>NC_045428.1:601640846-602007450 GCF_902635505.1 Sarcophilus harrisii
AAGGAAAAGGACCATGTATACAAAAGTATTCATAGCTGCTGTCTTCTGGGGGCAAAGAATTGGAAACTGAGGGGATGCGGAAGAAATTGTGGTTTGTGATTCTGATAGAATACTGTTGTGCTATAAGAAATGATAGACAGAATGCTCTTAGAAAAACTTGGAGAGATTTCCATGAGCTGATGCAAAGTGACTTCTACTACTAGGGACAAGGAAGCAGCAATATTGTAGGATGATCAGCTGTGAGTGATTTAGCTATTGGCAATATAATGATTCAGGACAAATTTGAAGGACTTAAGATGAAAAGTTCTCTATATAAAGGGAAAGAGCTGAGGCTATCTAAATCCTGCTATAAACATACTTTTTAAACTTTATTTTTCTTGAGGTTTTTTTTGGGGGGGAGAGGAGGGCTGTTTTCCTTTACAACATGACTATCATGGAAATGTTTTGCATGATCACACTCGTGTAGTCTATATCAAATCGCTTGCCTTGTCAATGAGAGGGGATGGCGAGAGAGAAATGAAGAACATTTGAAACTCAAAGTTTTAAAAACAAATGTTAAAAATTGTTTTAATAAAATTGTTTAATAAATGTTTAAAAATTGTTTAATAAAACAAAATAGTTGTTTTAATAACTGGGAAAAAATAAAATGCTAAATAACATTTTAAAAACATTATTTTCCTAGTATAAACAGTTCTCTTGGTTCTGCTCACTTTGTTCTGCACTTGTTTATGCTGACCAGAATTCTCTGAAATCATTTCTTTTCTCATTTCTCATAGGGTATTACGTATATCTCTATTCCAGTTTTTGCTCAGCCATTGCCTAATTAAGGGGAATCCCCCCAGATATTTCCCTTCCTCTTTTCATCATTTAGTCTCCTGTCCTGTCCTCTCTTCCCCTTTCTTTCTGTTCCATCCCCTGCCCTCCCCTCCTTTCTCCTCTCCTTAACTCTATGTGCTTCTATTTCTTAAAATTTAAAATAAGGATGACCGTATCAACTCTCTCCCAAAATTATGAGAATCAAACGACATAATATTTGTAAAGTGCCTAGCACAATCAGGCACTCGGTAGGTGATTAATAAATGCTTATTTCCAGTTTCTCTGGTTTTCCTTCCCCTCTCCTCTTCTTCCTTTTCTCCCTCTTTTTCTGGTTTCTCCAGCTTCTTTTGAGTTCCAACTAAAGTCCTTCCTGATGGAAGAGGCTCCTACCACCCCCCTCACCCCAGGTCTCCTTAATTCTAGTTCCTTCCTCTTCTTAATCTATTGCCACTTTTCCCATCTAGTCTTAGTCATAGTTGTTGTCATGCCACATTACACAGTGAACTCTTTAAGAACACTTCCTGTCTTTGCCTTTTTCTACATCCCCAGACTTAGTACAGTGCCTGGCACACAAGTAGGCATTTAACTCATGCATATTAACTGTTGACTGACTCCTTGTCTCCTCACTTTTCCAAAGAAGTATCTCTCAATCCCTCTGAATGCTAGGGCCTTCCCTCTCCTCTTTATTCCCCATTTTCCAGGTCTTTATCTTGTCAGTATTGTTACTGACAGATGGTTTCCCCCAAAGATTCTTTCAAGACTTCATATAGGCAAAATGATACCGGGTTGACAGGAAATTTTTTTTTATATATATTGCAATGTTGTATATTCCTCTTAGGCTGTAAAAGTTGAAGAAAAGTCAGATACTCCATTCAATATCATAAAAGTTGAACAAACTTTGTTAGAGTCATTAGCTCATTTATCCCGAGGAAACAAACTTCACCAAATTTTCTGGGTAAACTCTATCAGGTTATAGACTAAACTACATTCAGAGAGTACACAAATAGACTAAATGAAAAAGAAGTTTCCCATGTTTCCAAGGAATCTGGGACCGTTTTGGCTGCTCATGCATGGCATGTTTAGGCTTTAAGTAAAATTCACATTCCATGGGAAAGATTTTGCTCAGATGAGGTTAATATTAACAGAAGAAAGGGTTTTAGATAACCAAAATTTGCAGGAGGAATGACACTTAGTCTCAAATAATAAAAGGAAATTTAATAAATAAAAAATAATAATTCCCATTATTGCTTAGTTGTTTTAGGGAGGTGGGAGCTGGGTTACAGTTCTGGAAAGCATCTCAGCCAGAAGCCCCCTTCTTACTGTGAGTATAAATATATTAATGAGAGGAGAGGAAAGAAGAGAGGGGACAGTGAAGAGCATATCCTAGGAGGATCATGAGTCTGGGATAGATGACTGGAGAGCCTCAGTCCTGCATTTCCAGAAGGAGGAGAGAGAAATCATTATTTTTCTCTTATATTTGGAACCACTTAGTAAATGGCGAGTGAGGTTTTTCCTTTCTATTTGCTCATGCAGGGACCAGTGTCTGTAGACACTGATCGATACAATCAGTCTTTGAAGGACATTGCTGACAGGTGAGTTTGTCCAAATCTTCTGAAGTTCCCGACCTAACCAACTCTTATGAAGAGATTTTTCTAGGTGGACTCTTGCCCTTGGGAAGTAAGCCTTTGCCCTTACAGACCCTCCTTTAGAATTTGGGGTGACCCAGCTTGTGAAGGAGCAAACTAAGCTGAGGGGCCTGGATAGAGATGGATTCCTTTGTCCAGATTGATTGGAGGCTGCTGAGAGTCGTGATCAAATCATGTTCCCAACAGGAGGAGCTGGAGACTTTTAGCCCACCTCCTCAGTCACCCCTTCATTAATTGTGTTCACAATCCAGGCTGATTTTCACCTGTCAAAGGCTCCTCCTTTCCAAAGGTATTTAAGCATTAAGGGATCTCCATGGTTTTGTCTTTGTTTGTCAAGAGAGAACAACGGTCATCAAGTTATTGAGCATAATTAATAAACTGATCATTAATAACCCAGAAACTCTCTCGAGTGCGTCAGGTGTCACAAAAGCGCATCGTGACTGTTCTTGCTTGATAATTTGTCCCTTGGGCTCCTGCCCAGCGTTCTGTGGCCCATGGAACAATCTCATTCTGGTGGAGCTAATTGGAGCTCATTTTATATCAGAGGCAAATGAAAGAGGTTTTATCCCAGGCCAAACAGGCAGTTCAGGTCCTGGTCCTTGGTCTCCAACTCCAGGCCTCCTAAGTAAGTCTGAAGGGCCTTCATAAAAGCTCAGAGGGAAATGGAGGAAGGAGATGGAGGAGGGAGATGGAGGGAGGGAGCTCTCTCTGATTCCCCCAATAACCAGTCACCCATCACAGAGACACCTTTCCTTCCTATTCTCCCAATAAAGAGAGAGTTGTTCTCTCCTCCCAAACCCAGGCCTGAGCACACTGGGAGTCAGTAGGAAGAACGGGGTCCTTAAAGGGACTGCCATCCTCATTCTGGTCTCCACTTCTCTCTGGCCCCTACACTTGTACTGAGGGCAGGACCTGTCCGGTGCTGATCAGGGTCGGGACTGTCCGCCCCGGGCGTGGTGCCCGAGCCGGGAGGGGGCGCAGCTCCCAGCGGCTTGGGGTCCCCTCTGCCCCTCCCCTGGGGCCACCAGCGTCCGGCTGCCTGGGCGGGGCAGGGGCTGCGGGGCCGGGGCTCCTCCCTCCCGGCCCGGGCTCAGCGCAGGGCGGCGTACAGGCTGGGCTCCGCCCGGGCCGAAGGGGGAGGCTCCTGGGCCCCCGCCCTGAGACTGCCGAGGTTCAGCTGGGCGTACGTCACTTGCTGAGGGTCTTCCCCGGGGGGAGCCTGCGGGAGGAGAGGAGGGGCTGAGGGAGGGGGGCAGCCTGAGCCCACCTCCCGCTGGGTGTGGGTGGGAGCCTCCCCCATGGGCCCCCCTCCCCCCCTGGAGGACCGCTGTGTCCTCCGGTCCGGCCTGTGTCGGCGCCGTCCTCCCCGCGGTCTGAGGCAGAGAAGCAGGGGCTCAGGTCCGGCCTGCCCAGGCGGGCCTTCCCTCAGCCCCTCCCCCCCCGCCTGCCCTCACTCACACGTCTCCTCCATGGGGTCGGGGGTCTGAGTGGGGAACCAGGGGACAGAGTGAGGGGGGTCTGGGAAAGGGGGCAGGGGCGATGGGGGCGGGGGGGGGGGTGTGGGGGAGGGCTGGGAAGGGGGCAGGTGCCTGGGGGAGGGTCTATCTGGGGCCCACCTCTTGGGGTCCGCCCCCCCCTCTGCTCCGGGTTGCCGTGGGGAGGTCGGGTCAGCCTTCCCGGGCCGGGGCCCCCCCCGGCCCCAAGAACTCACTGATCTTGGTCCAACAGCGGCGACAGCAGAGGAGGAGGAGGAGGAGGAGGAAGAGCAGGATGAGCAGCGCCGAGACGCCCAGCAAGATGCTCCCATGTTTCTTGGAGAGACCTGGGGGGTCGCGGATGAAGACCAAGGAGGAGGGGTCTGAGTGTCCCTATTCTTTGGGGAGCCCCGGCCCAAGGGAGGGGGACAGAAGCCTGTCCTCAGGGAGGCCCCAGGCTTCTTAGGATCCAGGCCTCCGGACTTTATTAAGCTCCCCACACAACCCCAGAGCACAGGGGACAAAACAGAGCAGCCCCTGCCCTCGGGGGGAGTAAGGGGGGTTACATTCTCCTGCTACCCAAGGGAGAAGGCTTCTCTCGACTGAGGTGGGGGAGGGGCAGGAAAGGCTTCCTTGGGGGTGGGGGGGCCCGGCTAAGTGTGGGGATTTCCGGCAGAGGAGGAGGTGGGGGAGGGTGGGGGTGGGGGGCAGTCTGGGCAAAGGCCCAGAGGTGGGGGAGAGTAAAGTCCTACAGGGATTTGAATGGGGGGCCATGGGTAAGGTGACGCATCCGCCCCTCCCCCTCCTGTTGGCTCCCCAGTTACTCACCAAAGCAGTTCTGGTCTCCAGAGCTCCCAGTGTTTGTCTCTGTGGATGAGGAAGGGTCAGCGTCAGGGGCTGGGCAGGGGAGGCCTGGGGGGAGCCCCTGGCATGAGCCCCAGCTCTGCCCAGACTTTCTGCGTGTGGGATGTTGGACAAGAGCCTCCCTTCTCGGGTTCTCACTTTTTCATCTGTGAAATGGGCGTGTGTGCTCATGATCTCTGCTGTCTGGCCGGATGGGAGGTTTGATGCTCCCATGATGCCTGAGTGCCCTCTCCTAGCTGTGGCCTGAGCTTGGGAAGGGACACAGGGAGAAGGGAGAAGCTGGGGTAGGAGAAGGGGCCCTCTGAATCCTCAGGGCCCCTTGTCCTGGCTGTCCCAGGACCCTGAGCTTCCCCCTCTGTCTTGGGGCCCTGAGGCTGTGCTGTGTCAGTGGGAGGCTGTGCTGGACAGAGGAGGGATGAGGGGTGAGGAGCTCACTCTGGTGCTTCCAGCTTAGAGGAACTGGGCTAAGGGCACCTGAGCAGCCCCTCCCTCATCTGTGGGGAAGCAGGGATGGCAGAAGCAGAGCCCCCTCCCCATAGTCCCTGCTGTGGCTGTGTGGGTGAGGGAGGGGCACAGGGGCTCCAGGAAAGGATAGAGAAGAAAACATACTTGGGGCCGCCTGGCCCTCTCTGCTCCCCCCTCCCCAGCCCCTTCCTGGCAGCCGGGATCTCCCTCCTTCCCTAGCTTGGAGCCCCTCCTGCCTGTGTCCCAGGCCTCCATCCCTCCTCACACTCCGAGACAGGGGGTACCAGGCCCTGGCTCAGGCCGCAGGAGCAGGAGAGGAACAGAGACTCCCTCCCTGTGCTGATCGTACCTAGTTCCTCACTGGGTGGGGAGGGGGTCAGAGCTTGGGTGCCTCCAGGGCTGGGGGGGAGGGAAGGATCCTTTGAGGTTCCTGGAACAAAGAGGGAGAAGGGGGAGGGGCTTGTGGGTATTACTCTCCCCCACCGGCTCAGCCCTGGCCTCCTCAACCCCTTTCCTGGGACCAGGAAATATTGTCTGTATGTGGGTAACTGGACTGGCAGCCAATGGGGAGGGGTCTAGAGGGCCCAGGGATCAGAGGCCCAGGGTCTGGGGCCTTCTCTGAGCACGACCCATTGCCCAGACCCTCCCTGCCTCCCTCTGAGGCTCCCCACCAGCCCTCCTGGCCCCTGGGGGCCCCTGGGACAGGGAGGGAGCTTAGCAGGGCTGGGAGGAAGGGGGAGGGCCGGGGTCTCTCACCTGTGACCCTGAGCTCCAGGGGGTCGCTGGGGAATGACCACTCATGGGGGGAGAGCCTCTGAAAGCTGTAGCATCGGTACGTCCCTCCATGAGCAGAAGTCACAGCAGGGATGGAGAAATTGGCCTGAGCCCCTTCATTAAGGAGCTGGGCCCGGGCTTTGGTGACTTGTTCTCCATCCTTGTATAGGGCAGAGCGGTCATATCGATTCCCTGAACAGCACCAGAGGGTCACGGCCTGTCCTTCGGCCACCGTGGAGTTGGGCTGGGCTGAGAGGGAGGGCGCGTCATAGCGGTCTGCGGGGGAGGAGGGGCCGGAGTTAGGACTGGAAGACTGGCTGCTGGGGGGTGGCCTGGGCCTGCCTGGACCCCAGGATGGGCTGGAAAGTTAACTCACGTCCAAAAAAAGGCAAATTGAAGGTTTGGGGGTAGAAAAAGGGCCTTGGAAACCTCCCAGGGAAGAAAGGAAATCTCCAGCTTTTTGAGCACAGGAAGGATGTTGGACAGCATGGCAGGATGGGGAGAGTGAAAATGGGGGGTAGGGGAGAGAGGGAAAGGGAGAGAGAGAAGGAAGGAGGGATGGAAAAAGTCAGAAAGAGGAGAGAGGAAGGGAGGGAGCCCCAGAGAGAAGAACATAGGGGAAAAGAGACAGCTCAGTGCTGGGGAGACACAGGGAGGCTTCCTCCCTGGCAGGGGGCTGGGAGCCCCAGGCCCTGATCCTCTCTCATAGAATCTCTCCTTGGGGGAGGCTTGGGGTGGGGGCAGTTACAGCCGGTTATGACCCCAGTGGGCTGGCTACCACCCCCAAAGCAGAGGCTGCTTTCACTGTGGCCCCTGGGCTGGTCCCTGGGAAGCACAAAAGTAGTCTTGGCTGGGATTACTGATTTCTCTTCCACCCTGACCTCCCACAGAGACCCCTGGGGCTACCCAGAGGAGACACCCTCTCTCCTCCCTGTGCCTAGGTCTGAGCTGGGGGAGGGTACAGAGCACCAGCAGGCCCCTTCACTCTCCTCTGGCTTGATTAGGTCAGAGCTGGGAGGGGGAGATGGCTCACTAGTCCTGTGTCCCCTCCCCAGGGAACCATCAACTCTGTCTGGGCTTCTGAACCCCAAACTGAATCTCCTGCCTCCTGGGGGTGCAGAGGCCAGAGCACTGGGCCTGGATTTAAGAAAACCCCCAAATTCAAATCCAGCCTCAGATACTTCCCAGTGAGGTGATCCTGAGCTAGTCACTTCTCTGTTTGCCTCAGTTTCCCCACCTGTAAGATGAGATAGTATCCACCTGGCAGAGTTATTGTGAGGAAAGTACTTGGCATATAGTAGGTGCTATATAAATGCTGACTCCCTTCCCCCACTTCTAGCCCTAGGGGAGAGCAGAGGCTGGGACAAGGGAGAGGACAGAAGGGCAGGGTCAGGGGGGCAGCTTGGGACCAGGCTGGGCAGGGGAGGAGCTCAGGGGCTGCTGGGACCCCACGCCAGCCCTGCCTGAGGGGCAGAGTGACCTGGACTTCCTCACCCGTGGCCACCAGCTCCAGGGGCTCACTGCGCTCTGACCAGTAGTACTCTGTTCTGTAGTGGCAGGAGTAGGTCCCTGTGTCACTCAGTGACATCGATGAGATGGGAAACTCGACCTCATCTTCCTGTGACAGCTTGGAGTCGATACGTTCGTATCTAGATCCCTGATATTTCTCCAGAAAGTATTCAGCAGCCCCCGGGGACCCCCGGCACCTCAAGGTCACGCTTCTCCCCAGGGGCCCCAGTGACCCATTCTCTGCCCTGAGGGAGGGTCTGGGGAGCTTGTCTGGAAGGGAATGAGAGGTGTCAGCCCCAGGGGATCCCCTGCTCTCTGCTCCCCGAACTGGGTCCCCCTTTCAAGCCCTGCCAGCCCAGCCCAGACCCCCCCCACCTCCCTCTCCTGGGGAGCTGTCTGCTCTGGGGGGGGGGAGAGGGACTCACCTGCCTGTGCCTTCATCCTGTGGCCCAGACACAGCCCTGGCAGAGAGGACCCTGATTACTGTTGGTCAGGCCTCCACACCCTTCCCCTCAGCCCCCCCCCGCTCCCCAAGCAAGGAGACAGGACCCAGAGCCTGGCTCAGGGATACCCCCGTCCTGGTTTCCAGCTCCTCCCCTCTCCCCCCTCTTGCTGGCTGATCTCCGGCTTGTCAGGCCCTTCTCCCCCACAAAATGGGGTAGGCTGAACTTGGGGCTCTGTAAAGTCCCCTCCAGTGTGGGGGCTTCTTGGGACTCACCCAGGCACAGCAGGGCAGGGAAGGCGGGGCTCATGGTGGTCCCAGTGGGAGGGGGGCTGCTGGCCGACCCGGACGGAGGCACAGGACGCAAGTGGGGCTGGCTCTGCTCTGAGGTTCCCAAACTTCCCCTTCCTCTTTGTGGTGCTGCCTCCTTGCTGGCCCCACGCTGTGGGGGAAGGGTGGGGGCAGGCACCTTGTGACAGATGGAACAATTCTTGCTTTTTTGACGCTGATTCTGGCCCCAGAACCTGGGAAAGATCCCCGGGGAAGCGGGAGGTGTTGGCCTCCTAGACCACTGCCTCCCAATTGGCAGGAGTTGGGCTCCCCAGGGGTCTGTGAATCTGACCCTGGGGACCCAATCCTGCCCCCACCCGACCCTGGCTCTCTCTGAGACTGGGCTCAATCCCCAGTCTAGCAGAGCCTTCCCACTGCTGGTCACTAAGGGGTTAAAGGTTAACCTCCAAATAAGGGGCTGATGGGGGCGCTGCTTAGGGAGCTGCTGCCTTAGGGCCCAGGGGCAGCTGTTCTGGAGTTTCCCCAAGAACTTGTTGGCTCCAGCCCATCCTCGGGACTGCCCGGGCCTCTGCCTTCTGTGGATGGGAGGCCTGGGACTCCCCGCTTGCCCCAGACTGGAGGGTCAGGTCCCAGGACGGGCTGATTACTCTCTAGTACCAGTGCTTATGAGGCCCCCTTCCCCCAGGGCGTTCCCGTAAAATATTTAGCCAGTTGCTGCCTCTCCAATATCACTAAACCAAATGATGTCAATTAGCTCACGTGATTCCAGCAGCATTTCTGCAGCTTTTACAGAAGGAAAGTCAAGAAGCCTCTTGGAGTAGCAGAGACAGCACCGGGAGGTCTGGCTCCCCCCCACCCCCACCCCAGTCCTTGGAGGGAAACGGAAAGGGCTGACTGAGAAAGGGCAAGCATCTTTCCTTGCGGCTGCGCCCGGGGCTCTGGGCACGACTCGGACTGGCTCCCGGACCGAAATCTTCCTGAGCCCTCGGAGGCCACGGCCAATGCCATCTCCCCGCCAGCTGCCCCGTCACCTGCTGGAACCCCCGTGGGGAGTAAGGAGTGTGAGAGTGAGTGTGAGTGTGTGTGTGAGTGAATGTGAAGGTGTGAGTGTGTGTGAGTGTGTATGCAAGTTTCTGTGAGTCTATGAGTATGTACATAGGCATGTAGGTAAGTGTGTGAGTGTGAGATTGTATGTAGGGTATGTGAGGGTGTGAGCATATCTGAGTGCACATGTGTGTTCATGTGCCTATGAGTGTGTCTGCGCACACTCAGTCTTGTGGAAAAGGTGTCAGACCCTTCAGGGAGCCCCTCCCCTCCCTGGGAACCTCCTCTCCCCAACCTTCCCTCTCCGCCCCCTCTGTCTCAGGGACTTGGCCAAAGGAGCAAGGCCTCCATGGCCTCAGAGTCGGAACCAACTCTCCCTGGGCTCCTGTAGGGCCTTAGGATGCACTGACAGGCGGCCTCCGGAGGACATGCCTGGCTGGGCGCTCCCTCGTTGGCCACATGCCCCTCCACAAGCCCCAAAGCTCCTGGGCCTGGAAGGAAGGGCATGATGGGGGGGAGGGGGAGGTCTGAGTCTCTGAGGGGAGGGCAGGGCACAGGCCCAATGATTCCTGCAGCTTTTGATGTCCTCTATCAGTCTTATCTCAGAGAATCCAACGATTCCTGCTGGTTCCGAAGTTCTGTAACAGTCTCATTGTCAGCCATGCTCTTTCAGTGTCAGATGTTTCTTAAATCTTCTCCTTTGTTTTGAGGTTTTTCCCTTTTTTCTGTCTCTCTCTGCTGGACAAGGTGAATACGGCTCCTCGGCACCCGTCTGCTTCCTTCTCCGTCTGTAGAAATACAAGCAAACCCTCTCTTCCAGGCAGTTAGCTATCTGGTCCCTTCCATTTACCACTTTCTAAATCTCCCTCATCACTTGGTGATGATATTGGAGCTGCTCCCACTGGACACTGCCCTTCAGTTGGGTTAAAAAACCTGTATTCTCCCCAATTCTAATCCCTTTCTCCCATCCTGATTGTTTTTTGCCTGATTGATCATATCAGAGTATTGAAGTTCTAAATCTTATCAGGGTGTAACCTCGGCTGCCATCATGCTCCACTTGTCTTTTGATTGATACCTTGGAGCTGGGCTCTGCCTCTCATTTCCCTGGGGCAATCTACATTCTGGGCCCAGTGGAAGCCCTTGTGGCATTTTATACATGGGATTTGGGATTTTATTCTCTCTGCTCTCTCACTCTATCTCTGTATCTACATCGGGTTCTCACATGTCCTATTTTTCTACACTGAAACCATCGATGACTTTCTCTAGAAGTCCCTTGCCAAGAGGGACTCTGTCTTCCCATGTTCATTACAGTTTGGGTATAATAAGCATTTGTGCCCACTGTGGCACAGCGCCTTATGATCTCCTCTAAAGGAGCATCTTTGTCTAGTCCCCATATAATTCTTCTGCAAATCTCATTAGCATTTTCTTTAGCCAGTTGTCTTATCATTATTTCTGTAGCTGCATTTTCTCCAATAGTTCTTGTGACATCTACAGATGTCCCACAAAATCCGCAAAAGATTCATTGGGACCTTGCTCTATTTTTGTGAAGGCTTCCCCTAGGAGAAAGAACCCCAAACTTTTGTAGCAGCAGCAGCAATTTGTTCATATGCTGTTATGGGGTAATCAGTCTGTGCTAAATTGTCTGCATAGGACCTACACCTGCTAGTTGGTCAAAAGTGATTTGTATATTAACTCCAGTTTGCCTGTTGTATTGGGCTTGAATCCTACATAATTCACGAAACTCCAAAAGCCACAAGTTTTTTCCAGGTTCTAAACATGTCCTTGCTATGGATTTCCAATCACTGGGAGTTAAGATTTCATAAGCCAAACTATCTAGTGACATCTTAACATAAACCCCATAAAGAGTGCAACCCTTTTTCAAATCCTTAATTTTTTCCAGATCAAAAGGAGTGTATCTTCTCCTTTGTTGACCTGAAGAGTCAAGCTTTTCAATCACAGGGTATGCATTTATTAAATCAGATACATGCTGTCTTTCTTTTTTTAGCCTTAACCAGTACCTTTTGTAATCTTGTCATAGGCTGCATCATAGGTGATGCTGACTGTGTCATTGCCTCTCCCCCTCCACCTAGTCCCTCCACCTTGAAGGGTTAATTGAGGGAAGTAGATAAGAGGATAGGGAATGACCTAATTTCTCCTGCTGTGAAGTACCACACTCAGAATTGTACTTAACTCCATTCTTAACTGATTCTTCATCCTTTTCACCTAGTTTATTTGGCTCTTTCTTCTTTTCCCTTATTCTATAACTTATATAATTTCCTAAAGCCAGTCATATTAAGTTATATGTACAAAGTGTTTCTTTAGAAATTGAGTCAGGTCCATTATCATTGTGGTATTCACATAGTTGCTCTCCTACTAATTTCCACTCCTCTACATCTAATTCTTCTTCCTTAGAGAACCAAGGAGATGTGTATTGTAATGTTTCTAAAAGTTCAATGATCTGCTCCCAAGTTACAATCAAACCTTGGTTTTTTTATAAGTTTAACCAAGCTTTCGACACATTTTTCTTGTGATGGAGAATCTCCTTTCTAAACATTTGTCCCATTTTAGCCGAATACTACTTTAGCCCTTTACAAAGTTTCCTTCTTGTACTCACCCTAATTTCACAAATGTAGGTTCTTGGTCCCACATTCAGGTGCCAAAATGTAGTGTTCTCTTGTTTGGTTTCCTTGGGGTCTCTGGGAGCAGCCTTCATTTCAGTTCAGTAATCACCACAAGAACAGCCAGGTGTTAAAGTCCAAATCCTTTATTATCTCTTTCAAAGTCTTGTCTCCTTGCTTGGGGCCCAGTTAGCTTTCTTATAGTCCAGATACTTTATTATCTCCTTCCTGGGGCTGGGAAACTTTATGGAAAGCCTTTCAGACAGGCCTTGGTCTCAGTGGGGGAAGTGCAGGAGTCCAGGCCAGCCAGCCGGAAGGTCGAAGATCTAATTGAATTTCTCCCCTTGGTTCTGAGAGTTTAAGCTCCTGCCACCTGTCCTTTGTCTTCTCTGCCTCTGAATTTCTCTGAATGAATCCTGGCTGAAGCTCCTAACTTATATGCTCTACACTGAGTATAAACCAATCATTATATCACTAGGAAACCATTATTTGTTGTAAGATTAAATCTATCATAATGAGCCATACTAAATTAAATAACTATTGTTTCTATCAATTCCACTGACTTAGCACCTTGTAAGAATCCTTTGTTTCAAGTTCAGAGTTCTGACCCATAACACACACACACACACACACACACACACACCAATCAGTCAGTGACAACAAAATTTCTGAGACAGTAATGAGGTGTATACCAGATCACTCCTCAACTCCACCTCTAAGCCACAAAATTAACGTCTCAGTGACATAAAGCACCTACTCTCTCTTTTTCTTATAAATTTATCTTCTTAATCTTGGTTCTTTGCTAATTTTGTTTTTTGAAACTTAGCCCACTTTAATTGGTGTTACAATTATAATAAACTTTCTCCCTTGACTTGGAGATGGGTTCAAGCCCGCTTTTGAGACCCCTGGTGATCCCAGTATGGGACCCTAACATTTTTGAGGTCCTCCTTGAATACCAACAGTAAGGGTGAGGACGGCCACTCTGGCAAGAAGTTGACATGAGAGGAGCCGACTGTTTCCATCTTGTCTTTGTTCCCCTTTGGATATTCTAGAAACTTTGGGAAAGTTCTTATTTGGGTGAGAAATGGGACTCTTTTTATTGAGCTGAGTCACTTCTCTTCTAATGGGAGAGCTCCTTCATTTTGTAAGGAGGAGAAAGAGACTTCCCTTTGAGACCCAAAAGTCACACCCCAGTGTTCCATGGAGGAACATCCCTTGCTACATGTGGGAGTTCTGTCCATAGGAATATGGTTTCTTAGTTATGCAAGAAGTCTTGGTTTTGGGTTTGCTACTTTCTCTAAAAAGCTAGGACAATTTTCTTTCTATTCAGTGCTCCTTCAGTATTTGATTTTCTTAAAAGCATTTCTTGGTGTTCTAAATGGTGCTACATAAGTACATATACACATACACATGTATACATAAACATATACATACATACACACACATACATACACATATTTAAAGTCTAATTTGCTTCAGGCTTCTGAAAAAGCTCCAATCTTTATATCCATAAAAACCATTGTTTTAGATTTGTTAAAACTTTTGCTGGGCTGGAATAAGTACAAATAACTGTTTTTGGTATACAGTATGGTATTTTTTACATTAGTAAACTGAAATATTTCCTGACAAAATATAGAAGGAGAATTCTTTCCTAGATGAATTTTGCGTGTGTGTGTATGTGTGTGTGTGTGTGTGTGTGTGTGTGTGAATGAATGAATGAATGAATCCTGATGCCATTTTCTTTTCTTATAATTTTGCTTAACCCATTACTTTGAAATGTTGTTGCCTTATGCAAACATTCGGAAACTTAGGAAACTTCCTTGAATTAGAAAGAAAGTTGTTGGTATAGTTTTTCCACTGTGGTCAGTCAGTTTCTGTATCTGAAGATTTTTGCTTCCTCTTCTGGAAGGGGGAAGCACTTTTCTTTCATTTTTCTCTTCATGGAAAATAGTTAATTTTTTTGAGTCCCAGATAATTTCTTTTTTGCTTATATCCTGGAATTGTTGTTACTGGAATTTTTATCTTGCTTTACTGGTTTTTGAAGATGTAAGGAGTTTATCCAAACTGACTTGGCTTTGTCCTACTTTTGTGCAATTGCAATTTTAAAAGAAATCATATTTCTGGGTTCTCTTTGTTAAATAAAGGAAACTTAGGAAAAGGAACATAAAAGTATTTTATTAACTCAGCCCAGCATGGATTTAAAACTACTACAGATTTTATAATGGAGTAAATAACCTCCATATTGTAAGAAAGAAAATGTCTTACCAAGAACTTCACTGAGTCACTGATGAATCTGATGAGGTTTAGATTTGGGGAACCCAAATGAAATTAGGGTTTCTGGTGGTCAAGGAGTTAAATGAGGTCTAGGGGCAGGTTCAGGGTTCAAGGAGTCAAATGGAGCTCCCCCGCAACCCCTCAGTATTTGGCACAAGGATGCGAAGTTAAATGAGGTTCTCTGTACAGCAAGCAGTTCTCTGTAAAGGAATTTACATACCTGAAAACCTAGATTGATAAAAGAGGTTTATTATAGGGATTGGAAGTAAGGTTAGAAATCCTGACAGAAAGGCATAAAGTCTGTTAGGGAAATAGGTGAGGATAAGGAAAGGATGGCACTGGAAACAATATTCCAGTGGGTAGAGACCCTTGGTGTGCCAAGCGTAGGCTGCCATGTTTGGAACCTCTACAAAGAGAGATTTTTAGTTTGACTCTTTTATAATAGGGGACTTTGGCTACAAGCTGAAGGGGGCTTATGGGTAGAGTCCCAGGTTGGCTTCTCGCTGGGTTTTAGCTAGGGCTAAAATTTGAATTGAATTCAACGGGTTTTAGGACTGAGCCCACCCAGAAAACAAACATGAAACTGTTTATGCTTGGGGTGGAGTCCCCTCACTGACTGGCAGAGTCGAAGGAGGTTTTCTCCTTTAAGGATTGTCAGTTTTAGGGTTCCCTCTTCAAATCTATGAAATGGATCACAAAAACTGGCTAAGCTAAGCAGAGTTTTGAAATGCAAAGACAATCTTCTGTTTTGTATTTAGTGCAAATCCCTCCCCTGATTTCCCACCCGTTGAGTGATGTGAAGGTTCAGATCATGAATCTCCACATATAATTGCATCATTAGGTCTTCTCCCCACTCGATCCCCCACGTGAGTGTAAATCTTCTCCTTTGATTGCCCCATTACATTTGCCCCCCCCATAAGTGATTCTTCACCTCTAGTTACATTTTACAATACTGCTTCCATTCTAAGTCTCTGCCTTACATTTTCCTTTCTTTTAAAGGAATCTCCCATTCCTAATTGTATTTTCCTTTTAAAAAATATTTTCTTTTTTGCATCCTAGCTTTCCGTTTCTTCAGTTTCAATTTTCTAAATTGTTTCATTCAATTTTCGTAACTGTGGAAACTAAACTCCCATCTAATTCCTACAATATGAAAGCAAAAATATGTTGATTGTTGCAAGTAAAATGAGGAGATGAGATTACTGTGACCCCAGTTTGTCCCTCATCACATAATTTGGAAAGATGGGATTAGTGCACATGTTTGGGGTATTTCCAGACCACCATCTCCAGCAGACTGGCTGCCCACATGTCCAAAATTTAAGCAAGGCTTTAAACATGAGGTTACTCAAACAGACTGCACTTATCTGTCACCCCATTATCTGACCATTTTGCCCTGTTTTGTTCATGACAAAGAAGGGATACCCTTACGGGATAGCATAGCTATAGTTGGGGTGAAAACTAGAAAATGGTACTAATTTTCTCCTAATTTACTATAAAGGATTGTTGAGGAAGAAATGATAAGTAGTTTAAAGATAGGTATCAGGTCCATAGTGCATAGAGAACAGTTTAAAAAAAAAGCAAAATTACAATGGAGTGAATAAAGAGATCCAATATAGCTGTAGCTTTAGGGGTATCATTAGAAATTAAGATAATACCTACCTGTTTGGAACTATGCTCAAAAAGTTATCAAACTGTGCATACCCTTTGATCCAGCAGTGTTACTACTGGGATTATATCCCAAAGAGATTATAAAGAAGGGAAAGGGACCTGTATGTGCACGAATGTTTGTGGCAGCCCTTTTTGTAGTGGCTAGAAACTGGAAACTGAATGGATGTCCATCAGTTGGAGAATGGCTGAATAAATTATGGTATATGAATATTATGGAATATTACTGTTCTGTAAGAAATGACCAACAGGATAATTTCAGAAAGGCCTGGAGAGACTTACACGAACTGATGCTGAGTGAAATGAGCAGGACCAGGAGATCATTATATACTTCAACAACAATACTATATGATGACCAGTTCTGATGGACCAGGCCATCCTCAGCAACGAGATCAACCAAATCATTTCTAATGGAGCAGTAATGAACTGAACCAGCTATGCCCAAAAAGAACTCTGGGAGATGACTAAAAACCATTACATTGAATTCCCAATCCCTATATTTATGCACACCTGCATTTTTGATTTCCTTCACAAGCTAATTGTACAATATTTCAGAGTCTGATTCTTTTTGTACAGCAAAATAACGGTTTGGTCATGTATACTTATTGTGTATCTAATTTATATTTTAATATATTTAACATCTACTGGTCATCCTGCCATCTAGGGGAGGGGGGGGGGGGGTAAGAGGTGAAAAATTGGAACAAGAGGTTTGGCAATTGTTAATGCTGTAAAGTTACCCATGCATATATCCTGTAAATAAAAGGCTATTAAAAAAATAAATAAATAAATAAATAAATAAAAGATAATACCTACCTTCTGGAATTCCACATAGATAGGGAATATCTGATTTGTTCATTCAAAACCAAGGGAAACCGTGACTACTTCCATGTAAATCCTTAATTTTCACATTCAAAAATCTTCTTAAAAAATCACTTCTATGCTATAAACAAACTTGTAAATTCCTCTCCTTGCTTTTCCGAGGGGTGTTTGGGATGGAAGAGGGAATCCCATTTTCTCTGCAAACCAATTCATTATTTTGGAATTTTGCAATATTTCCAAAGTTCTTTTGAAGGACTGAAAAAGATTTTATGATCTTGCCCAAGGAGATGGTCCAAAGAAATCTGGAAATTTGAGGCAGGTGGGTGGTGCAGTGGATAGAATACCAGCCCTGAAATCAGGAGGACTTGAGTTCAGTCTCAGAAACTTAACACTTTCTTGGGCAAGTTACTTAATCCCAATTGCCTCAGCAAAACGATAAAATAAAATAAATAAATAATATGTATTATATAATACACACACACACACACACACACACACACACACACACACATAAATCTGGAAACTTGATAAATAAGGAGATTTTATAACCTCTGTCTGTCTCTGTCTCTGTTGTCTCTCTCTCCCCCCACCTTTTGTCTCTGTCTCTCTCCACTTCCCTCTCTCTTTCTCTCATTTTTCCATACACTAATCATCATTCTTCCCTTTTAAAATATACCCAATTTAATACTTGATAGATTTTAATGTTATGACAATAGCCTCTAAATAACTTAATAATCTCATAGCAGCCATATCAAAAGACAAGTTAAATTTTCCAATGATACAATTGTATCATTCTCTTAATAGTATTTCTTATGCAATGGTTTCCCAACATTCATAACATAATATAATTTAGAAACATAGTAATTGTAAATTTAAGACATGACACAAAACTTATTGCCAGTCGAATGACATCAATTCAGTTGAATGCATATGTTACATAGAAAATAACTTCATTTAAAAAAAATCACTTTTGGTATTCTATGATGATTGTATTAAAGAGCAGGATAGAATAATTTTGGTGTGTTTTAATAAATTTAATTTTGCAGTTCTAAACAACTTGCCTGAATTAAAAATATTAAGTGTCTTGTTCATTAAGACCTGATTTACTTATAGAAGGTCAAACCTCACATCCTGAAAGAAACAAGCATCCTGATGGAAGGACACATCTCACTTCAAATGAGACTGGAAAGAATTTATTTTAAAAAATGGACCTATTATGCACAAATAATATCACACAATATCAATTTTCCCAAACTTGTCATTTGCTATTAGCACTTCTTACTCTCAGATAATAATACCTATGACCCTATTGTCTAAGCTCTTGGCCTTCTTGATCTGTTCTCCCCTTCCCCCCAAGATCTGTCAGATTCATCTGACCAAATTTGCTCCCCACAATTATCTAAGAACTGAAGTCCACTCCTTGCTGAGATTTACCCCTTGAGTTTTGGACATTCCAAGTGGTACTGGTCAGCTTGCTGCTGTCCACTGCTTCCCCATTTGCAAGCTGGTCCAGTAGTGTTACAACCAGTGCCCTTTAGAATGAGAGAAGAATCTTTTATTCAGTGATTCTCATAGGAAGCAAAGTGTACTCATGGATGAGGCACACAGAGAACTCATAGTTCTGTTCTTTCCCTTTCCCTTCAAGGTTTGGATTAGTTGGATTTACAGTCAGCGTTGGTTACAATTGGTCAGATTTATCATCCTAATGGCAATTAGTTTGGGAAACAATCGAAGTTATAATTGGTTGGATTTACCATCCAAATGACAGCTAGATTGGATCACACTCAAAGGCCTTGCCACTGACTGCAGCTGGTTTGGGACAGTTTAACCTTTAGACCCTTTGTCAGGAGCTTAGTTATCTAACCAGTTCCTTAACTCACAGGTGATTTGGTTGGAGATGTCTTTACAAGATATTTCATCTTCTCCCTTCATCCTGTTTGGACAATATCTGTGGAAACCCAACTTCTCATACTTCTCTCAGTCTCTCTGTCTCTGTGTCTGTCTCTGTGCCTCTGTGTCTGTCTGTCTGTCTGTCTGTCTGTCTCTCTCTCTCTCTCTCTCTGTGTGTGTGTGTGTGTGTGTCTTTTGTCCCATACACTAATCATTATTCTTCCCTTTTAAAATATACCCAATTAAATACTTGATAAGTTTTCATGTTATGATGATAGCCTCTAAAGACTTAATAATCTCACAACAGCCATATCAAAAGACAAGTTAAATCCTCTATCACTTGGCTGACTGTCCAAGTTCCAGAATGATACTGGTATCACCTGACTGTCCTGTCCTTTGGTGACCTAGTGTTAGGGAAGACCAGTCACTTCCTGTTATGGGCCAGAGCTCTGTACTTGAAACAAGGATTCTTATAAGGTGCTAATTCAGTGGAATTGCTGAGACAATGGGTATCTAGTTAGCATGGTGCTTAACAGTTCTCTAGTTCAGTAAGTGTACTTAGTACTTACTATAGTTCTACAACATTGACACCTATGATGATGTCATTAAAATAGAGCATATAAAGTGGGACAAACTCGGGCAGGGTCAGAGCCGGAGAAGACAGAGCACTAGAGGCGGGAGCTCAAGCTCTCAGAGTCAAGAAGACAGATTCACTCCATCTCACACCAGTGAGGTGTCTGGCCTGTCCTCCTGCTTCCCCACTGAGACCAAGGCTGGTCTAAAGGGCCTCCAAAAAGCTAGGAAAAAAGGCATGCTAAAAAAAAGGCTCCTCCAAAGACCTTCAGAAAACCAACCAGAACACTATAACTTCCCACTGCCTTTTTCTTCATGCACACAGCTTTCGTTTCTTTACATACAAATAAGAAAGAATCAGTTTGGGATTTGGGACTCCTTATTTTCCTGAGGTTTTTGACTACTTCATAGCTGATCAATAGACTTCTGGGAGAGTCCACTTCAAATTGAGATTAGACAAAGCTCTAGATGCTGGCTGCAGAATAGTAATGGTCCCTTTGTGATTGTTGCCAGGACTTAAGTTAAAAGAAATCTTTGTTTAGGTCTTACCCTGTCAATAAGGCAAACCCAGGGAAAAAAAGGTAAAAAGGATTTTATTAGCACTCTAAGGCAACAGACAGTTGACAGCTGTCTATGGAGACTAAAGTAAACAGTTTGTATATAAGGGCATAGATACGTTGATTGATACACGTGATCATGAGGAGAAGGGATTGGAACAGTCCTTACTCCATTACAGTATCACAGGGAGATAGGATTAGTGCAAATACTCAAGGGTATTTCTGGGATTCATATGCTCTAGGCTGGCTGCTCATGTACCCCAAACCTAAGCAAGATCTTAAATATAATAAGTCAGACTAACTCTGCAGTTTCATTTATTGATAAGATATATTTCTTTAAAATCTGAATGCTACTATTTGTAGGAATAAGTTCTTTGGAGTTGTCTTTGATCATTGTATTACCAAGAATAGTCATTCACGATTGATTATCTTACGATAGTGCCGTTACTGTGTACAATGTTCTGGTTCTACTCATGTTACTTTGCATCAGTTCATGTAAATCTTTCTAGGTTTTTCTGCTCTTCGTTTTTTATACAATAGTATCCCATCACAATCATATACCACAATTTGTTCAATCATTCCTTAATTGATGGGCATCTCCTCAATTTCCAATTCTTTGCAGCCAGGAAAGAGCTGCTATAAATATTTTTGTCCCTAGAGCTCATTTCCCTCTTTTATTTCTTTAAAAGATTATGCTACATGTATTATTAATGAGCATTTGTTTTGTTTTGTTTAACCAATCAACAAAGGTTGATTAGCCATATTACCAGGACACTCATCCTTATAGATGTTTGTATTTATGCTATAATTACAGAATTTGGACCTGCTCCAATTGGTGAAAATAATGCCCTGCTCTGTGTGAGAAGATGACTAGAGTTAGGGGAGAACCAGAAAGAGAATAGATCTTCAGTTTTCTTTCCATCACTTTAGGTGCTTTTGGATTCAAGCTTTGAGAGAGAAGATGGACAAGGTCAATTCCATTTCAGGTTGTGGAAGGAAGACTCTGGAAGATCCAACATGAGCTGGCCACAAAATGCAGCTTCTAAGGGAAATACTTCCCCCACATATGTGGGGGAAGTACATTTCTGGGGGCTCACAAGATAGAATGGAGAACAGGAGGAGTGTATTTTTCTACAACCTCTTTGAAACTCTGTGAGAGAATTGAGTTTAATCACGTGGTGGTGGCCCTTCTCTGAGAACTTATGTTAGAGGGGAGAGGCACTGCATTGGAGTGATCATCAATACCATATAGCAAAGAAGTTCCTCTGACTTCAATCTCAGAGCTCTTACCAGTTCCCCACCTTCCCTGGCACATATTTGGACAGATCCATGTTTATTAGTGTTGTTCTTGACTGGTGCTAGTGTAAAAGGGCAGCTTGGAGCAAGCAACACATGTCTTTGTCTCCATTTTCTATGTCTTGGTCTTTTTTGTGTTTTTTTTTCTGTCTCTCTTGTATTTTATTCATTTACTAAGTATTTATTTAGTGCCGACTATGTTAGGTTCTAGAGAGATGAAGGCAAATCCAAATCTTTGTGTTCTGAAAGAGTTGACATTCTTGCACATTTCATTCTCCTTGGGATCTCCTTTATATTCATCTCAGTGACTTCCCAGGTTGTTATCTCTGCTGTGACTTCCGCTACCTTCATTCACAGTATCAACACCATAGACAACATGTTCAACATGAAACTTTATTTTATTCTTAGATGTCTTGTTCTATCCGACTCCTGTATTATAAAACTCTAGTCCTCAATCATTCTCTCTGTGTATTTCCTGTTCCTACTGCCATTTAGCTGAATGGAGCTAAAGAAAATCATAAAGGAGGGAGGATTCTGGGAAGATGGTGGAATAGATCAATAAGTTTCAAGCTCTCCAGATTTCCCCCACAAACAGAACAAATTTGTACTTCAGGGCAAACAGATAGGTGAAAAATCAAGAAGACTTGGGGCTGAACAGAAGATTGGAAGAAAGTTCCCAAGCTAGAAATTAGTCAGTTAAAGTAAAAACACCTTTAGGCTAGCTCCACAGAAACAGTAAGTGGGGAGCCCTAGATAGGAGGGAGTCCAACCAATCAATTAATCAATGAGCATTTATTAGTACTTATTATGAGCCAAGTACTCCCTTGATTTAGGCTCTGGAAATATAAATGCAATTCCTGCTCTCCAAATGCTGTTGAAGAAAGCTTTATCCAGGACGATCCCAGAGACACAATCTCTTCTGGTCCAAATTTCATTAGTAGAGACTCTTATGGCAGGAGAAAAAAAGACTAATATAAAAGTTATAGAAAATGATGATCCATGAGGGGCAGTTAGTTGGTGTAGTGGATAGAGCACTAGCCCTGAAGTCAGGAGGACCTGAGTTCAAATCTGGCCTCAGACACTTAACACTTTCTAGCTGTGTGACCCTGGGCAAATCACTTAACCACAGTTGCCTCAGAAAAAGAAAAAAGAAAGAAAGAAAAGAAAATGATGATCCACGTTGTGAGTTTAGGCATGGATACAGAAAGATCAGAAGGTGACAAATAAGTCACATGATTTGATCTATGACTTTGCTTTGCCAAAGAAGTAATCACTCACTAAGCTTGATATTGCTCTGGCCAATGAGCAACAGCCAATGCCTCCTGGGATTATTTGTCTCATACCCCGTGAAATTGGTGGAGAGTTAATTTGAGAATTAAAAAAAAAATAAGCTGCAGGTAAAATTTGACTTTAGATGACAGAGGAATGCTAAAAAGTGATCTCATTCTACTGAGAAGAAAAACTAACAAAACCTAATTTAAAGAGATTGGAAACCTTGTTTGTCAACATTCTTGATGACATATTATGGTGGTCTAGGAGCTTGCTCCAAGTCTCAGTGTAACAGAACATGACTGCTAAGCTCCTGGAAGATATTCTTACTTGTCCATCTCCTGAAACCCCAGTTCACTAGAGACAGAATTATTGTGCTCAGGCACAGGTTTGTTTGTCTCACTGGGTCTCAGGAGAACACAGTGTGGGATATTGCTTTGAGACAGTCCCTGAAGTCTCAGGCTCTCTCCAAAAGAAGGTTGGTAGTAAAAAGATTTATTTAACGTACAATGTGATCTTATGGAATACAGCTTCTAGGGGAAATATAGCAGTGATCCTGAGGTCCCCTGACCTTAGAGTGCTACTCTTCTAACACTGTCTGTCAATGATTCTAAAGTCTTCTGGTTTTAGAATAGTCCTACAAACACTGCTGACTATCAGATAGATAATCTATTGTTTAGTGACAACCAAGTCCCTGAGACAATAGTGAATAGACCACCCCTCAAACCTAAGCCATAAAATTAGCAAATAAGAAACATGAAGCTCTGGTCTCTCTAATTTTATCCTTTAAATTAATCTTTTTTCTCCTTGTTCTTTGCTAAAATCCTTTTGGAACTTAGTCCACTGTGATCTCTGCCCTTTAACTTGGAGAGAAAGTGAGTCTGTGAATTCTTTTGCCATACCTGGGACATTGACTTGGGGACCCCTAACATTGTTGGGGTGCTTTATCTAATATCTGAGTATGGGAAAGTAGTTTATTCCTCCCCAGAGAAAAGTATAAATCACAAGAGAATTATAGCATACAAGTGCAGAATTGATTGTAACACGGAAGATTCAGTAGTAACTTATAACTTCAATTACTACCAGTAGGAAGGCTAATCTTACAAGTACATAAAACAATTTGTTAATTATTTTTTTTATTATTTCAACTGTCTGGAACTGCCCTGGATCATCCAAATCCACTGCTGGTAAAAACATGCTGTTCAAATGTTCAAACTGAGTCAATCTCCTTAACAGCTCTTTACATAAAATAAAATCTTGTGGTCACAGTGTGGCTTTCCTGTGTAATGTGAATACAGAAAATGGGCCAGAGGTGGGGGTTTCTCCGAAATCTGGCCAAACAGATACTTTCCCCTGGTTTTCATCATTCACTTCACAGTGAGGTTAGTTTCATAGTCTTGGATTAGTACTGAATCAGAATCAGTACTTTTGCTGCCAGGGATCATAGAGAACACTATGGAAAAGGGAGAAGCTTAAGCACAGAGCTTGTAGGCTGGTGCAGGGCATAGAGTGCCAGGATTAGAGTCAGGAAAACCTGTGACCTCAGATACTTCCCAGTTAAGTGACCCTGGCCTCTATTTTTAATTATTTATTATTATTTAAGCTCTATTTTTTTTTTTCAGTTTTCTCATCTATAAAATAGCATTTCCCTCCCAGGGATCAAAATGAGATAATATGTGTAAAGTGCTTAGCCCAGTGCCTGGTGCATAGCAGGTGCTATATCGATGTTAGTTATTATCAGTATTGTAACTACCCTTTAGCTTTTTCTGGTGAGTAGAAGGATGTTATGGGCCAGAACTATGAACTTGAAACAAAGGATTCTTACAAGGTGCTAAGTCAGTGGGGTTGATAGAGACAATAGTTATCTAATTTAGCATATTTATATTTAGCAAATTTAGCAATTATGATTGATTTAATCCTACAAGGAGATATCATGGACCAGAACTTGAAACAAGGCACTAAGTGGAATGGAGGAGACAATAGTTAAATCTAGTTTAGCATTGATTTAATCCTATAACAAATAATGGTTTCCTGGTGATATAATGATTGGTGTATACTCAGTGTGGGGCATATAAGCTAGAAGCTCTCGGGGCCAGAAAGACAAGAACACTAGAAGCTCTCAGAGCCTTAGCCAGGAGTCAGTCGGAGAGAACCAGGGAAGACAGAAAAGTGGTGGCAGTCCTCCTGCCTCCCCCACAGAAACCAAGACCCATTTAGGAGGACCTCAAGAAGCTGGCAGAAGCAGAGAAGACAAAGGACTGGCAGCAGGAGCTTAAATTCTTGGAACCAAGGAGAGAGAGAGGACTTTAAGAAAGCTAACCGGCCCCAGGAAAGGAGACAAGACTTGGAAAGAGACAATAAAGGATTTGGACTTTAATCCCTGGCTGCATTTGAGGTGATTACTGAATTGAAACGAAGGCTGCTCCCAGAGACCCCAAGAAACCTGCTCCCAGAGAACATTACATTTCAGAGAAGAATATTACAGAAGGATAACTGTTGGCTTGAGTGTAGGTTCTCCCTCCTCCAGTCACACATTATCTCATACTTCCTTCCTGGTGAATTAGTTCATCTATAAGGTGAGATCCTGCCTTTTTTTTTTTTTTGAAGGGGGGGTGCAGATTGCAGAAAGTAGAGGCTACTAAAGCTACCTCTGAGACCCAGCAAGGATGCACAAAGCCTGGCTGCTGCCACAACAGAGAGCAAATGGCTGGCTACTTGCTGCAGTGACAAGGGTCCTGATACCCAGGCTTCTTGACGACTGGAACAGGGACTGCTCTCAGAAAGCAGAAGTTGATTAGGGATGGGCTTCTACTACTTCCCAGGGTCCCTGGACCCAGGCAAAGCTCACCACAGGAAGTCTGGGCTCCACTGGTCCAGAGCAGGTGGGGTCCTCAGCCATAGCTTTGAGGCTGATGAGGTTCAGCTGGGCATAGGTCATTTGCTGAGGGTCTTCCCCTTTGGGAGCCTGGCAGAAGGAGAGGATGGCTGCACTGGCCATGGGTCAGGAGGACTGAGCAGAGGAAAGGACCCTGACCCTTCCCAGCTGGATGTTTGCATGGGGAAGCCTCTCCCTCTCTGTTTCTTCTAAGAGAGATCTGTGAGTGACTCACAGCAGTGTCTTCCTGTCTGATTTAATTTCAAAGACACTTTAAACTTTGTTTTTAAAAATTCTCACTTAATTTCTTCTAGAAATTTTAGTGTCCAAGATTTATTATTCTCTGTGGTTTCATTTGTAGATATTCTGGAGTCAATCTATTTTTCTGGATTTCTGTCTTGAGTATCCACATTCCTATAATACCCTTTTATGATAGGATTCTTCTTTTATTTGTTTGTTTATTCTTCCAGTCCATTTCTTGACTTCAGATTTAATGGCATAGCCAGGCTCTGCAAACTTCTGAAGGTCTGGGCTGGTTTGAACACTGCCTTCTTAGGGTAATGAGATTTGAGTGATTCCAAGACCTTGGAGATGGCTAATGATGGGGGCTACCGGCTTTTAGCCTTCCCCAAGTGGTTGATTCCCAAAGTCTGATCACCACCCTCCTGGTCTGACCTCTGCAAATTCTTGAGCTGGTTTGGGGTCTGAACAAAAGGCTTGTGGGCTTGCCTCATTTGGAGTTTCAGTAGATGCTCCTAGATGATGCTCCATCAGCCAGCTGGAAGGTTCTTCTGAGTCAGAGCAACAGAGTTGTTGGCTTCCCTTTCGCCAGGTTTCCGGCCCTGGTTATTCTACTGCAGGCTCCAGACTTTGCTGAAAGCTGTGGCCACCCTGGGGTCTGAGTCACACTGCTGTTGGTGCTTCTGGCTCTGAACCTGCCCCCATAGCCTAGGACCTTGTCTTCCATAACCCTAAATGCCACCCTGGAGGTGGGTGGCCTCTTTGGGTTGCCTTGGGTCCATGATCCCAAACTGGGTAATGAAGGGCAGAGCTGTTGGCTGGCACCTGTTTGTGCACCCTACATGAGTTAGACCCCTCTGCATTGAATCTGGCCCTCATACCCAGCCTCTTCCTTTGTTGGAATATTCCATGCATCCCAATCCTGTCCTTCTTCCCTGCCATTTAAAGACCTCTCCATTTGTTTCCCTGTACCACGTCCTCCCATTGCCCTTGCTCACAACCTCATCTGTTCCTTCTTCCTCACTCTGTGCATGTAAATAGGTGCCAAGTTTTGTTCTTTGTCCCCACTCACCCAGCCAGGCTCTTGTCACCTCTATGTTGGACTAGTACACTTGGATTGGTCCCAGTCTCAAGTTTCTTCTTTCTCCAATCTACCCTTCTCAGATGCTAAAATGATTTTCCCAAAGTAATATCAGATATTTTCTCTTACTCATTAAACCCCTGTGGCTCCCTATTGCCTTTGGGATCAAATTCAAACTTCTCTGTTTAACACTTAAAACTCTCTATAATCTCTCTCCCCTTTTCCTTTCCAGTTATTCTGACTTCATTGCTATTTCTCATATAGGACCCTTCATCTCCTACCCATGTACTTTGGCTGCCCTGGATCCCAGAACGTCTTCTTTGCCCACCTCTACGCCTTAGGGTCTCTCATTTCCTAGAGGTGGCCTAAGGGCCAACTTCTTAAAAAGGACTAATTAACATGATCTCCTCAAGCTAATAGTCATCCTACCTTCCAAGTCCCTTGTTTTTCCTTATGGATATATTTTATAGACTTGAGAGACAGTATGGATGATAGGTAGAGGACTGGCCCCAGAGCAGGAATATCTGGGTTCGAGTCTTGACTCTGGCTCTTCTTGCCTGAGTAACCTGCACCAGTTACTTAATGTATTCAGTGCTTCCAGAAACTCTTATAGACCGGAAGTTGTAGAGTAAGTGCTAATCTGCACTGGGAAATGCTGTTTCCTCATCTGGGAGCTCTTTAGACCAATGAAATCATAGGTTTTGCCTTCACTGCTCTGTTCAATGCTGCTCCTCCCTCCTCCAAGATCTCACTCATACACCTCCCTAACACTTGGGGACTGGATCTCCCCTCTCTCTCCCCACATCTTTTTCCTGGGGCCCTTCCTCCCACCCCTTTGGGTTCCCTTGGGACAGGAAGGGATACTGAGGATGGCAGAGACGTTCCCCCATTCCCAGACACCCATTCTGGGATGTGGTCACTCACAGTTTGTGGACTCTGGTTCCCTGGGAGCTGGGAGGCTGTGCTCGTCAGTTGTCTAGGAATGGGCTGAGGACACAAAGTCCTCCCCATCCCAGTCCAATCAATCCCTCCCAAGTCTTCTTGTGACCTCCCCTTTTCTTGGTTCCCCTACAGACCCATCTTCTTCTGGATAAGCAAGAGTGAGAGCAGGGAAGGAGAGGCATCTTTCACCTATCCTGAGGCTGTTAGGATCTATCTGTCCAGAATGACACTTCCTAATGGGCAGCTGGCTCAGCCACGATGGAGAAGTTGGCCGGAGTCCTCCATTCATAACAAGGTGTCTCCTTGTCTACTTGATCCTTAAACATCATGAAGCCAGCCAGGCCATATAGGGACTGACAGTGGAGAGTCATCATCTCCACTGGAGCCATTGCAGAGCTGAGAATGGTCAATAGGATGCATTTGTCATACTGGTCTAAGGAACAAGAAGATCCTGGTATTACAGGAGAGCACCGCTGCCCTGTGCCTAGGTCAGAGCTCAAAGGAATGGCTGTATCATGTGAGGGCTCTGGAATAACCATGAACCTTAGAGAAGTCTCTTCCTGTGTGGCTTTCTTTTCTGGTCAATCAGAAAATAGCTTAAAGTAAATTCAATATTGAAATGATACACTAAGAAAAATTGCTGATGGGGTAGGAGGAAGAGAGAGAAATCCCCTCCTCTCTTGCTGCATTCTTTAAAAGGCACAAAAGAAAAGCCAGAGACTGAATGATTCCTCTAAAGTTCTCTCTTCTTGACTCAGCTCCACCTCAGGATTGCTAGCAAGATTGGTGCTTTCATTTTTAAATTTATCTGGCTGTTCCCATCCTGGGCTATGTCCATGTCTCTGTCAAATCTCAGTTTACTTTCCTGAGCTTTTCATATGTGAATTGTCATTTAAAGACGCACCCTTTAACTGGTGTAAATTTGCCAGTAATATTTTGAAAACACTAGAATCTCAGTAATTTCAGCAAGTCAATTGAAGGACTCATTTTTTAAGGGATCCTCAGATCAATACCATTGCTTCATTTATATATGTACATGTTGTTTCCCAGTGAGACATATTAGAATAGAAGAATATAAAGTCTTTGAGGGCAAAGCCTTTATTATTTTGGTTTTTGTGTATACTGCTCTTTTGGTATGTAGATATTTTGTTTTCAGAAATGGGCAGGAAAAATTTATTTGAGGATGAAACACTGATAAAAATCAATCAGTAAGGAAATGGTGCATCAGATAAGTGCTTGTGAAGAGGCTCAAACTGATGTCAAAGATAGCTGCAATGCATTATGTTCGGGCAGATAATTTATTACTATTTTTAAAAATTTGAAAGTTTATAGCAAGAAAATTCTGTTTGGAGGCTAACTAGGGGCTGTGGGACATGGATCAAAAGATTTGGGGTCATACATGATATGAAGATGGATGTCTGAGTTTATCACAGGGTACAGTTGTCTTACTTAACACAAGGAGATTCTGCTTTGAGCCAGAAAAAGCCAGAGAAGTCAAAGTCAAAGAAAGCAACAAGAACATGTGCTTACAGAAGCCAGAATAGAGAAAGGAAAAAATAGCAATTGAAAGAGTGAATTAGATAGAGATTCTTCGTTTGCTTTGTTGGGAGCTGTGCAGATTGGAAGTGAGCCACTAAACACTTCATCTCCTGGCTTCTTTGGCTTCCTTTAAGGTTCATCTGAAATCCTATTTTCAGAAAGAAGCCTTTCCTGGTCTTTCTTAATGCTAATGCCTTACCTTTGAGGTTATCTTGGTTACCTTGTTTATATCTTGTATATAAGATATGCAGTCTTGCAGTATAAGGCATGCAGTCTTGATGGTAGTACAGCTTCTAGGAGAAATATGGAAGTAATCCTGAGGTCCCTTGACCTTAGAGTGCTATCGTTCTATCAATCTATCTGTCAATGATTCTAAAGTCTTCTGACCTTAGGACGGTCCTACAAATATTGCTGACTGTCAGATAGACAATCTGCTAGTCAGTGATAACCAAGTTCCTGAGAAAATAGTGCATAAACCCCTCCTCAAACTTACTTGTAAGTCATAAAATTAGTTTAAAAAAAAAAAAAAAAGAAACATGAAGCTCTGGTTTCTCTAACTTTTTCATATTATATATATATGTATTTTTCTTTCTTTCTCTCTCTCTCTCTCTCTCTCTCTCTTTTTTCTCTAAAATCCTTTCAAACTTACCCTGCTTCAATTGGAGTTACAAATACAATAAACTTTGTCCCTTGATTTGGAGATGGGTTCTAGCCTACAAATTCTTTTGAGACACCTCGTGACACTGGTCTGTGACCCCAACCTTTGAGGTCTCCTTTGAACCTCAACAGTCTCTCCCATCAGACTGTGAATTTTTGAAGTGTTGGGGCTGTTTTTGTCTTTCTTCGTATCCCCAGCACTTGGCACAGTTTCTGGCACACAGTAAATGCTAGTTGATTAACTCGATTTCATTGCAAATTGGTTGATTAGAGAAAGGTTATATTGCTCTTTGTCACCAATTACGGCTTGAGATAGGGAAAACCTTATAGAGATTCCTATAATGCCATTTACTACTCTCTCTAGCTTCAGAGAGGGAGAAGAAAAAGAGAGGCACAGGTTTTTCAGCTGTTTTGCTGTGCTGGTTAGATTAGCATTGTTTGGGGCTGCTGGGTGAAGAAAACAGAGGCTGTGGTGTGAAAAGTAGACTGGATTTATCAGCCCTTCTGTGTTTCCTTTCTTTAATCAAGCAATCTTGCAAAATCTGCTGGGACTGGAAGTCTGCTCTGGCCACAGTGGTGTTATCTCTTAACACAGCTGCAGCAGTAGATGTGGTGACTCCACCACCATAACAGCACTGGCTCATGACAGGGGAAGTGTTGACGTTGGAGGAAGACCTATGGCAAGAAGGCTGCAGCTTGGGTATTTTGATGGCAGATTGGTGACAGGAATTGGCTAAGCCAAGGTGAACCTTGAAATGATTAAATTGAAACTGTTATGGGCCAGAACTCTGAAACAAGGATTCTTACAAGGTGTTAAGTCAGTGGAATTGATAAATACAGTGGTTATCTAGTTTAGCTTGGTACTTAGTAGTTCTCTAGGTCAGTACATGTACTTAGTACTTAATATAGTTCCACAAAATTTACACCTATGATAAAGTAATTAAAATAGAGCATATAAGCTGGTACAACCTCAGCCAGAGTCAGAACCAGAGAAGACAAAGGACTGGAGGTAGGAACTCAAGCTCTTGGAGCCAAGGAGAGACAGATTCATTCCATCGTCCACCTTTGTGGTGGCTGGAGGCTGAAGCACAAGCCCAGGGATTCAGAGGGCCAGTTTCATTCACTTCATCTCACACCATCATGGTGGCAAGCTGTCCTTCTTCACTTCTCCACTGAAACCAAGACTCCAGAAGGCCTTTAAGAAAGCTCATTGGGCCCCAGGCAAGGAAACTAGATTTTGAAGGAGATAATAAAGGATTTGGACATTAGTACCTGGCTATTCTTGTGGTGATTAATCTACTGAAAAGAAGGCTGGTCCCAAGACCTCCAGAAAACCAACAAAAACATTACAATTTGGCGCCCAATGTGGGACTAAGGACCTATATCTGTGACCCAGAAATTAGGGTAAGTACAAAAACAAAGAAGGAAACTTTGTTAAGGGCTAAAGTAGTGTTTCAGCTGAAATGGGACAAATGTTTAGAAAGGAGTCTTTTCCACCTCAAGGAAAATATGTCGAAAGCTTAGTTAAACTCATTAAAAACCCAAGGTTTGATTGTAACTTGGGAGCAGATCATTGAACTTTTAGAAACATTACAATACATATCTCCTTGGTTCTCAAAGGGAAAAGAATTAGATCCAGATGAATGGAAACTAATAGAAGAGCAACTATGTGAATACTACAATGATAATGACCCTGATTCAATTCCTAAAGAAACACTTTATACATATAACTTAATACAATTGGCTTTAAGAAATCATATAAGTATTAGAATAAGAAAAAAGAAGAAAAAACAGGAGGGGGAGGATACTGACAAACTAGGCGAAAAATATGAAGAATTAGACAAGAATGGAGTTAAGTACAATTCTGATGAAATTAAGGAGTGTGGTATTTCACATGAAACAATTTTGGATGCTTCTGGGGGGAGGGAGAACTGCTCTTTAAATTTTTAAAAAAATTATTTATTATTTTAACTAACTAATTTTAATTTGTTCAATGAATACAACCAGTAGTCCTCAAACCTATAGGTGAATTAGAGGGGTGTCTATGCCAAGCAGATGAAGACTTCTCCCAGGAGGATGGGTGCATGAGAACAATTTATTCTCACACACATGAAGACATGAAGCAGTCACCAGGAGCACTTAGAACCGTAAGACATCAAAGATGTCAAGGTCATCCTGGGCCATCATCTGTTAACCTCACTTTTGTCTCGGCACTGGAGTTCATTTACTCTAGAAGGCAGAACAAGACTGACAATTTTTACAATTCTACCTCACTTAAATCTACTTCATGCAAGGAAAGACATCACCTGGTGATGTCCTTTTGACAAATGAAAGACAAATAATAATTTTCCCTTCCACTTCCTGTCTTATGTTTAAGGAAGTCCCCTCCCATTTTTGTAAAAATATGCATAATTAAGCAACGGAAATTTCTATGCTGGTCATGACCCCAAAGTATATATAAAGTTCATTTTCTCTCCTGAATCTATTTCCTCTCTGTTAGAAAGAGGATAACATATTTCACATTTGGAATGGGGTTGATTATTGTATTGATTGTAGTTCTTAAGTTTTTCAAAGTCATTTGCCTTTACAAAGTTGTTGTTATTGTAGAAATTGTTCTCTTGGTGTTTTGATGAAACAGACATCCATTGTTTCTTAGCACAATAAGGTACTGTTCAGCCATTCCCCAACTGATGGCCACTTCTTTGGTTCCAGGTTTTTCCCTCTACAAAAAGAGTCTTTAGAAGTATGTTTATATAAAAATCTTGAACTTCTTAGATTTCTTTGAGGATATAGGGAATTAGTGGTATTGGTGGGTCTGTATAAACTGGGTACAGTTTAGTAAATTTGGGGGCATGGATCCAAATGGTTTGCAGAATGAAATAACCTATGTACAGATCCTGAAAGAGTGAATTAATGTTCCTGTTTTCCTTAACTTCCTCCAGCATTTGTCATTTTGGGGGTCAACTTCACTAATGTGATGAGGCAGACCCTTAGAATTGCTTTAATTTGCATTTCTTTCATGATTGGCAATTGGGAGAATTTTTCAAATGGCTATTGATAACTTGGATTTCTTTCTTTAAAAACTGCCCATTCATATCCTTTGATAATGTGTTAATTGGAGAACGGCTCTTATTCTTATAAATTTTAATCAAAAATTCACAAAAATTCTTGAAAATGAGGCTTTTATCAGAGAAGATACAAAAAATTACTTTTTTCCCTTCCAGTTTTGTTTGTGAAAAAACTTAATTAACTGTATATAATAAAAGTTGTCCATTTTACCTCCTGTGAATCTTTGTCTTTCTTGTTTGATTATAAATGCTGCTTCCATCAGAAAACTGACATATATTTTTCTCATGCTCTTCTAATTTGCTTATGATGTCACCACATATGTCCAAATTATGTATCTATTTGAAACTTCTCAGCGTGTTGTGTGAAATGCCTACTTTCTATCAGACTGCTTTCTAGTTTTCCCAGTTCTTATTGAATACAAATTCTTACTCTACCAGCTGGGGTTTTGGGGGGTTATCAAATTCTATGATACTTGTAGCTTTCTTCTTTTGTATATCCCAGTGACTGAACTATTTATTGATCGATATGTATGGGGATAACCCAGAGCCCAGTAATGTGATCTATGACTCCACAGAAAAGTATAAGTGTGGGCTACCTTGAATAAATAAAAAGAGTAAAAGGAGCTCCAACCATTCTATGGGAACACTTGCACAGGACCCTAGACCACCCGTAGCACCCTGCTTTAATTATTAAGTGCACAATCGTCTGCAAGCAAAAAGTCGTGCACCAGCACTTCTTCCATTTTCGTTTTGGCTTGTAATCTTTTCAAGTTAAAGAATTTACCATTAGTGCAGTAGCTAACCTTGATGTCATGTATATCCTCATTGAAGATGTTTGACAACATGCAAAACATCATGCTAAAAAGCACAGGAGCAAGTACACAGTCTTGTTTCACTCCACTGGTAACTGGGAAAGCTCAAGAGCACTGTCCATTGTCCAGAACCCGGGCAAGCAGACCATCATGAAACTGACAAATTTCTCTGGGCAGCCAAATTTTGATGTAATTTTCCATAAACCCTCATGACTGATAGTATCACAGGCTTAGAACAGATTTACAAATCTTGTATACAGACCTCAGTCTGCTTCTGGCATTTTCCCTGGAATTGCCAGGCAACAAACACCATATTGACCATTCCTTGGCCCTTCTGAAGCCACACTGGCTCTCAGGTAGAAGACCTTCTTCCAGGTGTAGGATCAGCCTATTAAGGAGGGCTCTGGCAAGAATCTTGCCAGCAATGACTAAGAGAGAAACTCTCCCTATGATTGTCACAGGACAATCTATTCCTTTTATCTTTATAGAGATGGACAATGAAGGCATCTTTGAACTCCTGGGGCATAACCTCTTGTCATATAATATAGAAAATTTCAGTTGGCTTTTATATAAACAATGGACCCTCAATTATGTCAGCTGGGATAGAATCAGCACCAGGTCCTTTGCCACATGAAAGTAGGCTAATGGGCTTCAAAGCTTCTTCTCTAGTTGGAACTTCAGCTAGGGAGTGATTAATTTCAACTTGAGGTAAACAGTCAGTAGCTTCAGCATTGATTGATGACAGCCTGTTGAAAACATTATGAAAGTGTTCAGTCCATCTTTCTAGGATCATGTTCTTGTCACTAATCAATGTAGTTCCAGCAGCATTGAGTTGTTAAAATGCACCATAGATCTTTGGCCATAAATAACTTTTAATACATCATAAGAATGCTTTGGATTGGTACTATTAGCATAAAACTGAATTTCATCTGTGTGAAGACCGAGTTAGCACCCTGGATACCTTAGAATCGGCCAGAGTCAGGATAAGAAAAAGTCCTTGATCTTTATTCTTGGTCTTTAGGGATAGAAGAGAAGGGAATGGACACAGGATCTCCACGATGTTCCTTCTCTTCATCTACCACCAAAAGTGACTCTGGCTTGTCTTACTCCACTCTCTAATCCCTCCCACAATTCTCTGTATACACCAAAAAATCGAACCAGCACAGAATAGTGGGAAGGGCCATTTTCCAAGCATGTGCTAATAGAGTATTGTCCAATTGGTAATTAGCTGTAAGTGCTCCGTTGTCCAAGCCCAGTGCATCAACTCAGAGTTTCAGCCCTTTACACATCTGTCTTCTTACTGATCCAAGAATCCTGCATCTTTCTAAGTTTCAGTTGTACTTTACTCTTGATGGAATTGAATGCAACCTTCTAGACATGGATGAATTATCCTGCTGGTGCACCCTGTGGAGTTCTCATTTTTCATTTAATACCTTCTTAATTTCCTCATCATTTTGTCAAACCAGTCTTGATATTTGCATATTTTTTGATCTTGTAAGCAAATGCAGTGCTGTAAATGTCTGAAAGCTGCCCACTTCTTTTCTGTTCCACTGTTGCCAACTGGTACGTTGACTCAATTTACCCTCTAAGTTAGCAACAAACCATCCCCTATCTAATAATAAACCATTCCCTCTCTAATCTGTTGGCATTAATTCTTCTGGTAGTCTTTTTGCCTTGTGCTCACTGCTTTTGTTGGATGCAAATATTCAACTTGGAGAGGACAAATTTATGATCAGTCCAGCCCTCTGCATGACACATTGCCTTGGTCGCTCTCACATCCTGCTTATCTCTTCTTACAGTTACACAGCCTATTAAATGTCAGTGTTTGCTGTGAGGGTGCATCCATGATGCTTTAGATAAATGGAATACAGTGTTGCTGATGAGAAGATAATAGGATGCATAAATCTTCAGCAGTAAGTGAACATTGCTGGGCTGGTTCCAATTCCTTTCCTCCTGAGGACTTCCTGCCACATCTGGTAGTCTGAACCTAGTCTAGCATTAAAATTTCCCTGAATTAGGAGCTTGTCCTCTTTTGTCACATTGATGATAAGGGGCTCCAGGTCTTCATAAAATTTTTCTTTGAGCTCATGGGGTTTCATCATGGTGGGAGCACAGGTGCTGATGACGGTGACATGGCATTTTCCTGCAAGTAGCAATTGTATTGTCATGAGCCTGTTATTTACTCCTTTTGTGAGCTTGTTTACTAGATTAGTTTTGATGGTAAAAACTTTACCACCTTCATGATTCTCCTTTTCTCCATGGCAACGTGTATTCAGCTCCTATTTCAGTAAGCTGGTTATTTGCCAATCTTGTTTCACTCAAAGGTACTATTTGGATGTGATATCTGTTGAGTTCTCTCACAACAGGAGCTGTCCATTTTTAGGTGTACTGGATTTTGGGTTGTCTATAAATATGCATACATTCTAGGTACCAATGGTGAGTGGAATCAACTTTGCAGAAGTTTGTGTACATGTTTTGATCCAGGGTAGAATCCCAATCTGCTGTGATAATCAGTTCCATATATATATATATATATATATATATATATATATATTGACAAAACATGCAAGGGTAATTTTTCAACATTGACCCTTGCAAAAACTTCTGTTTCAACTTTTCCCCTCCTTCCCTCCACCCCCTCCCCTTGATGGCAGACAGTCCCATTCATATTAAACATATTAAAGTATATGTTAAATGCAATGTATGTATACCTATTTATGCAGTTAGTTATCTTGCTGCACAAGAAAAATCGGATTTAGAAAGAAGATAAAAATAACCTGGGAAGAAAAACAAAAATGCAAGCAAACAACAACAGAAAGAGTGCAAATGCTATGTTGGGGTATGGTAATCAGTTCTAATTAGTCTAAAAGATATGATCATCACTATCTCAAAAGTCGTTTAAAGCTGCCCAGAGGTTTGGGGATAGACAATGGAGGCTGATAAAGAGTTCCATCCTCACAATTACTCTATACAGACAGTCCGGGAATTGATTATGCCTGATAACAGCCAGCTGGGCTTCTTTCTGACAGAGGAAGAAAGTAAGTCCACATCATATGAAATGCCCATATCTACTATTATTTGTCAAGTTTAGAACAAGAAGAAAAAAAATTATAAAGAGAAAAAAAAACCTTGTTGAACTTAAATAAGATTCTGATCTCTTTATCCTTAACTATGGCCCATTACAAAATAATTTATCCTTCATAGTTTAGAATTTATTTTTAAAAAATCATTTTTAAGAATTTTCAATATGTCAAGAGCATATGAACCTACACAGAAAAATCCCAAGTCTGAAAGTAAAAGTTTTTGTTGTTGTTGTTGTTGAGTTTCCAGTCTTATCTGTAATGTTCTGGTTAGCTTTCTGGAGGTCTTAGACCAGCCTTCTTTTCAGCAGAGTAATCACCATGAGAACAGCCAGGGTTAAAGTCCAAAAGTCTTTATTGTCTCCTTCACAGTCTGTCTCCCTGCCTGGGGCCCAGCTAGCTTTCTGGAGGCCCTTCAGATAGGCCTTAGTCTCAGTGGGGGAAGCAGGAGAGCCACCAGGAGCCTGATCAAAGATGGAAAGTCTCTCCTTGAGATTGGAGCTCCAGCCTCCAGTCCTCTGTCTTCTCTGAGTCTATCTCTGAGTCTGTTTGATCCTCCCTCCAGGTCTGACTCTGACCTCTTAAATACTCTATTACAATTAAATCCATTCATCATACTGAGTATAAGCCAATCATTGTATCACTAGGGAACCATAAGATTAATTCAATCATACTGAACTAGAGAACTATTAATCACCGTGCTAAACTAGGTAACCATTGTCTTATCAATTCCACTCCATTAACACCTTTTCCAGAGTTCTGGCCCATTACACTTATCTAACACTTTGTGACCCATTCAGGGTTTTCTTGGCAAAGATATTGAAATAGCTTGTCATTTCCTTCTCCAACTCATTTTCCAGATGAGGAAACTAAGGCAAACAAGATGAAGTGACATGTCCAGAGTTACACAGCTAATAGATGTCTGAGGTGAGATTTGAACTCAGGAAGATGAGTCTTCCTGATTCCAGACCCAGTACTCTGTGCACAGAGATTCCCCTAGATGTCCTTAGAATACATTTATTGCAAGAAATTGGAATTAAGACTAGGAAAAAATTCTGCCTCTGTCACTAAGTATCTGCATATTTTCCTAAGCAATCTTAAATCTGACACAGTTAAAAACCTTTACCTTAGACACAAACTCTTTTTTTCTGATGCTCATTTTCCTTGATGCACTGCTTTGCCTTAGAGTATAAGTACATCAAGGACAAGGACAGTTTTCTCTTTTTGGACTTGGATCCTCAGGCCTTAGCTTGGCTCATGGTACTTAGGAGATTTGCTACAAACAACCCTCTGGGCATGCTCGGAGTTCGAAAGCTGGAGAGGATCTGCATCCTTTGCCATGTAGGTGAAGGGAACCTCTTCTGAAGGGTCTCATAGCCAGAAAGACTTTGGCTTTATAACTGGCAAGCCTGGGACAACCTTCCTCGTTTCTGTCGTGTCCAGAGGGCAGTAGTCTGAAGGAAGATCTAGGGGTATGATGCTTTTTTAGGGTTAGCTCCTCCCATCAAATAATCATTACCCCCAAAATTATTCTGACTCATGAGTAAATGCATTTGCAAACAGAAATTAGAGGAATTGTACAGATTAGATAATAGAATACTCCAGAATGAATGAGCTCAATATAAAAATAACTATAGGGCTTATACTCCAAAGAGCCTTTAAAAACAGTCTCATAGGGACTCATAGATACGAAAACATAGCTGCTGTTTTGTCAAAACAAAGAACCTAGAGGTTAAGGGGATGCCCATAAAGTAAAGAAGGGCTGAATAAGTTACACTATGTGAATAGGATGGAATACTATCGTGCAGCTAATGTAAAGGGGATAGTTTCAGAGAAACCTGGGAAGACTTATTTGAACCAATGCAAAGTGAAGGGAACAGAAGCAGGAGAACAAATTATCCAGTGACAACAAGATGGTAAAAACAAACAACTCAGAAAGAGTTAGGAACTCTAAACAGTGCACTGATTAATTCCAAATCCAGAAGACTGGTAATGAAATACGCTGCCCACCTCCTAACAGAGATGTGATGGACCCAGGGTACAAAATGGGACATGGGAGGGATTATGGGAATTTGGTGCAATAAGACAGGAAATTTGCTGACTCATATTCCCCCTCAAAATAACATAAAACAACACAAATTGAATTTTAGAGTGGCAGAAATAATAAAAGGTCAGGGTAAAGCATTCGTTCAGGCTAAGACAAGGTGGGAAGACATTAAGAGAGAGCTGACCTCCCCAGATGATGGTTTAGTGAGGGGCAAAGTGCAGATACCATGGAGACAACAAACAAACAAGACTTGGGGCAGCTGAGATAAGAATCTTCTTTTATTTAAAGTTAAACAAGATTTTCCCTCTCTTTTTAATTTCCTTTTTATTGTTCCAAAACAACAGCAGAAGTAGGTTCTTCCATATACAAAGGCCAGACAAAGGGCATTGCACGTGAAATCAAATAAAAAATATTAAAAGGAAGTGAGATGTAAGTTATATGCTTTGGAATAAAATAATGAGCCAAGTTCATGAGTAATATTACATGAATTTCCTTAGGAGGCTATCTAGCTAGTGTCAATAAATAAACCGAGAAGACTTAACAGGGATAAGTAAACTACAGTTTATTTATTCACTTAAGAGTCAAACCCATCCTTATCAGCACTAGATAGACATGTGTGCGTGTGTGTGTGTGTATTGTTGTTGTTGTGTGTGTGTGTGTGTGAGAGAAAGAGAGAGACAGAGACAGAGACAGAGAGAGACACAGAGAGACAGAGACGACAGGCAGACAGACATAAAGAAAACAATACTTTCTTTACTGGTCAATCAATGAGTGTAATGGGCTGAGGTTTGAGCTGATGCACTGAGGTCCCAAGTACATGAGGCTAGATAGTAATTGGGCTATACTCTATTAATATACATGATTGGATTAAGAATGGTCCCTGCCACTCTCCCTTGCAAGTCCTATGTGTTGTATAGAAATGACGATTTTGTGGTAGGCAGAGAGAGAGGGAGCAAGACAAGTGGGGAGAGATTGGGCTGAGTTCGAGACTCCGAGCTGCTGGTGTGTGGCTGCTGGTCGAGCTAGCTTCTGACTCAGCTGCACATTGCTATCGCCGATTCTCTTCCACCTCCAATCCTTCTTCACTGAGAATAAAGACTGACGATTTTCCCTAACCTGAATTCCTGTCTCGTCTGATCTTAAAATATACGATCTTAACATTTGGCCTAACGGGCCCAAGGACTGAAGAAGTCTCCGTGACCAGGAACTTGGGTGAGTATTGTTAATAGACAAATAAGGAACTTATTTTCTTAAAAACTAAACCAGTAATCTTTTTTTCAAAATGGGACAAAGGCTAGCTAAAGACTCTCCATCCCCGCCCCCAACCCCACCCAAAGAGTGGGTAGGAAGCATGATTAAGCTGACAGAAATACATGGGTTACTATAACTTGGGAATAGATAGCGAGATTTGTGGGTATATTAAACTGCATCTCCCTTGGATCGTAGAGGAGGAGCAGATCTCCAGATAACTGGTCCCGGGTTGGACAAGAATGTTCATACATTTCAGAGAATATGGTCCTCATTCAATTCCCATGGAGGCATTTATTTATACAATGTATTTAGTTAGCACTAAGAATCTAGAAAGAAAAGCCCTTGACTCCTTCCCTCCTCCTCAAATTAGCCATGATATTAAGGAGGAAGACAATGAAGAGATTAATGACCATATCCCCACAGGGCATGGAGACTTAAGTGAGCAAGGTGTGGGACCTTTCCCTCAGGAGGCCAGCCCCACCCCGAGCAAGTGATTGACTCTCCTCCACCAACTCCACCCTCGGGATGGAGGAGGAGGGATGGGAGGCAGTGAGGGACCAACCCGGCAGGCTTCAGAGGCTTAATGAAGGCCAAAAGAAAAGGTGACATCCGGGACTACAACCATTATTTTCCTGTAATTTCCCAGTCTAATGCCTCAGGTCAACAAAGTCGAAGATACCTCCTTTAACTAGAAATCATTAAAGATCTTAAAAGCCTGCACTAATTATGGGCTACATCAGCTTGTTAAGATGCTGTTACAGAATTTGCTTTCAAGTCTGACTCCTGATATTAAATCTATAGAAGGGTACCTAGAACCGACAAAATTACATGTGGCTTTCTGAATATAGTGAGCTCTGTAGGATGCCCAACAAAAATAGTCAAAATCTGTTCATCTGCGATCACCTATGACCACAAAGGATAGGTCCATATCGAACTCCACAGCACAGGTTAATTATTCAGTAGCACATATGAGCAAATTGCTGCTAATCTATCAAAGCTGATTGATTCACAATAAAAATGACAAAGGTAAGAGGCCTTCAAAAAATAATGCAGGGCCAGATGAGCCTTTCTTTGACTTTATGGACGTTTGCAGACTGCTATCACAAGAACTAATGGGAAATCCACAACAGATGTTTTAATGCAACTTCTAAGGAAAATGCTAATGAGGGTGTGCAGAAGGATTATAAAGACTGCCCAAGGATGCTCCTTTAGAGGAGTTCATAAGGCTGTGCCACAGTAGGCCAAAATGCCTTTTATAGCCAGACTATGATCAGACTTCCCAAGATCCCAACATGGGTAGACAGGGTCCCTTCCGGCAAGGGACTTCTAGAGAGAAACGGCAAAGCTTTCAGTGTGGTAAAGTAGGGCATCTGAAAGCCAATGTTGTATAGAGGCAGAGTGAGAAAGCAGGGTGGAGAACAAGACCCAGTATCCCATGTCCAAATCAACAGAGGCTTCCATTGGGTCTCAGAATGTAGACAGGTTCAGGAAGGGATGAGGGGCCCAGCCCCAGGGCCCCAGGCAAAAACACTTGGGCATGATGGCAGTGGTGCACCAGAGAGTGCCTGACGGCCAATACCCCAATATGACCAATCAGCCAGAAGCCATATGATGGCAGAAAGGATTACAAATCAATCAGCCAGGAAGCAACCTGATGGAAGAAAGGGATTACAATTAGGGAGAATAGGTTGTGTGCAGCTGAGAACAACTGAGATACCCCTGGAGAGGTGAAATCTGTTCCTCTCCAGCCTATGGATCCCTTGCCTCAAGCACAGTAAACAACCATTTTACCTCCTGAGGTACATACAAAACAGTGTCCATCCAATACTATATGAAACTAGGAAAAGTAGATAATATCCCAGTCACCAATACAGGCAGAACAATGTGGACTTATACACAGGAGAAATAGTAGCATCAGGTTTACCTACAGAATCTAATAAGCAACCTGTGATAGTCCCAATTCTATTCCAGATCACAAAAATCCAGCAATTTACTGGACAGCAGCTGTAACAACTGACCGACCTATGCTCACAATCTATATAAATGGCCTTCCATTGGAAGGATTGGTAGAACTGTGCAGAATCGGACGTCATTAGATCCAACTGGCCCAGTCACTGCCAAAATTAAAGCAGACACCTACATGTCTGGTGTAGGAGGATCAATAGCAGCTGAAGTTAAGTCTGCCCCTATGAGATGGACTTTAGGCAAAACAGGAGTTTTTACTCCTTTATGAATTGAAAAAATCCCCATCAATCTGTGGAAGAAGACATTTTACAGAATAGGGTTAAAATGAAGTACTTCGGTTTTAAGCAGGGCTGCTTTGAAGGCCTCCAACACTTTCACCTGTTCCTATCCAATGGAAAACTGATACCCCAGTGTGGATAGAGCAGTGCCCTTAAGTAAAAGATAAAATTCAGGCCTTATTAGATATAGTACAGGTACAGCTTTGACCAAGGACACTTAAAACCTTCTCTAAGTCCTTGAATTTCCAGTGTTTGTTTGAAAAAATCTGGAAAATAGAGGATGTTAAGGATTTAAGAAAAGTGAATGAACAGATGGAAACTATGGGAACTCTTCAGCCTGGACTTCCATCTCCTATAGTTGCCTAGAGAATGGCCTCTTTAGCATAGATATTAAGATTGTTTCTATTCTATCCTCTGGATAAGGAGATATGAAAAGATTTGCCTTTTCAGTGCCCAGATTAACTTAGCTATAAAATATGTGACATTTTCCACAGGAAATGAAAAACAGCCCCTATATTTCAATGTATTTGCTGCTGCTCGGTCCATAAGAAAGCATTCCCAAAAGTTTTTCATTAATGATAATTTTGGGATGTACCTGAGGAACAAATGTTAGAGATGTCTAAAAGAACCATAGAAACACTAGAATTAAAATATAAGCACAGAAAAATCAAAGACATGCTCCTTTTTCAATATTTAGGATTGAAATACCTAAGGTGCTTACGTTCAAAATCTCTTAAGAACAGAAAAGCTAAACACATTGAATATTTCAGAAATTATTAGGAGATATCCAATAGTGACCAGTGTTAAGCTTGACTCCTATCAGTTACAAATTATATGACATTTAAGGAACAGTGCTTAAATTCCCATAAGCTTACAAAAAGCTCAAGAGGCTTTGAGAAAGTAACTGGCTTTATCCAATTGTTGAAAGAGTACCAAAACCTTGGAGATATCAAGTTTGCCACACAAGAGGCACCACAGTCCTTCATCAGAAGCACAGTTGATAAGTGGGAAACCTCCCAGCACAACCAGATCAAAGCCTTACACCCTACCAGTGCTTGTGGTAAAATTTTATTAAACACTAAGCACATTAATTATCTGAGACAAGACCTATAAGATATACACCTTTTATACCAATACAAAATTAATTGTTTTGTAAAATTTCCAGTGCAATTTTATAATTCCAATTTTAATAAAGTTCATTAAAATTTAAACTATTAATAATAAATGAACTCTTGGAAAAATTTAATTCCTTAAAATTATCAAATCTTCATTTGGATAAATCCAACATATTATTTTCCTTTCTTGCTAATATAAAAAGTAACCGAACTCACATAATCCACCTAACAAAATAGTAAACATTCGTAATCTTATTTATATCCACATAAGATATTCGTCCTATTAGATGGTATTCAAAAGAATTACAGCCAAATAAAAATTTGCAGCTTATTTAATATCAGCTCTTTAAAAATTCAAGCAAGAAAGAAAGATCATATATATGTCCATTTCCTCTAATGACTCAGCCCATATTTGTAGCATTCAAAGGAGTTAGCCTTTAACTTTATGTTGTTCATCCCTTTGTTAAACTTTCAGGTTTGCATCCCAAAAAACACCAGGGTCCTGAACTTTACGTTTCAATTTGGAATAAAAAGAGAAGGCCGTAGTTAAGTAACTTTTGTACAGGTATAGTTTTCCATTCCAGGGCTCTACACTCCTCAGGAAGGAATTGTGGAGAGACCAATTTGAATCACAAAATGGAGGACCATTATAAAATTAATTAGTCTTTTCTATTCATGTTTGGTAGATACCTTTTCGGATTTTTTAATCCACGAAGGCAGTTGGTGGTCACTGAATTCCTTCTTTAAAGATTGCCATTATGGGGGCCACAAGAATAAAACGTAAATGGTCTGCTTTTAAGGTTTTGCCTTTTTCTCAGGTAAAGAATTTTCCAACGAGGCATGCCTTTTTCCTCAACGGAATGGAGGAGAAACAGATTTAGAAATCAAAAAAGAAAGAAAACCAGGTAACCTGTTCTAAATTTGCTCTTTAACTATTACTTTTGATTGGACAAAAGATTGCATTCCCCTGAAGAGGTTTTAATAACCACCGGAAGTCAGTTTCAGCATGAGAAACTCAAATCTTATTCTTTAGGATAATCAGGAATGGACCAGAAAATTGGGAATGGAAAACCAAAACTGCTTTGGGAATTATTGGATTCTCTAATAAAAAGTTTCAAGGATTAAATAAGGGGCATTGATTCCCTTGTCATGGAAAAGGACAAGAGGGAACTTGTGCGAAGAAGAATATAGGTGATGTTGTTTCTCACCAATTGAAAACCATGTTGATTATTTGGGTTTGACTCTATTGGGTTAAGATTTGTTGTTAAAACCCTCAGCATTATTCCTGACTGAGAAAAAGGGGAGGGTTTTCAAATTTTCCCTAAATAGACCTCTAGGACGTTATTGCTATTGTGGCTTTTTTGTAACTTAAACACTTTCCATGTGCTGAAAATTGGTTTTGGACTTTTTGGTGCAGAAATTTATGTTGTTATACCCCCTTCAATTCTTGTCTTTAAACCATTTGAAATTGTTTGTATTCTCTCTTGTGTTACCGTTTTTAAACGAGCCAGTAGGAGGTATCCCTTAATAGGTGCTTTTTTCATCTCCCTTCCCCCGCAGAATTTTGGGTTTTCAGGTAGGTATGATCATCCTCTTAGGGTGCTTTCTTGAAAGTCAGGGAGGCTGTGATCACTCCTTGGTGCTTTCACCTCCTTCCTGAGAAAGGAGGCTGTGATCACCTCCTGAGCCTGACCTCCCTGAGGAGTCAGGGATGGCATGACCACGGTGTTCTAAAATAAAGAAAGCGGGAAATGTAATGGCTGAGGTTTGAGCTGATGCACAAGGTTAAGTACATGAGGCTAGAAGTAATGGGCTATACCATGAATATACAGATTGGATTAAGAATGGTCCTGCCCACTCTCCTTGCAAGTCCTGATGTGTTGTATAGGAAATGACGATTTTGTGGTAGGCAGAGAGAGGGAGAAGACAATGGAGAGATTGGGCTGAGATCGGCTGAATTGCTGGTTGTGTGTGCTGGTCAAACTAGCTTGACTAGTGCACAATTTATCACATTCTTACCTCGATCCTCTTACTGAGAATAAGACTGCAATTTCCCTAACCAAATTCTGTCTCTTGATCTTAAAATACACAATCTTAACAAATGAGCATTTATAAATAAAATTAAAGGTAAGAAAAACATTGAATTAATAAATGAAACTAGAATCTGTTTTTTAAGGGGGGGAACCCCCAATAAAATAAACAATCCACAGTAATATGATTTAAAAAGAAAGAGATGAAGAAAGAATAAAGCATATATTTTTTGGCCTTGACCGATGTGAAAATTTGTTTTGCTTGATTATGCATATTTCTCAAAAAGGGTTTTCCTCCTTCTTCCTTCCCTCTTTCTTTCCTTCCTTCCAAATACATTTTTGTTAATTAAAAAATAAAAGAAAAAAGTTCTCTTTGAGGACAAAGATAAAATCTCATCTCAACCAAGGAAAGCGTTTCTTACTGGTAAAGTCCACTTTCAAAAATTCTACAGTTCCTGGGCTTGCAGGTACTGGGAATCAAAGGGCATGTTAGATGTCATGTTTCATGTTTCACTCTAGTCTTGCTTCTTCCCTGGTTTTTCTCAAATTCTCTCTGTCTTCTTTCTCTTTGTGAGTATGTGTATCTCTCTTTCTCTCTGTATGGTTTTTGTACCTGCCTCTCTTTGTCTGTGTCTCTTTGTCTCTGTTTCTCTCTGTATATTTCTGTCTCTGCCTCTCTCCTTGTGTCTCTCTGTTTCTGTCTCCCTCTCCATCTCTCTTTGTCTCTGTCTCTCCGTGTCTCTCTCCTTGTGTCTCTCTGTTTCTGTCTCCCTCTCCATCTCTCTTTGTCTCTCTCTCTCTGTGTCTCTCTCCCTGTCTGTCTCTCCGTCTCTCCATCCTTCCTCTCTCTTCTTTCGATCTTTGCTCTGGGGAGTTTATCGACACATGACATTGAGGGTTCATCCGACTTTCAGCCAATCAGGAGTCACACTCCCTTGTGCCTACAATATGCTTCATTATTCCCTGGGACCCATCCTCGGACCTGAAAGTCTTACTTAAGTATTTAATATGTGCTTATTAATCGAGTGAAGCAGCTTGTCCTGGCCCAGGATGGCAGAAGATGCTGCTAAGACGTATGGGACTTGCTCTCTATGTTTCAGGGAATGAACGGCCACCCTATGCCATGAAGAAAGGCTGGATCCCTTTTCTGGTCTGGAGTCTGTCCCAGGATCTCCTGATGGCAGTTGACAACAGGCCCAAGTCTGTGACCCAATAGTCACTATTAAGCATCTCCTGTGTTCTAGGCATTGAACCAAACCTAGATACAAATCTGCAGCCTTTTTGGTGGAGGCAATTCCTGCTTCTCCCGAGTGCCAGGACCAAGACCGGTGCAGTCGGGCTCCCGGAAGCTGAGCCGGACACTGGACGTTGCCTGGTTCTGGCCCATGCTGTGGATCCAACCTGCTTACCCTCCCTTCTAGTCTCACCCGGCCTCATCCTGAGCCTGCCCTCCCTCATTAGAGAAGGAGGCAACAGAGAACATTGCTATGGGCCTGCTGTATCTCAGGTTAAAGTAGGTCCTCGTCTAACCTGCCCTCCCTCCCTCACCCCACTCTGCCCTTAATTCAGCTCCTTCCCCGCTCTGGAGACCTTTCAGAATCTCTTCCCCAGATTTCCCCATTCACATCCCAGGAGGTGATACTGGACCTTCAATATACAGGAAAGGCAGAGACAGAAAAAGGGAAGGGGAGGGAGGGGGGAAGAAAAGGGATAAAAGAGTGGGGGAGGGGAAGAGTAAGGTGAGAGAGGAAGGGGGAGAAATAGATGGAGACAGACAAGGGGAAAGAGGAGTGCCCCCTTTCTGCCCAGGGGATGAAAGTCACCTTCCTCCCCTTCCCCCTGCAGGAGCCGGGGCCCTCCCCTGCTGACGGTCCCCTCCGTCCCCTTCCTTCCAGGTTCTCCCCTTGCACATCCAGGGCCATTTACTTTCCCACTCGGGCACGGAGCTGTGGGTCATGTCCTCCCCTGCCCCATGGGCTCCTCCCCTGCCCTTCCCTCTCCCCCCAAGGGCAGTACCGTCAGCAGATTGGGGACCTTTATGTTGGGGGGTTGAAGGAGAGGATGCTGGGATTTAAGGGGGCAGGAGACGGCAGGAGAAGACCCCTGAGTCTCTAGCTGGTAGTGACCTTGCATAAAAGTGCTGGGACCCCTCTCTTCCCCAGGAAATAAAAGAAGGGGAGCACGCGGAGACTGCAGGAGGATCTTGGCGGAGGATGCCTGGATACCTGGGTCTGGGGGAGCTGAGTCGGTCCCTTAAGCCCATCAGTCTTCCATCAGCTGGCAGGTGCCTAGGCTGGCTGGCCCCTGGGGGTCTTGGGGAGGTGGATTCTGAATTCTTTAGCTCACTCAGATAGATGCCCCCCCTCCATCCCTACAGGGGGGCACTTCTCAGGTTCCCGGCAGGCCTCCCTGCCCCTCCCCAGCCCCAGCTGCCGTCTCCCCAGGGCTCGGTCCCCTTCTCATCCTCAGCCCACAGGCCCCCCAGAGGAAGCGCAGCCCCTGAGGGGAGCCTTCTGCGTAGGGTGGGAATCTGCCCACCACGGGCCCTTGCAGGGAGAGGCGGGCAGAGGGAGGGAAAGGCCCGGATTTGCTTCTTTTTCCTGGGCAGCCTTGGGGGGGGGTGGAACAGTACCAGCCCCCCCCCAATTCCTACAAAGGGATACTACTGGTGAAGCCGCTACAGGGGCACAGTCCTTCCTCCTCTGTAAGGGAGAATGAGGAGCTTCCTTGTGTCCAAAGGGTGAGGAATCTCTGGGGTCCCAGGCGGCCCCTTCCTCTCCCTGAGGCCCCCCCCCCCTTACACAGGAGAGTCTGACTGCCTGCTGCTGGGAGGCAGCAGGCAGGGGCAGGGGACACCCGGGGCAGGGGTCGCAGATGCCCTGGATCCCGCCTCAGTGCCCTCAGTTCCTCCCTCTCCTGACTGCACAGAATGTCCGTGTGAGTCCCTGGGGAGGGGGAGGGCCTGTGTCACCCTGGAAAGGAGGGAGGCAGGAGATGTGGCCCCGGAATGACGCAGGCGGTGGGGCAGTGGCCAGGGCCCGGGGCCTGCAGTCGGCGGCACGAGCCTGGCCAGCCGCTTCCCCTCCACCTGCCTCAGTTTTCTCATCTGCAGAATGAATCCGAGAAGGAGCTGGGCAAAGTACTCCAGCATCTTGGCCAAGGAAACCCCGGATGGGCTCACAAAGACATGACTGAACCCGTGAGCAGCCGCCGCAGTCACTGCCTTTATTGGTCTCAGCTTCAGCTCATCACATTTATAATCTCCTTTGAGCTGACAGTATTCAGGGCCATCTGTGTGGGAGCAGTTCCCAGGCCCCTCCCTATGGAGTTTTCCCTTAAAAGGAACTGAAACATACTTGAGAGCTAAATGGCCCAGGGCCTCAGCCTCCTGCCGTGACCCGCTGGCCCCGGCTGGGGTGGGAGGAAGGGGGGGGGGGGGGGGGGGCGCATCCCCAGCCCTTAGCACGGCACCTGGCATGCATACAGCAGGTGCTTAATGAGTGCTGCTTGGCTGGCTGACCTGGCCCACAGGAGATCTGGGAGGCCTTTTCCTCCCTCTGATCTTCTTGGCTGAATGAACTTCCTTCTGTTAGCTGCTAGAGCGTCTCCTTCCCTTCTACTCCTGAAACATGGGGCGGGCTGAGGGGCCTGGCAGGGACTGGAAGGACACAGAGACCATGGGATGGAAGCGGTGCCTGTGATCCAGGTCGGGGGAAGCGAAGGGAGGGCAGCCGGGCCTCTGGCTTTCCAGAGGCGAGGTCGAGGGCCACGTGCTAAAACGTGGCCGCTGCTGGCTTCTGGGCCTGATTTTCCTTGAGACAGGGGAGCTAATGCATTTCTGGACATTCCCGGAAGCCAAGGCTGGGGCTCGTGGGGCTCAGGTTAACTCAGTGGGTGCCACGGGGAGAGGGGAGCGAGTTCGGCCCTCGTCCTTGACCTCTCAGTCACTGGATGACCGGTGGGGAGCGAGATGGGAAGGGTGCCCAAGCAAGGTCCTGGTAGGGTTCAAGGGCATCATCTGGCTATAAATCACTTCCTGGAGGTCTCCGGCCTGTGGAGAGGGAGAGGGGATGAGCTGGGAGCCGGTTGGGGCGGGGGCAGCGGGTGATGGATACAGAGCCTGGACACGATAGAAGTGTGGCTCGCTGCTGGGGCGGGAAGGGGAACCTTAGGGATCTCTGGGAGAGCAGACACTGCTCAGCATTTCTTTTAGGGAAGGATAGCGCTTAGTACAGTGCCTTGTACCCAGTAGGTGCTTAATCATTGTTGAAACAAATCGAGGGACTTACAGCAGGCTTCTTGGGTCTGTTCTGTCTGCTGTTCTTCACGGCCATGTCTGCAGGTGAGAGGAGAGGGATCAGGACCCCGGGGGCCTGGCATCAGACCCAGCCTTCCCCCTGGATTTGCCCAGTATCAGACCCAGCCTTCCCCTCTCTTACTTACACAAGATCTGTTCCTGCATGGCCTCTGCCGAGCTAGAGCTGTGGAAGAAGATGGGCTGATGAGAAAAAGGAGGGAGAAAGGGACTGGGGGAGAACGGGGGTCTCCGGGCCTACCTCTGCAGGGTCTCCTCATCTTCTGCCTCGTTGCTCCGGGGTTCTGCAAGGAGAGACCAGAGGGTCTTGGTCATCCTGCTCCTTCAGGCCTGGTCACCCCCTCCCTCCGGCCCAGCCCCAGCCCCCAGGACTCACCCAGTCGGACCCAACGCTGGCAGTGGAAGAAGAGGAAGAGGAAGAGCAAGAGCAAGATGAAAAGGGAGATGCCCATCAGGATCCCTTCCTGGCGCTCCAGGAGTCCCAAGGGAGCTTCCGATGAAGAGGGAGGTGGGAGGGAGGCAGAGCTAGTGGTTTCTTGCTCCTTGGAGCCCTCGGCTGAGGGAGAGACAAAGCTTGGCCCTTGGGGACCCACTGGGGAAGGGAGACACCTTGAGGGGACGGGCCCAGGCAGGTTTTCTCTTAATTTGGGGAAAGCTGCTAAAAAGTTGAAATATCCCAAAGTGGAAGGGGCAGCTAGAGTAGAGGGGGGTTCCTGTGCCTGCTGGGAGTTTTCCACAGAGGCTAGACAACCATTTTCCTGGGACAGCAGGGATGTTTGGGGAGGATGGGCCAGTCTGGCCAATGGCCGAAATCCCTTTAAACTCTATTGTTGCTCAGTCAGTTTCAGTCATGTCTGACTCTTCATGCCCCATGAGGGATTTTCTGGTAGAGACCCTGGAGTCATTTCCTTCCCCAATCCATTTTACAGATGAGGAAACTGAGGTAACCAGGGAGGAGGGACCGGCCGAGCGGTCACCTAGTCCCAGGGCGAGGGACCGGCTCAGGCTGGCACGGCTGGTGCGTGGCCAACTTTGCACTCAGATTTCCTGCCTCTGGCCTGGAGCTCCATTCACTTGGCAGCCCCTTTTCCACTCTGTTTCTGTACTTCTGTGACCTGCTCCCAGAGGCCCCCTTCTGAGGGTGCCTCTCCCACTTGGGTTACCCCCTTGTGGACATGGAGGCGGGAGGGGCTGGGGAGTAGAGAAGGCTGAGGGGGCTCTGAGGGGCAGGTGGGGGAGGGCGGGAGGCCCGCTGGCAGGGAGGGGGAAAAGTGGGCAGCAGCCTCTCCCAGCCAGCCCCACTTCCGTCCATCTGCCTGGGAATCCAAGGTTTCCGAGTCACTCACCCGCCTCGTCGTCCGGAGCTCCGGGTCTCAGAGAGGTGTCTGGGCGCAAGAACAAGAGAGGGCTCAGGAGAGGGCAGAGGGTGCCCTCTGCCCCCCAAAGCTGCTGTGTGACATTGGGTAAGTGTCTTTCCCTTCCTGGGCCTCACTTAGACTTGATGAGGTCCTAGGGCAGCGGGACAAAGAAGCAGACTCAGGGACCCAGGGCTGGGGGGAAGGGAGGAGACTTGTCCAGGGTCACACAGCTAGGAAGCGTCTGAGGCAGGGTCTGAACTTAAACGTGGCTCCAGGTCCAGCGTTCCTTCTTGCTCCTCATGAGCCCTTCTGCCCTTATTCTGTACCTCAAATCCCCTTTCCGGCTCCGTTTTCTCATTCAAGTCTTGGGTGCCAGTGACGGTCCTTCTGGCAGAAGAGGGGCCCAGGCAGCCCCTCCCCCCTTCTCTCTATGAGCTTGACCCCCACGATCGGCCTCTGGCTCCCCTTCCCTTCTGCTGGCCACCCCCAGCCCTCGGCCAGCACCTCCCTCAGCCAAGCCCCTGGCAAGGGTGGTCAGGACTCCTTGGCTGCAGGGCTCCCCGTCCCCTTCTCCAGCTTGGCTTCCGACCCCCTCATGTGACTAAATCAGAATCTGCCCCTGTCCCCTGGCTCTTTTTTGCCCCACCCCGGGGTCTCTGCTCCCCGGCCCTCACTCCTGGCCCTCACTGGGGCCTCCTGGCACAGGGTCCCCTGTTGCCTTTCCTGCTTGGCTGGCCTTCCCTCCGCCCCTCAGGCTTGCTGGGACGGTCTCCGGCTCCCAGAGCCTCCCGGCCTGCACCTCGCCCAGGGGCCGCCCGAGCTGGGCAGAAAGGGGCCGGGGGAGGCCTCCTTACCCACAATGCTGAGCTTCAGGGGGTCGCTGGGGGCCGACCAGAGGTGGGGGCAGTCGCTGGAGAAGCTGTAGCACCGGTAGGTGCCCTCCCGGCCAGGGGTCGCCGGGATGAGGAAGTCGGCCCGGGACGTCCATTCGAAGCTGGTGGAGTTGCTGGCCAGGCCATCCTTGTACAGGGCAAACCTGTCCAAGGGGGACTTGGCCCGACACCAGAGGGTCACGTCCTCCCCGGTGTCCCCCGAGCGGCCCGGCTGGGCCTGGAGTCTCGGTTTCTCGTGTATCCCTGGGAGCGAAGGAAAGCCCGGGGTTCAAGGGGAGCTGTGCTCCTCCCATCCCTGCTGGGACCTGAACTGGGGAGGATGGGGCAGGACAATGGCTCAAAAATTGGAGCCCCTAGGGTTGGAACCCTAGAACCCCAAATGGAGGAGTCAGAAGGGCCCGGAGAGGCCCTCAGCAAAGGGTAACGAGGGTCCCTCTCCTGGCCCCTGGCTCAGGACAGAGCCTGGGGGAGGGGGAGGCACAGGCTCACTCTGTGCTAAGCACTTTTATAATTCTTGTTCCTTTTGATCTTACTATCCTCGTCTTACAGATGAGGAAACTGAGGCAAAGAGCAGTTCCCAGGATCCCCCAGGGAGTGAGTCTCTGAGACAGCATTAGAGCTGGGGTCCTTCCGACTTCAGGCCCAACAGTGTATACACAGAGCCCCGAGCTGCTACCTAGCTTGAAGACATCCCTTCTCCCCAGGGAACCCAGAAGCTAGGACCTCAGTTTCCCCCTCTGTCAAATGGGCTCCCTACCTGCTCCGATTCTGACTTTGGGCTAGCTCTGCAAAGAGGAGGAAGGTCTGGCTGGGCTGGGCTGGGGTAGGGGGCCCTGGGGAGGGGGCTCCAAGAAGACAGTGTGTGGTCCGAGCAGACAAGGCCCCGGGCCTGGCTGGGGTCCCTCCTCACCCGTCAGCACCAGCTCCAGGGAGTGGCTGCTTTGGGACTTGCCCTCATAGTAGCAGTGGTACTGCCCCGCGTCCTCCTTCATGGCCGGCCAGATGAGGAACTTGCCGTGCCCACTGGGCCAGGACGGGTTGCTGCACTTAGAGCTCTGGGGGGTTTTCAAGCAGTACCGCTTTGTCCTGGCACTGCCCCGGCACCAAAGGGTCACGTTTGTTCCCACGGGGATGAAAGGGCTGGGCTCAGCCCAGAGGGAGGGTCTGCAGAAAGTGCCTGGAAGAGGAGGAGGACCGGAGCTCCGGGGGGGTGCCCCCTCTCTCTGCTGCCCTGTGACCCCCTCCCCCCTGTCCCATTTAGCCGCCTCATCAGCCTGTCCCAGACCCTCCATTCTTGGTTCCCTGGGGCTGCTGGGGGGGGGGGGGGCGCACTAGGCGGAGAAGAGGATCAAGGAGGGGCAGAGGCCGGGGGATGCTCCCTCTCTCTGTTGCCCTGTGACCCCCATCCTGCCCCTTCTAGCCTCCTCATCAGCTTGTCCCAGACCCTCTGTCCGTCCTTGGTTCCCTGGGGCTGCTGGGAGGGCCGCACTAGGAGGAGAAGAGGAGCAAGGAAGGGCAGAGGCCGGGGGGGGGAGGGGTGCACTCACCTTTGTCTCCTGTCCCCAGGCCCAGACACAGCCCTGTGAGAAAGGACCCTTAGCCCCAGAGCTCGCATCTTCCCCCAGTCCCCTCCCCCAGGGCAGGGAGGCCTTGGGGACTGGAGCCAGAAGGGATACTGGGCACCCAGAGTTCTACCTTCACATCCTAATTCTGTCCCCAACTTACAGGGAGATCTCAAGCTGATCTCTTATCCTGTTTGTTCCTCTTGAAAATGGGTGTGTGGGTGTTAGGGGATGGGGTGCTTCTCTCTAAGGGGGATCCCAGCTGTGAAAGCCCCCTCTCCCTAGGACTTACCCAGGCTCAGCAAGACAGAGAGTGTGGGGGCCATGATGGCTCCTGGTGTGTGTCAGAAGGTAGACGGACAGACAGATGGACGGGTGGATGGACGGGTGGACGGATGGGCCAACGGCTAACAGAAGGTACAGGATGTGGCGTTCTGAGCCCCACTCTGAATTTTCCCATCACTCAGCCTCACTGTAGAGGGAAATAACACCCCCATCAATGTGGTTTCCGGAGGAGACCCAGGCCAAAGTCCAACCAGAGACCAGCAACCAGATCACAAGGCCTGGGGCCCAGCCCCGATGGGACGTCAGTGAGCCTCAGGTCAAGGGCAGATACTGTTGTGTGACCTTGGCTCACCTCTTGAGCCTCAGTTTCCTCCACTATACAGTGGAAAAGATTGTCTTGAGTTCCATGACTCTCAACCTGGAAGGAAGGAGCCTAGCAGAACTAAGCCTTAAATGAGTAATTCTCAAAGCATTTTGGTCACAAAGAAATGTTTATAATATCTTAGTATTCAATGAATTGCTGGGATAAAAACTAATTATTTGACAAAAATTGCTGATAAAAGAGTATGGGAGAAATTAAATTTCACCTAATGCATAAAACCTTATACCAAAATAATTCCCACATGGATATGTGTCCTTAATTACAAAAAAAAAAAAAATCATTAAAAATGAAAAAAAAACCCTCAGATTTTTGATAAGAGAAAAATTCAGGACCAAACAAAGGGTAGAGAGAGTCATAGAAAAGAAAATAGATAATTTTGATTACATAATACTTTAAATTTATATGTCAGCAAATCCAATCAAGCTAAGATTATAAAAGAAAGAAATTACAGGGGAAAAAAACAAATCTTTACAACAAGTTTCCCTAATGAAAATCTCATTTTCAAGATATATAAGAATTGATTCAAATATATAAGAACAAAAGCCATTCTCCAATTGTTAAATTATCTCATGATATGAACAGATATTTCTCAGAGGAATAAATCCAAACTACAGCTAGGACAAAAACAAAACAAAAACAAACAAACCAAAAAAACAACAAAAAGCCCAACACTCCAAATCACTATTAAAGAAATCCAAATGAAAGAAATTTTGAGATCCCACCTCATCCCCATCAAATTGGCATAGATAACCAAAAAAGAAAATGAAAAATATTGGAGGGATTGTGGGAAAAACAGGTACATCGATAGAAATGTAAATAGATATGACTACTCTGTAAATCAGTGTGGAATTATCCATAAAAAGTTAATTAACAGTGTATAATTTTTGACCCAGATCTACCTAATAGAGATGTTTAAAATGGAAAAGTTTCTATGTTTACAAAAAAAATTATGATAATTCTCTGTGCAGCTGAAAACATTTAAGTGTCCCTCTTTTTCTTTTTTTGGGGTGGAGGCAATGATCATTATTGCTACTCCTCTAAATCTTTGGTGTTGATAAAAAGAAGAAAAATTAAAAAAAACAATTGTTACAAATAACTATTGGTGGAGCTGTGAGTTGGCTCAACTTTTTGGACTTGTAAATAGGAACTGTGCCCCCAATATCACTAAACTGTGCAAGCACTTCCATCCAAGTGATAGCATCCCTATTTGGCCTATACCACAAGGGATCAAAGATGAAAGAAAAATATTTATGTGTTTTATATATTCTGTTTAAATGCCCTCTCCTCTCTCTACTTTCCCCTGACTTTAACTTAAGTTTCTTGAAAAAGAGACAGTTTTGGTTTTGAATTGGTATCTCTAGTACTTAGCAACCCCCCCCCCCCACCACCACCACAGAAGCTAGTAAAGTTCTTACAGAACCCTTACTGGATTGGCTTGGCTCATAAAAGCTGGGAATTAGTAATGTTAAAGACTTTAGAGCTTAAGAAGGATGAGGGTTCAGAAAAAGTCATCTTATTTGTTCGTTAGGAGTGTGGGTTTGGAGGGAAGCCAGCTCATAAGAGAATGAGAATTGTGTAGGAGGTCAGGAAGTAGAGGAAGTATTTCAGCATTAGCAAGACTCTGGGTTCTTGTTGATCCTTTATTTTGCTGTTAATGAAATCTTCTTATAGAGGAGGTAAGCATCCCTCTATCAGCCCATCTGAACCTAATCATAGGTCTGGGCTTTTCCCATGAGTTTGATCTTTAAAAGGGAAAACTACAGCCAAACAAATATATGGAAAGAATTAGAGCTGAAAGAAAGAGATTCAGTGCAGAGCTGGTTCAATATCAGGAAAATTATTACTACAATCGACCATATCAATAACAAAACCAAAAGAAATCATATGATAATCTCAATGCAGAAAAAGCTTTTGACAAAATACAGCACCCATTCTTATTAAAAACACTAGAGAGCATGGGGTTAAAGGGAGTTTTCCTTAAAATAATAAACTGTATCTCTCTAAAACCAACAGCAAACATTATCTGTAATGGAGAGAAGCTAGATGCATTCACAAAAAGAACAGGGGTGAAACAAGGATGCCCATTATTACCATTGTTATTTAACATTGTACTAGAAATGTTGGCTTTAGCAATAAGAAAAGAAAAAGAAATTAAAGGAATTAGAATAGACAATGAGGAAATAAAACTATCACTCTTTGCAGAGGATAGGATGATGTTCTTAGAGAATCCTAGAAAATCATCCAAAAACCTACTTGAAACAAACTTTGCTTTAGCAAAGTTGCAGGATATAAAATAAACCCACACAAATCATCAGTGTTTCTATATAGTAGTGATAAAACTCATCAGCAAGAGACAGAAAAAGAAATGTCAATTAAAATGACTGTAGACAAAATAAAATATTTGGGGGTCTACCTGCTAAGATAAACCCAAGAACTATATGAACACAATTACCAAACATTTCTCACAAAAATAAAGTCAGATCTAAACAATTGGAAAAAATATCAATTGCTCATGGGTAAGTTAAGCTAATATAAAAATGACAATTCTCCCTAAACGGGTTACTTGGTTCTATGCTCTATCCAATGTGCCACTTAATTGTGTTCCCATGGGGATCATTGAGGTTCTGGATCAGCCTAGAGGGAGGGTTTGGGGAGTGTTCTAAGAAAAGAGTTTCAGGGGGTAGTTATTCACCAAGATGTCTCTAGACCTCTCTTACAAACTCCTCTGTAAGTCACTTCCATCATCTCAATCTGACCTTCAATATTCCTTTCCAGGTGCACTGAAAAAGAAAAAAAATGGATGGGGAAGAAGGAAGATTGCTCAGTTATAGCTATTTTGTGCTTCCTTTTCCTAGTTGTTGACTCTTTTTCATATTTTTTTTTTTGCAAAGCTCTCATTTCTTTTCACATTTTCTCTTCTCTCTAATTTGATTTTTCAAATCCTTTTTTAGCTCTTCCAACAGAACTTTTGGGGCTTAACATCAATTGGGCAAAATGAGACTTCACATGTAGGCATTTTAACACTGTTGTATTCTTCTGAGTTAATGTTTTGATCTTAATTATTGCCATAGTAGTTTTCTATAGTCAGAGCTCTTTTTATTTTTGTTTGTTATTCATTTTCCAGTCTATTTTATAACTTTTAAAGTTGAGCTCTGCTTCTCAAAATAGCTATAATAGAGTAGCCATAGAGAAGGGGAAATGATAGCAATAGCTGAGAGATGCCTACAAACCCTCAGAAAATAAAAATTCAAGAAAAGATGAGGTCTATATTTGGAAATATATTCCCCAATTCCCAAGTTTAGGCAATAAAAAGGAGAAACCAGAGAGCCTCACATGGGCAAGCCCACATTTGACCTTCCAGATGTACTGAGACTCCAGTGGGATGAATAGTGGACCATGCCTCTGGATGGGCATGCCTTCACATGCAAGAAAGTTAGTGTGAGTGTAGCATATAAGGAAAAACAGAAATTGGGGGAGAAGGATGAAGGGGAAAAGTTGGGTGAAAATTAAAGCTGGTGAAACAGAAGTGATTTTGACACAAAGGGGACAAAATAGATGTAAGGAGATAGAGTCAAGATGGCAGAGTAAGCTCACTGAGTTATTCCCAGTTTCCCTTGAACAACATTAAATCAAGTCTCTAAATGAATTCTGAAGTGACAGAATCGATGAAAACATGTGGTGAAATTATTTGCCAATTCAAGATAACTTAGAAAAAGTGAAGGAGGCATCTGTCCTACTTGGGTAAAAGAGAAGCACAGTGCAGCTAAGGCAGTGTCCCGGCAAGCCAGCAGGAGATTTTAGCTACAATACAAATCAGCAACTGAAGCCTCTGGTTCTGGCTCAGCAGGCCAGCAGCACAGAAAACTAGCTGTGAGACTTTCAACTCCAGCCTAGCTAGCAAACTGCAAGATCAGAACCCTTGGGACAATAGGAGTGACTAGGTCTCACTTCCCCCCAATACAGTGAGCAAGCCACAAGTCCTTGAAAACTCAGAAGCCAATGACCAAACCCCTTAGTCCCCAATGCAAGAAATTTGGGACACTGGTCCCTGTTGTCTAGGAGCAGAGTTCAACTTTAAAAGTCACCAAATAGGTTGGAAAATTAGTAAAAAAACAAAAACTAAAACTAAAACAAAAAGAGCCTTAACTATTGTAACAGGCAAGCTCAAAACGCAAATTCAAAAGAGGACAAAAATATTAAAATGCCTACATGTGAAGTCTCAAAGAGCAATATGAATTGGTCTTAATCCCCAAAAGTTCTCTTGAAAGAAGAACTCAAAAAGGATTTGAAAAATCAAATAAAAGGGATAGGAAAAAATGTGAAAAGAAATGTGAGCTTTGTAATAAATCATGAAAAAGGAGTCAATAGCTTGGAAAAGGAAGCACAAAAATTGCCTGAAGAAAACAATTCTTTAAAAAAATAGAATTGGCCAAATGAGGGAAAAAATCCACTGGAAAAACAATTCCTTAAAAGGTAGGATTGGCCAAATGCAAAAGGGGTTACAAAAGCTCACTGAAGAAAATAATTCCTTAAAAATTAGAATTGGAAAAATGGAAACTAGTGACTCTATGAAACATAAAGAATCAGGCAAATGAAATCAAAAGACTGAAAAATCCATTGGAAAAACAATTGACCTGAAAAATAGATCTAGGAAAAATAATTTAAGAATTATTGGACTAGATGAAAGCTACAATAAAAAAAAAAAATAGATCCTGGATAGCTTCTTTTAAGAAATTATCAAGGAAAACTGCCCTTATATCTTGAAATCAGAGGGTAAAACAGGCATTGAAAGAATCCACCAATCACCTCCTGAGAGATCCCAAAACTCCAAGGACTGTTATAGTCAAATTCCAGAACTATCAGGTCAAGGAGAAAATATTGCTAGAAGCCAGAAAGAAATATCAAGGAGCTACAGTCTGGATTACATAAGATTTAGCAATCCTCTCTACATTAAAAGATTGGAGGGCTTTGAATATGATATTCCAGAAGGCAAAGGAATTTGGATTACAACCAAGAGTTAACTATCAAGCAAAATTGAGCATAATCTCTCAAGGGAGAATGGATAACGAATGAAATAGGGAACTTTAAATACCTTCCTAATAGAAAGACCAGAGGTGAACAAAAAATTTTATCTCCAAATACAAGATTCAAGATTAACAGAAAAAGATAAATAGGAAAGAAAAACAAAAACAAAAACGTGTAATTAAATAAGGTTACATCCAAACATGGGAAGATGATACTTGTACCTCTTAAGAACTATATTTTTATTAGGGCAGTTAGAAGGACTATACATAGACAGAAGGTGTAGGGTATAAGTTGACTCTGATGCGATGGAATTTTTAAAAAGGGATGAAAAAAGGATTGTATTGGAAAAGAGGAAAGGGGGAGGAAGAATAAGGTAAATTATGTCATATGAAGAGGTACAAAAGACCTATTACAATAGAGGGAAAGAAGAGAGGGGGATAAACCTTATTTCATCAGATTTGGCTCCAAGAGGGAATAACATATATACAACTGGGTATAGAAATCTATTTTACTCTAATACGATATAGGAAAGATGGAGGAAAAGAAAAATGATTTGCTCAAACAAAAGAGGGCAGATTGAGAGAGGGGGTGCTCAGAAGCAAAACATTGATAAAAAGGGACAGGATGAAGGGACATAGAGGAAAAAGTATAATCGGGTGAAAATAATGTTAAGGGAAATAAATATGTAATGTAAGTGGAGTGAACTATCCCATGAAACAGAAGTGAATGTTATCCTATAATATATTGTTTACAAGAAATATATTTGAAGCAGAGACACAGAAAGTAGAGGATAAAGGCTGGGACAGAATATATTATGTTTTATTTGAATTTTAACAAAAAGCAGTAGTAGCAATCATGATCTCAGACAAAGTGAAAGCAAAAATAGATCTCATTAAAATAGACAAGGAAGGAAATTACATCTTGCTCAATGGTACCATAGAAAATGAAGTAATACCGGTACTAAATACATATGCACCAAGTGGGGTAGGGTCCAAATTTCTAAAAAAGAAATTAAAGCAGTTACAGAAGGAAATAGACCATACAATTGTTCTAGTGGGGGCCTCAATCTCCCCCTCCCTTCAGAATTAAATAAATTTAACCACAAATAAGCAAGAAAGAAGTTAAGGAAATAGAAAAGCTTGGTATCCTAGACTTCTGGAAAAAATGGCTGAGAATAAAAAGGAATATTACTTTTTCTTATCAGGACATGAAAGCTATACAAAAACTAACCATGTATCAGGACATAACTACCTCATAAACAAATGCAGAAATATTTTTAAAAATGCTCTTTTCAGATCATGACAATAAAAAATACATGTAACAAAAAGCCATAGAAAGATAGACTAATGGAAAATTAAACATTTTAAAGAATGATTGGACAAATAACAAATCATAGAAATAATAACAAAAAAAACGAGGCTCATACCAAGACTTACAGGGTGTGGTCAAAGCAATACTTAGGGAAATTTTATATCTCTAAATGTTTATATAAATAAAATAGAGAAAGAACAGATGAATGAATTGGGCATGCAATTAAAAGAAAGCCTAAAAAAAGAATAAATTAAAAATACCCAATTGAACACCAAATTAGAAATCTTGAAAATCAAAAAAGAGATTATAAGAAAATTGAAAATAAGAAAACAATTGAATTAATAAATAAAACTAAGAGCTCATTTTATGAAAAAAAAAGATAAGCTTTTGTTTACTTTTATTTAAAAAAAAAGAAAAGGCGAAACCAAATGACCAATATCAAAAATGAAAACAATGAGTTAATTACCAATGAAGAGGAAATTAAAGCAATAATTAGAAGCTATTTTTCCCAACTGTATGCCAATGAATCTGACAACCTAAATAAAATGTATAAATATTTACAAAAATATAAATTGACCAGATTAACAGTAGAGGGAATAAAATACTTAAATAACCCCACTTTAGAAAAAGAAGTTGGACATGCCATCAGTGAACTCCCTCAGGAAAAAATAATTCCCAGGACCATATAGATGTACTAGTGAATTCCACCAAATATTTAAAGAACAATTATTATTATTATTATTATTATTATTATTATTGAGGCAATTAGGGTTAAGTGTGCCCAGAGTCACACAGCAGGACAATGTTAAGTGTCCAGATTTGAACTCACCTCCTTCTGACTTCAAGGCTAGTACTACAGCCACTGTGCCACCTAGCTGCCCCAGAACAATTAATTTTTAAAATTAAAAATTATTTGTATAAATTATTTGGAGAAATAGGCAAAGATGGAATCCTACCAATTCCTTTTCTGACATAAATATGGTGCTGATACCAAACCAGGAAGAACCAAAAGAGAAGGAAAATTATAGACCAAATTCCTAATGAATTTGTTACAATATTTTAAAATAAGATATTAACAAAGAGATTATAGCAATTTATCGTGAGGATAATACATTATGACCAGGTGAGATTTATAATAGAAATGCAGGCCTGGTTCAATATTAGACAAACCAACAGCATAATTGGTCATATGAACAAAAAAGCCAACTGAAATCACTACTATCTCAGTAGATCTAGAAAAAGCTTTTACCAAAATAAAGCATCTGTTCCTATTAAAAACACTAGAGAGCATAGGGATAAATGGAGTTTTCCTTAAAATATTAAGTTGTATGTATCTAAAACCATCAGCAAGTATTTATAATAGGGATAAGCTAGAAGTTTTCCCAATAAGCTCAGGGGTGAAACAAGGATGTCTTTTATCTCCTCTATTAAATTTCCATGTAGTACTAGAAAATTTAGTTTAATCAATAAGAGAAGAAAAACAAGTTGAAGGAATTACACTAAGCAATGAAGAAACAAAATTGTCACTCTTTGCATGTGATTATAATAGCATACTTAGAGAATTAACTAAAAAAACTACTTCAAATAATTAACAACTTTAGCAAAATGGCAAGATAAAAAAAATCCACATAAATCATTAACATTTCTATATATTACCAATAAAGCCCAGTGGAAAGAGGTAGAAAGAGAAGTTCTATTTAAAATAACTATAGATAACATAAAATATTTTGGGTGTTTATCTGCCAAGACGAATTCAGGAATTGTATGAACATAATTACAAAATATTTCACACAAATAAAGTCAGATCTAAACAGTTGAAAAAATATCAACTGATAGGCTGAGCTAATATGATAAAAATGATTAATTTACTTATTCAGTACCATGCCAATCCAACTACCAAAGAATATTTTATAGATTTAGAAAATATAAAAACCAAATTCATCTGGGAGAACAAAAGATCAAGATTATCAAAAGAATTAATGAAAAAAAAAACTGCAAAGGAAATGGCCTAACCTTACCAGAGCTAAAACTATATTATAAACCAGCAATCATCAAAGATATTTGGTACATCAAAGGTATATGGTAAGAAATAGAGTGGTAGATTAGCAGAATAGATTAAGTACATAAAACACAGTAGTAAATGACTATAGTAATCTACTGTTTGATAAACCTAAATAAACTCTAGGTTTTGAATGAAGAACTCACTATTCAACAAAAATTGAGAAAATGGAAAGTAGTATGGCAGAAACTAGGTATAGACCAACATCTCACATAACATACCAAAATAAGCTTAAAATGAGTATGCAATTTAGACATAAAGGATGATGCCATAAACAAATTAGGAGACCAAAGAATAGTTTGCCTTCCAGTTCTCTGGAAAAGAGAAGAATTTGTGACTCAAAAGATGAAGAGCAATTTGAAATGCAAACAGATACTTTTAATTACATTAAATTAAAAGATTTTTATATAAAATTTGTATATATATATATATATTTATAATATACATAAGTATATAATTTGTATTAAAAAACTAATGTAATCAAGATTAGATACTGTTAGAATCCTTACAAGCTGTTATGTCATTAGAATTGATAGAGACAATAATTATCTAATTTAGCATGGTTCAGTATGATTGATCTGATCTTACAAGGAGAAGTTATGGGTCAGAACTTGAAACAAGGTATTAAGTGGAACTGATAGAAACAATGCTTGTGTTCACACCTTTAGAGAGTGCATATAAGCAAGAAGCTCCCAGGGCCAAGGGGCATTCTGGGACAGACACAGAGTACTCTGGGAGATTGAGAGCCAGAAGCCCTCTCTCGGAGGCAAGACAGATTCATTCCAACTTTCACCTTGGGGCTGGCTGGAGATATTTGAAAGAAGAGAAGCTGAAGCTGGCATCTGCACTTGGGCAGGAAGCCCACAAGCCCACTCTCGGAGGTGGAGTCAGATTCATTCCAACTTTCACCTTGGTGCTGGCTGGAGACATTCGGAGTTGAGCTAGATGCAAAAGACTAGTAAGGAGAGCTCTCGGAACCAAGGAAAGCTGAGGCCTCTAAGAAAGCTATCTGGCCCCAAGGAAGGAGAAAATAAATGTTTGCATTTATCAGCTGGCTTCATTTGGGGTGATTATTACTCGGAGCTGAAAATAAGGCTGCCTCCAGAAAACCTCCCCAACAAACCTGCTCCCAGAAAACCATTATGTTTTAAAAAAGAGAACACCACAAGATACAAATCAGAAAGCTGGGGAAAATTTTTACAAGTGTTTCTATTTCCCATATATATAGAGATCTGCATCAAATTTATAAGAATATATTGAGAAATGATCAAAGGATATGAACAAGCACTTTTTAGATGAAGAAATTAAAGCCATCAATAGTCATATAAAAAATCTCTCTAAATCATTATTGACTGGAGAAATCCAAATTAAAATGACTGTGAGGTACTACTTAACACAATCAAATGGGCTAATATAACAGAAAATGATAAATGAAGAAGAGGTGGGGAAATTGGGACACTAATGTATCATTGGTGGTATTGTGAACTAATTCAATCATGCTAGAGAACAATTAAAATTATATCCACAGGACACCCAAAGTGTATATACATTTTGACCCATTAAGATCACTAGATATATATCCCAAAGAAATCATAAAAAAGGGAAAAGGATTTACAAGTACAAAATCATTTAGAGCAACATTTTTTTGTGTGTGTGCTAGCAAAGAATTAGAAATTGAGGACATGTCCATCAATTGGAAAATGTTTGAACAAGTTATGGTATATGGATGTGATAGAATACTATTGTGCTCTAAGAAATGATGAGCAGGCAGATTTCAGAAAAACCTGGACTCATTGAAGTGAGCAGAATGAGGAGAACATTGTATACAGTAATAGTAACATTGTGCAATGATTGACTGACGGACTCAGCTCGTCTCAACAATATAATGATCCAAGACAATTCTAAAAGACTCTTGATGGAGAATGCTTTCCACATCCCAAGAAAGAACTAAGAACTGTTGGAGTCTGAATGCAGATTCTTTGGCTTGTGTGCAATTTTTCTTTTGTTCCGTTTCTTTTTTCAGAACATGACTAATGTGGAAATTTTTGGCATGATTGCACATGCATAACTTATATCAGATTGCTTACTGTCTTGGGGAGGGAAGGCGGAAGAGAAAGGGAAAGATTTGGAACCCAAAACTTATAAAAAAAAAAATTGTAAAAAGTGAAGGCTGAAAACTATCTTTACATGTACTTGGAAAAATAAAATATTATTTATGTAAAAATAAAGGCAAGGAAACAGAAAAAGAAAACAAGTAGATAAAGAGCTGGTGAAACAGATGATTGGTCTGGCTTAGTAACATGATGGGGTGGATATAGAAGTACCTTCTGTTACCTATACACTTGCTAGAACTTTCTTTTCCTTCTTCCTTTTGCAAAAACCAAATGGAATAAGGGCTCAGAGCTCATTTGCATACGATTCCCTTCTTTGAAGGGTATTAATTGATCAAGGCTCCTCTACTGCCTAAGTGGTAGAGTTGTGGAAATTTTGAGAAAGGAGACATCTTGGTCTTGTGCTTCAAGAGAGAAGACATATGTTTCCAGATTCTCTTCAGGTCTCAAATGGAGAGATGTTGCAATATGGGAGCCACCTGTCAGTGGCTGCTGGAGGTCTAACTCAGACCTGTAGAATGGATCTCTTCATGTGAGAGGAAGATGATGAGATACAAGGAGATGGACAGGCAGTTGCATTCTCTGACCTCCAGAGTGAGAAGCTGTTGTGTTCTCTGACCTCTCTCCTCTTCCCTCTGCCTCCAATTTATCTCATTCCCAGTCCACAAGGAACATCTGCGAAGGCTGCTTTTCAACTCCTTCAAATTTATGATTCACAGCTTTGGAGGCTCTTGGAGAACTGACTTGCCCCTTCACCTAGGTATGGTCCTTAACAGAGAGAAATACTCTTGAAAAGAGTGATCATCTCCCTATCTCAATTTTATTACACCTTTCAAGAATTTTCCCTTGGGGTAAGCTATAAGATTCTCTTATGGTTGAGGTTATCTGGTATGTATTTTCATCTGTATTCTTGCTTTTATTTCAATTTGCTATTGCCTTGGCTAAAAGGATGTATTTTCCATGTGCTACTCTATGTAACTGGCATTTGTTGGGAAGGGATTAAGCCATATAGCTTTCCATGAAGAGGTAACTATCAGGAGTTCATTATCATTATTTCAGTAGTTCACTGTTATTATTTCAAAATTACTACTGATTTCCAAATTACTTTCTCTAGACTAACAATATTCGATGGAGTGGGTGAATAGATGTAATTTTAGTCTTAAACCTTTCTGTTTTTCCTCTAGGTAAGAAGTAAAGCTTCCCTCGAAGGAGGGTGGTGGAGGAGACTCCTTTGGATAATTTTATTTAGATAATATATTTCTAAACAGATCCAGTGTGGAAACATAGAAACACACAATCATACAAGCATACAAGCCATACTAATAACATCTTGACTAGTCTTATAATAATTTCATCTTTAAAAAGTTATAAAAAGTGGGAAATTCTATTTTGGATTTGATTCTCACTAGCAGGGAGGAATTTGTGGTTGGAATGGAAATTATGGGAACTTTGAGAAAGAGAGAAGAGTTGTGTGACTCACAAGAGAGAATCTAGTGAGGCTCAAATGAAATAACAGATATAAAAGCACTTGTAAATTTTAAAGTGACATTTAAATGTTTATGCTTCTTATTCTTTTCCTCCTCCTCCACCTCCTCCATTTCCTCTTCCTTCCTCTCTTCCTCTTTCTCCTGCTGCTTCTCCTCCTCCTCCTCCTTCTCCTTCTTCTGTACCGGTTTTCAAGGAACTCATAATCTAATGAAGGAGTCAATTTGTTAAAAAAAAAAAAAAAAAGTACAAAAAAGTTATATATAGAATAAATTGGCTAATGAGTAGAGGGAGGGAGTGGAGTACAGAATGGTTGTATTCAAGTACTTGAAAGTTTGTCATAAAGAGGAAAGGAAAGAGTATTCATTAAGTGCCTGGCCCTATGATAAATGCTTTATATATGTTATTATTCCCACTCAACAACTGAAGAAACTGAGGCAGACAGTGGTTAGATGATTTATCTAAGGCCACACTACTAGTAAAAGTCTGAGGCTGGACCAGATTTATTCTGTTTGGCCCTACAAGACAAAACCAGGAACAATGAGTAAAAGCCACAAAGAAGCTGATTTAGATCTGATGCCTGAAAAATAATTCTTCTCAATTGGAGTGTCCCAAGATGGAATGGACTATCTTAAAAGATGGATGGTTCCCCAACCTTGGAAGTCTTCAAACAGAAGCTTCATTACCACTTATCAGATTTATAAGACTGGGTTTCTCTCAGGAGTATGGATTATTTCAGAGAGCCACTGAAGTCCCTTCCAGTCTTAGATTCCGTGATTCTATAGAGAGGGTTCAGGACAATTTGGAAGCAAGAACTGAACATCTTAAATTTTGACGCTATGACTCAGAGATATCCCCATCAGTGAGTACCCTAATTAGATGGGATTCCCCACATCCTTCCTCCTCATTAAATTCCTTAGAGGAGGGTGATAGAATTGGTCCAGAAACCAGGCCTAGGAGCTGGATTGAGAAAGGACCGTTATAGATTAAGAATACAAGAACAGTCCGTTTCCTGCTCCTGCTCTCAGTTGTTGCATAATCTAAGGCTATTAACTTCTCCTTTTGAGCCTCAGTTTCCTTCTCTATAAAACAGAGGATAAACAAGATTCCTTCCAGCCTTGATTTTGGGCTTCTCCTCCCTTTAGGACTCACCACAGGACAGTAGAACAGTATGCAGAGACATGGTGTTCCTTGCTGGTGAAAGGAAGGACAGAAGAGGTGAGATCCAGGATGTGGCAGGGACAAGAAAGCCCCACTTCATGTTTCCTAATCATTCAGGCCTTCTGCTGGGATAAACAGCTCCCTCCTCACAATGGTCCTGGGTTCAGAGGATGCATCTTGATATAGGTAATGGGGGTGTTAAGGAGTGGTAGATTCAGACAAAAATAAAGGCAGGAGACAAAGGCCAGTGCTAGGGACCTGACATTTTGGTAATAATCAGGCTACACTTGGTAGACAGTTGGGAGAAAAGCTTATATTAGTCATCAAGATGCCCCAGTTTTGGTTTAGCTCTGACCTTGCTTTGCTGTGTCCTTTTGAATTAATCCCTAGATCTCTCTAGGTCTCATTTTTCTATCCTCTACAACAGAAAGAAATGTTAAATCCCCTGGAAACCCTAGGCAACAATGATTATTATTCTGATCCCCCAAACAAACCCTGCCCTGCCCTGACTCTTAACTATAAGCATAATCTAGCCTAAAGAGGTTTATCTTTATCTGGATGATTCAGTTCAGTGCAGTGCAATTCAATTCAATAAGCATTTAAAAAATTGTTTACTAAGTGCTGAGAGGTGGGGTTTCTGTGCTATGGTTGTCAAAAAATTAAAAGGAAACACAGTTTAGCTGTGTAGGGGGTGTGGGTATTTAGATGCAGTTAGCTTAGGTCCCAAAATAGATTTCTGTACAGTTTTAGAAACACCCTTGAGAGCTTAAGTTTATTTTTTAAAATTTGTTTTGAACCATCTTTTATAATAAAGAAAAACATTGAATGAAAATGCTTGTAAAAGAAAAACTGATCTTTGACCAGTTAGTTTCTGATTGTTAATCTAATAACTGAAAGCAAAGGGAAGACAACAGATAGTGAGACACTCATGTCTCACTGAGGTGTTGGTTAACTACACATATAAGATGCAGGTAGGACCATTTGCATTTTGGATCACCACTCTCTAAAGGCCTGGTTCTACTACCCTGCTATTTCCTAGAAGCATTAAGGTTTACAAACCCTTAATATAGGACAGGGTTATTTAAGTGATGGAAATAATTAGGAGGGAGAGGGGAGAACAGAACTTTAAAAGATATCCTTTTTTTCTCAAGGTCACCTGTCCCTAAAGTCATTTAATACTCACACAAAGACCTCAGAGCAAGGCAGCATCAACACCTATTGAGGATTCTGAGGTGATGAAATAAGAAAGGAGATATCAGACTCTCCAAAATCCTCCTACAAATAAGATAAACTATTGCCTCAAAGTGAACTTTGAGCAGCAAAAATAATTCAAAGTCACAGTAAAACAGTTGGTCTCTTAAGACCACTTTGGAGAACCTTAGGAAAGATCCAATCTGCAGGGGTGGAAGTTTGGTTAGACTGAAGTGGAAACTTCTCCAGGCAGCTCAATTGAATCAACAATAATAAGCCCTGGTGGCAGTTGGGTTTGGCAACAAGCTCAGCTGGACTATGTATGGGTGTTGGACAGCTGAATAAGGGAAGACTAAATTACTTACACTATTGTCGGATATTAGGCACAATTGTTCTGATGGTCCTGGGCTGAAGCTTTGGGTGAAGGACATGCTCAGTGAATGTGGTAGCAGACCGGTAGGGACCTTGCTGGTGATAACCACTTGCAGGAAAGCAGAGTCCTGGTTTGGGTTCCAGGACAAAAGGGTGAGCTAAAGTTTGCAGCCACAACAGGGACCACAGGAAGCATAAGCACTTGTGGTGACAGTAGGAATATGTGTCTTTGCTGTAGCTCAGGGATGAGGTTTGTTCCTCAAACAGAGCTTAGAAAACAAGAAGTACAAAGAACCTGAAGCCTGAAGCATTATCTCCCACACCTCAGGGCTAGAACCTGAAAAAATTTTTGGAAAAGCTTTAAAAAGTGTTTAAAATCAGAGAAGTTGAAAAAGAATATGGGGGAAAAAAGCAATCTAAGAAAATCAAGAGTATTATGAAAAAAGTCAATTACTTAGAACAAAACAGTTGTCCAAAATCTTAATGAAGAAAGTAACTCCCTAAACATTAGAATTGGAAAAAAAAAAATAAACATAAACATAAACATAAAGAAAAAAAAACAAATTAAGCAACAGACACCAAGAAACACTAAGAAAAAATAAAAGAACAAAAAAAATGGGAGAATGAAACATTTCATTAGAAAAGCAATTGTTCTAGGGAACAGATTGAAGAGAGACAATATAATAAATTTCTGAAAATTATTATTTTAAAGAATCTAGATATGGTATTTCAGAAGCTATTAAAGAAAATTACCTTAAAATTTTAGAATGAGATAGTAAAATAGAAATAGAAAAAAAAAAACAAACAAAAAAAAACATTAATCGCTACCCAAAAGAAATCCCTAGATGAAAACTCAAAGGAACATCATAGTCAAATTTCAAAGCTCTGAAGTTAAAAAGAAAATAATACAAGCAACAAGAAAAAATCAATTTAAATACTGAGGAACTGCAGTCAAGATAATGAAAGATCTATAAGCATCTACATTAAAAGAGTGAAGGGCTTGGAAAAATATATCTTGAAGAGCAAAAAGGCTGAGTTTGCATCCAAGAATAACTTACCCAGCAAAGTTGGATATAATCCTGAATGGAAAACTTTAACAAGGGCATTTAAGTAATTGAAAGACTTTCAAGTATTTGTGACAGAAAGACCAGAACTCAATGGAAAATTTGACATAAAAATATACGATGAACAAAATGTTAACATTAAAGACCAATTATAAAGGACTCAATAAAGTCAAACTGTTTACTTCTTTATATGGAAAAAATATTATCTATACTCAAGAGTGTTATCACTACTTAGGTAGTTTGAAAGAACATTTACATAAATAGAAGGCTTGGATTGAATTAAATATGATGAGATGATTCTAAAAAAATGAAACCAGGTAGGAGGAAGTAAAATGAAGCAATTATCTCATACAAATGAGGCATGAATGGAAGAACTGTTACAGTGGAATTAGTTAGGAGTGGAGCTGGTAGTGCTGGAGCCTTACTTCCAACAGAATTGTGTTAAAGAGAAAATGACATAACCATCTAGAAGGATACAAAAGTCTTCTAAATTTACAAAGAAATAGGAGAGTGAGGGGATAGAATGAGGGAGGGACTTTTAGAAAGCTATGTAGATCAAGAAGTAGAAGAGTTGGGATAGAGGATAAGGAAGAAATCCTTAAAGGGGTGGGGATTAGAGAAGTAAGGGTTAGGAGTAGATCAGACTATGAGAAAGGATAGAGTGTGAGAAGGATAAGAGTGAAGAAAAATAGAATGGAGGATATTAAATAACTAATAATTATAATTTTGAATGTCAATGGGATGAAAATAACTATAAAACAGAAATAGGTAGGAAATCGGATTAAAAATCAGAATTTGACAATATATTGTTTACAAGAAACACATTTTTAAAATGAGAGACATAAAATAAAAATAAAAAGCTAAAGTAGAATTTGTTATGCTTTAATTGAGGTTAAAAAAAAAAACCCCAACAACACCACCACCCAGGGTAGCAATCATCTCAGAAAAAGTTCAAGTTAAACTAGAAACAGGGAAAATACATTATGATAAAAGATAATATAGAAAATGAAATAATATGTACCTATATGCACCAAATGCTATACCATCTAAATTTTTAATGGAAAAGTTAAATGAATTACATGTGCAAATAGATAGTAGTACTATAATAATGGGAGACTTTAACCTTATCCTCTCAGAATTAGATATATCTAACAAAAAATAAATAAGAAAGAAATTAAGAGGGTGAATAGAATCTTGAATAAGCTATATGTGATAGATGTCTGGAGAGGATAGAATGGGAATAGAAATGAATACACCTTTTTCTCAGTGATACATTATATATTCACAAAAATAACCTTATATATGAGGCATAAAAACTTTATGATTAAATACAAAAAAATCTAAATACTAAATGCATCCTTTTCAGGTCACAATGCTATAAAAATTAAATTCAATAAGCAATCATGGAAACAGATAAAAAACTAATTGGAGACTAAATAGCTTAATCTTAAAGGATGAGCAGACTAAAGAATAAATCATAGAACAAGAAATAATTTTATTAAATAGGATGACAATAATGAGACATCTCAAAACCTATGGAATGCAGCAAAAGCAATAGTCAGAAGAAAAATTAAATCCTTACATCAATAAAATAGAGAAAGAGCAGACTAATAAATTGGATATGCAATTTAAAAACTAGAAAAGAAGAAATTAACTTTTTAGGATTCTTACAAGGTACTAAGTCGGTTGTCTAATTTTAGCATGGTGCTTAGCAGTTCTCTGGTTCACTAATGTGCTTAGTACTTGTTAGAGTTCTGCAAGAGTTCATACCTTTCACACCTTTGAGTTCACACCTCTAAAAGAGCATATAAAAGGACAAGTCCACTAGAAGCTCCAGGAGATTCAGAGCCAGGATTCAGTTTCACAAGCCAGATTCACAAGTCCAGGAGATTCATAAGTCAGAAAGACAAGCCTACTAGAGGAGGCAAGCCAGATTCATTCCATTTTCCACTTTTGTGCTGGCTGGAGTCTTTGTTTTCAGAGGGAGCTAGAGGCTGAAGCTGGAAGAGACAAAGGACTAGCAGCAAGAGCTGTTGGAACCAAGGAGAGAGATAGGCCTCTAAGAAAGCTAACCCGGCTACTTTGAAGGAGACTGAAACCAAGGCTGCCTCCAGAAGCTCCCAAAGAAACCTGTTCCCAGAGAACTTTATACTGTAGAGAAGAGAACACTACATTAACTGTCTCCAATTAAACACTAAAGTGGAAAGTTTAAAGGTTAAAAGTGAAATGAACAAAATTGAGTGAAAGAAAACCATTGAATTAATAAGTAAAACTAGAAATTGGTTCTGTGAAAGAAAAACATTAAAATGGATAAACCATTAGTTAATATGGTTTTTTAAAATAGGAGAGAGAAGAAAACCAAATCACAAGTATTAAAAAGGAAAAGAATGAACATATTACTAATGAAGATGAAATCAAAGCAATTACAAGGAATTCCTTTGCCCATTATCAATAAATTCAATAATTTAAGTGACATAAAAAGATTTATAAAATATAAACTACCTAGATTGATGGAAGAAAAAGTAGAATATCAGCAAAAATCTACTTCAAAAAAAAATTGAACCCATAAGTGAGCTTCTTAAAAAAAAAATACCAGGAGCAGATTTACAAATGAATTTTACCAAACATGTAACATCAAATTATTCCAATATGAAATAAATTATTTGGAAAAACAGGCAAAGAAAGAATCCTACTCAATTCTTTTTATGAAACAAATATAGTGCTGATACTAAAACCAGCAAGAACAAAAAGAAAGAAAATTATAGATCAGTTAGGGGCAGCTAGATGGTGCAGTGAAGAGAGCACTAGACCTGAGTTCAAATCTGGCCTCACACACTTCCTAGCTATGTGATCCTTGGCAACTCACTTAACCCCAATTACCTCACAAAAAAAGGAGAAAAAAAGAAAATTATAGGTCAATTTTACCAATGAATAATAACGCAAAAATCCTAAAAAAAAAAAAAAAAAAAAAAGACATCTAGGAGTCTACAACAATATATTACATAGATTATGCATTGTGATCAAGTGACATTTATACCAGGATTGCAAGGATGGTTTAACATAAAGAGAACTATTAACATAATTGATTACATCAATAACAAAAATTATGATTACATCAATAATTTTTTTAAAAGCTTTTATTAAAATGCAACAGTCATTCCTATTTAAACATAGGTATAAATGGATTTTTCCTTAAAATGATAAGAAGAATTTATCTAACACCATCAGCTAGCATTATTTGTAATGGGCATAAGATAGAAGCCTTCCCAATAAGATCAGGAGCAAAACAAGAATGCTCATTATCATGAATATTATTCAACAATGTATTAGAAATGCTAGCAATAGCAATAAGAGAAGAAAAAGAGATTGAAGGAATCAGAATGAGCAATGAGATAACAAAATTATGTCTCTTTGAAGATAATACGATGACATACTTGGAAAATCCTGAAGATTCAACTGCAAATTGTTTAATAGAAACAATAATTCCAGCAAATAATAGAATATAAAATGAACCTAAACAAAGCATCAACATGTTTATATATCACCAACAAAACCTGACAAAAAGAGATAGTAAGAGACAATCTATTTGAAATACTGTAAATAGTATAAAACACTGGAAGTATACCCACCCAGGCAAACCCAGGAGCTACATGAACAGAATAATAAAATACTTTTTACCTAAATAAAATCAGATTTTAAAATTGAAGAATATTAATAGCTTATGGGTACTATGATATATAAAAAAGTTGAGAAACACAGTTTCTGGGTAACTAACAGTCATTTTATTATTCTATGGCTAACAGATAATTAATAAAAAGGATCTTTTAGCTGTCATTCTTCAAACAAAGACTCCTCTGCAAGTGGAAATGGATTCCTCTTTTTTTTCAAGACTGTACTGGACAGGAGGAAAACTGGTATAGATAAGTCTCTTTGTCAAAGATTAAGTGATGATTCTTATCCCCAGAACCTCATTAGAATAAGCCTACCTCTCATATATACTCATTCTTTCATTTCTTGATAGACAATAAGAGTTGATTTTCACCACTAGTTATACTTAATCTTCCAAGGGCATATAAACATTAAATGGGTTCCATGAGGGGGTTTCTATTTCAAGATACCAAATAAATTGCAAAAAAAAAAAAAAAAAGTTTTACTGAGATGATAAAAAAAAGGTAAAGTAAAATTCATTTGGAAGAACAATATGTTAAAAGTATCAAAAAAAGTCAATGAAAAAATGTAAAGGAAAAAGATTTAGTGCTACCAGATCTTAAAATATATTATACACTTGAGAGTATTGATATAAATGATTCTTTTCTTAATTGATAAAAAGCATTCATCTAAAACTGTCAGAAAGTATTATTTGTAATGGGGATAAAATAGAAGTCTTGGTAATAAGATCAGATGTGAAATAAACAATCTTCGTTGTCACCAATATTATTCAATATTGTACTAGAAATCCTAGCAATAGCAATAAAAGAAGAAAAAAATAGAAAAATCAGAATGGGAAATGAGATAATAAAACTATCTTTTTGCAGACAATATAATAATATACTTAGAAAATTCCAAAGACTCAATAAAAAATTAGTTGAATCACGTAATAATTTTGACAAAGAAGCAGGATATAAAATAAATTCATATAAATTATCAGCATTCCTATATGTCACAAGTAAAACTTTGCAAAAAAGATGAGATATCCCATTTAAAATAACTCTTGATAGTATAAAATACCTGGGAGTTCACATGCCAAAACAAACCCAGGAACTATATAAACAAAATTATAAAAACCAAACGTTTTTACACAAGTAAAATAATTTTTAAAATTGGAGAAATAAAAATTGTTCATGGATAGATAGGACCAATATAATTAAATATATAATTATAATATATAATTAAATATGTGATTATAATATATAATTAAATAAATAATATAATATAATTTAAATGTCATTTTGCCCAAACTATACATTCAAAGCCATTCCAATTAAATTGCCACAAAAAAGTTTTTACTGAATTAGAAAAAAAAATTTAAAAATTCATTTGGAAGATGAAAAAATCAAGAATATCAAAGAAAATTATGAAGAAAAATGTAAAAAAAGGTTTAACAGTACCAGGTCTTAAACAATAATATAAGGCAGTAAAGAAATAGAAAGGTAAATCAATGAAATAAAGTAAACATACAATTTACAGCAGCAAATAAACATAATAACTGTATTTGACACATGTAAAGATTTAAGATTTTGGAATAAGAACTCATTATTTATTTTTTTAAAATTCCTTATTTAGAAAACTGCAAAGCAGTATGGCAGAAAATTGGCAAAGATCTATTATCTTTTTTTATGTATCTGTTTTATATCTATATATTTTTTTCAGTTTCTTCACTTTTATTTTTTTAAACTTTTCTCTCCTTCCCCCCACTCCTTCTCCCAGATGGCAGGTTGACCAATACATGTTAAATATGTTGAAGTATATTAAATACAATATATGAATACATGTCCAAACAGTTATTTTGCTGTACAAAAAGAATCGGAGTTTGAAATAGTGTACTATTACACTGTGAAGGAAATCAAAAATACAGGCGGACAAAAATAGAGGGACTGGGAATTCTATGTAGTGGTTCATAGTCATCTCCCAGAGTTCTTTCACTGGGTGCAGCTGGTTCAGTTCATTATTGCTCTATTGGAACTGATTTGGTTCATCTCATTGTTGAAGATGGCCATGTCCATCAGAATTGATCAGAATGGCCATGTCCATTCAGAATTGATTCTGAAGTATATCAGAATATACTTCAACAACAGGATTGTTGTTGAAGTATATAATGATCTCCTGATCCTGCTCATTTCACTCAGCATCAGTTCATGTAAGTCTCTCCAGGCCTCTCTGAAATCATCCTGCTGGTCATTTCTTACAGAATAATAATATTCCATAATATCCATATACCACAATTTATTCAGCCATTCTCCAATTAATGGGCATCCACTCAGTTTCCAGTTTCTGGCCACTACCAAAGATCTATTATCTTACACCATTTTCAAAGATAAGGTCAAAATGAATATGTGATCTGGATATAAAGAAAGATTTTATAAGAAAATTACAAGAACATGGAACATAATAACTATCCTACTTATACATGGTGAACATTTTATGAATAAACAAAAGAAAGAGGACAAAATTAAATGTAAAATGGATCATTTTGATTACATAAAATTAAAAAGGTTTTGTACAAATAAAACAAGTATTGCCAAGAGCAGAAGGAAAGCTAAAAATTTGGGGGAAATTTTTATAAAGAACTTTCTCAAATATATGAAAATATGAGTCATTCTTCAATTGATAAATCATAAAAGGACATGAACAGCCAGTTTTCTAACAAAGAAATAAAAAGCAACCTATGATTATCTGAAATCTCATTTTACAACTATCAGATTGGCTAAAATGATAGAAGAGGATAAGTGACAAATGTTGGAGGGGATGTGGAAAAATTGGAACTTTAATTCATTGTTAGTGGAATTTTGAACTGATCCAACCATTTTGGACAATAATTTGGAATTATTAGCCATGGAATCATAGCCATTCCCAGTGATGTAGCTCATAAATCCCCATAGTGTTTAATCATAATATTCAGACAATAAATGCAATTAGATCTTAGCAAAGGCATTTACCAAGGCATCATCGTAGAAACTTGGCAGAGATGCTGGAGTGCTTTATGATTTACTTTTCCAGCTCATTTTGCATATGGGGAAATTGAGGCAAATAGAGTTAAGTGACTTGCCCAGGGTAATGATTAAGAAAAAAGACCATTCAGTCACCTCATGAGTTGCCCTAGTTGATGTTCCCATGCTATATTACCATGAAAGTCAAGGGATTCAAATCCCTGAACTCAAAACACCCAGGAAGCTTCCCAAGCTATCGAGGACATATATATCTGAAAAGTGACTAAGTATTTGAAAGATATCATCTTAAAGAAACAATTATATTCCCTTCCATTTTTACAATGATAGAGTTGGCAATGTGTCCAGGCTAAGCAGTGAGATCAAAACAGTTCTGAGTTTTTTCTAAAGATGCTCAAAAACACAAAGTAATGCAGAATTTAAGGGTTTGGATGTAACTCATCATTTTTCTCATCATTTAACATCCAGGTCAATAAAGTATCCTAAATATTGATTAATTATAGGATTTCTACCTGAAAAAAAAAACTACACATGAATTCTTGTTGCTGTATTAAAGAAACTTATTGAAAAGGAATAAATTGGCCCTAAGCAAAAAGAAGAGATTCCTCAAAACAAATATCTCAAAAAAAAAAAAATGAATAAAGGGAAAGTGATGGCATGAGCGTAAATATAACATCAGTGTACAATTAAATTGATGTGAACTGCAGTCAAAGTAAAACTAAATCTTAAAAAAAAAGACCTTTAGACTTGACAAGTAAGAGATCATTGACAACTTTTCAAGGAGCATTTTCAGTGAATGATAAGGGCTGAAGCCAGAAAATAGAAGGGTTAGAGTAGAGTGAGGGAAGAATAACCATCTTGACTGTCATAGATACTTGGTTGGTTACTGTCCTTTGTTCTTGAAGAGGACCAAAATGATGTCACTATGTTAGTTAAGTTATATTGTGTCTGAATACAACTGATCAGACCAATACAAATTTGGAATGCTCTGTCATAGGTCGGACACAAATAGTCCATATTTGGGATGTATTCTCTAACTTTGTGCACCTCAAGTCTCTTCTGCACTAATTCAATTCTGCTTCGCTCAGAGCACATGGCCCTTTCTCTGATGAGGGCATGCCATTCTGGGTGATTCTGTGCCAGTAAATCCCATGGCATACAATCAATTCTAAAGTGCTTAAGAGAGACCTTAAGACTATCCTTATATTGCTTTTTCTGATCACCATGTGAGTGCTTGCCCTTTGTGAGTTCTCCATAAAACAGTCATTTTGGCAAGTATAAATTTGGCACTTGAACAATGTGTCCAGCCCAATGGAGTTGTGTTCTCTGCAGTAGAGTTGGAATGCTGGGCAGTTTAGTTCAAGAAAGGACCCTAGTGTCTGGTATCTTATCCTGTCAGGTGATCTTCAGAATCTTTCTAAGACAGTTCAGCTGGAGGTGATTCAGATTCCTGACATGGGGCTAGTATATTGTCCAGGTCTCAAAAGCATGTAACAATGGGATCAGGATAACAGCTGCACCAGCCCTTAAGTCAAGAGGACCTGAATTCAAATCTCTAGCTCCAGACACTTGACACTTAGTTCTGATCTGTATCTTGTCACTAGATCCAGAACACTCTGGAAGAGAAAGTGAGGTTGGGAGAAAAAAATGAGGTAATGGAAGAAGCAAAGTTGAGTGTAAGATGAAACTCCAAGTTGGTCTTCCATCTTGATATCATTTGCCCTCATCCAAATCCTAAATTCCTTCTTCAGAGAAAAGAAGTCAGAGAAGGAAGCCATTGGCCCAACTCTTCTCTGGGAGAGGCAGGAGTCCTAAAGCATCCAGTTCTTTGCTGGCATACATGTTTATTTATTAAACATCTACTATGTCCTAGGCACTGTGCTATGCACTTTACAAATATGATCTCATTTGAACCTCTCCACAACCCTGGGAAGCAAGTGATATTTTACAGTTGAGAGAAACGGAAGTTAGGTGATTTGTTTAGGGTCAAGTGTTCAAGCCAGACTTTGCACAGACCTCCCTCACTTAAATCTAATTCACTTGCATGTCATGCCTTCACCCCCTAGCTGTGTGACCCTGGGAAAGTCACTTAATCCCAGTTGCCTCAGGAAAAAAAAAAAGCCTACATGAAAAATACTACATATTATGTTCAGAGCTTTCTGTCTTTTCTTTGCTTCTTGTAGTTTTCTTTTGTTCTCTGCTGTGTGATTTTTACTTTAGTATTTTTCCTTTCTTCTCTCCCTACATCCTCCCAAAAGGCTGCAATTCAGTGTGTGTGTGTGTGTGTGTGTGTGTGTGCATACATATATATACATGCATACATAGATATCTATAATCATACACACATTACATATATGTATATATGTAAGGCCATACTATACTTTTGTCCTGTTTATCTGAAGGTGGATAGCATCATTATTCATAAGTCCAAGCCTTTCCATATTTTTCTAAATCTACCAACTTATATTTGATATAAGTTATAAGTTTATATATGACTGGTAGTCTCAGAGGTAAAACACTAAGATTAAGGAGGACCAGAAAAGGCTATTTGCAGTAAGTGAGGCTTTGGCTGGATCTTAAAGGAGACCTCAGAAACAATGATTAGCGTATTAAAATCAAGAAGACTTGAATTTAAATCTGGCTTGAACACTTGACCCTAAACAAATCACCTAACTTCTATTTCTCTCAACTCTAAAATAGCACTTGCTTCCCAGGGTTGTGGAGAGGATCAAATGAGATCATATTTGTAAAGTGCATAGCACAGTGCCTAGGACATAGTAGATGCTTAATAAATAAACATGTATGCCAGCAAAGAACTGGATTCTTTAAGACTCCTGCCTCCTGCCTCTCCCAGAGAAGAATTGGGCCAATGGCTTCCTTCTCTGACTTCTTTTCTCTGAAGAAGGAATTTAGGATTTGGATGAGGGCAAATGATATCAAGATGGAAGACCAACTTGGAGTTTCATCTCACACTCAACTTTGCTTCTTCCATTACCTCATTTTTTCTCCCAGAAATTTCCACCAAACTCTTCCAGGGTTCTCAATTCCATAATTTTCTCATTTCTTTTCTCTACAATGATAATTATGCAGGATAAGCACTGTATACAATTATGTATGTCTGCCAATTTTCAAGGGTGGCAAATTCAAGACTCAGGGCCTGCCTCTGAGGTGGATTCCACATATTATCCCTATTTCAAAATTGTTTGACTTCCATTTAGCCTGGTTGTACAATCTATCCTGGCTACTCGGGCAGAGTGTCCCAGGTTATTTATAACATTACTAGCCAGGCATTCTAGTCAAATCAGCAACAAGAAACAAGTCAACAAGCGTCTATTAAGTATTTATTATGTTCTGAGCTCTGTGCTAGGTACTGGAATATAGAAAAAAAAAGACTTTCTCTACTTTCAGACACCTTATTTAAATAGAAGATGAGACATAAAAGGGAACTCAAATATGGAGGAAAGGGATGGTGAAGTCCAGAGAGTTAGAAGTGAAGAATGAAGTGTAACAAAGTGGTGAGTATGGCTGGCCTTGGCACTTTCAAGAGGAAAAGACAGGAGTAGGAAAGTTGGAATCATTTCACCTTCTGCGTTTTACCTTTCCAGGCCCATGATCTATAAATTTCATTCATTAATATGTGTAGCCAGTAATTATTCAAGAGCTGTCCAGCATCTGATACATGTCCCTGGACTATAAGCAATGATGTGGGGAGTATCAGTATATTCTTTATCCTTTTAATTCTTTTAAACACATATTTAGCTACAAAGTAAGTGTGTGTGTGTGTGTGTGTGTGTGTGTGTATGTGTGTGTGTGTGGCAAAGGAAAGGACTTAGGACTTTAATGGGACATGCAATACAAGAAGCATCAAAGCAATGGTGGGAGATTTTCCTGGAGCTTTATTTTCTGGTCACAATGATGGTGAGATTGGAGTTAAAACTTTGATAGGCTTATATAATAGACTTTGCAGTTGTTCTTCGATGTATTTAAAATCCCAGTGTGAACCTAAAGGAACCTGGGTCAAGATAGGAGACTAAGTACGATGGGAATGGGGATGGTTCCTTAATATTCTTGTTAGTCATGTGGACAGACTTCCTATTTCCCCTTCCTCCTTTTGTCATTTACAATCTGACCTGGTCCTCCATCCAAATTTGAAGTTTCTGGTGCTATCAGTGTGATCAAGTCTTCTCTGTGTAGAACAAATGTTCTGGCTCACAGTAGATGTGTTTACTACCCAGTAGTCGTGGACACTACATTTGAATTTGAAAGCTTAGCTGGATACATTGGTTAAAAAAAATTAGGAATCTCTTGAGTAAACTTTTATTCCTCTTGAAATCATAACAACTGCAAATTGCACGGGACAAGAGTTGTGTAAGCAACCGGTGAATGTCCTAAAGAAATTAAACAACATAAATAATGAACACAAGCATAATCTCATTCATTTATTTGACTAGTGTAATACCCATTTTGAGGTATTTCATTAATTCCACTGGATTTGGGGGACTGGTTTTCCTAGAGGTATTACTTATACTTTTCTCAGGACTTCAGTAACAATCTACAAGGATAATATCTCTAGTTCTGTAACAAAATACTGTTAATATAATTGCAGAAATTGTTAATGTAAAAAATAACATGAACTTCCACATCCTTAAATAATCCTTGTAATATCAGAATTTCAGAATTGTCCTTACATTCCTACTCTCAAGATATTTACTCTTTACTTGGTTGAGCTGAACCATACCTTAGGTCCCCCCACCTAAGGAGTTTATCTTGTAAGAAGCCCAGCTCAAGCTGGATTTCAGCTTCTAGTGTCTTTTCCCCCTTCTCTTGGGATTCATGTCATGAAGAGTAAAGTAGCCAGAATGAAGGGATTTTCCTTACCCAGACTGCCAAGGGCCACAAGGCTCTTGTTATTTCATACTCTTTTCTCCCCGCTCTCCTCCTAAAATTGTAAAAACTTTTTCATGGATCTCTTTTGTTGGTACATTTTGGAGTTCCAAGTTGGAGGTCACAAAAGTAGAGGATATTTATAATGTATAAATGCCCAAACTAAGGTTTCAGGATGAAGAACTGAAACATGGCAGAAGAGATCCTCAGGGAGAAACTAGACATATTGGCCAGTTTTTTTACTTGATGGAAAATTAGGATAAAAATTGTAGTACTACACTCAATGGATTTCGGTGAAGAAAAAATATATAATGTATGCAAAACACCCCTTGTCATCTTCTCTATAAATACTATTATTAGATGAGTGATAAGATTCCCTTCTCTCCCCAGAGCCAATTCACTCCTTTGGGAACATTTTTCCTAAAAAAAGCAAGGAACACATTCGAATTGTTCTGTGGATTTAATCAATATGTCTAATGTCAAGTCCTGAAATAAGCCAAAGCCATAAATTCAAGAACAAATAGCTTTAATTGAAATAAATAGGGTAGCAAAACTGCTGCCCTGGCAGGGGATGTCCAGAGGATTTTCCAACCAAAGGGAATTGTGAAAAAGTTTTTATATTTTTAGGAGGAGAAGGGAAAGATGAAGGGAAGGGGATAAGGTGAAGCACCAAAGTCTGGGCATGAGATCCCAAACACCCTTAGCAATCCAAAAAAGGAAAGCAACTTGATTCTGGCTGTTTTGTTCTTCATGTCATGAATCCCAGTGGAAATGGGAAAAGACACTAGAAACTAAGATCCAGATTGAGCTGGATCTTCACAAGGCAAACTCTTTGGGTTGGGGAGTATAGGGCATGAACAGCTCAACTTAACAAAGAATAAATATCTTAAGAGTAGGAATGTAAGAACATTGCTGAAATACTCTAATTATAAGGCTCACTTAAGGGAGGAGAGAATAATATCTCATATGGTATTAACAATTTATATCCTTATATTAACAATTTTTCTGTCACTATCCAATCTAAATAAAATCTAAGAATGAGCCAAGGAAGTTAATTTATTGTAGAGTTTTTGACTGCGTTGTTTATTATTTTCTATTTCACTTTGCTTATGTAGTAAAAGTTCTTGGGTATCCTTCACTATCAAAATTAATATCCACTTTATGATATTTTCCTTTAAAAATTAGTACTGCAGGGATAAAAAAAATTCAGGGATAGAGTTGCTGACTAGGCTTATTCAATAACTTGCCCCACTCAGTCATGATACAATGATTCATTACTGACTCACTGTCCTAAAGAATTTCCTGGTTTAAACACATTTGTACTTTGAGAATATGCATCAAAAGATTTGTAATTTTCTCCATCTTTTTCATAGGTCTTAATGTCCAGCAAGAAACAATGCTCTGGCAAAACCCCTCAGTGCTAGATTTACTTCTTTCTCTTCTCTGGTGATTTTTTTCTTTTAATTTTCTTCTACTAACTATATTTCTAAGATTTATTTTTTAAAATTTTATTTTTATAATTTTGATGATCCCTCCCTCTCACTGTGTCCTCTCCTAGAACAATATAATAAAAACATAAAATCAAACATTCACAGTAAATACAGAACGACAAAACAAATTCTCATATTGGACGTGCCCAAATATGTCTATCTCATTCTGGATTTTAAGTCTAATACCTCTCTTTCAGAAGGTAAGTGACTTGATTCATTGTCAGTTTTCTGAACCCCTGTATTATCATTTCATTAATTAGAGTCTTAAAGAATTTAAAAATTTAGTTTTCTATATAATGTTTTTTATCATTATGGAAAATCGTTCTTGTTCTGCCCACTTTATTCCTCATCAGATCATAGTGGTCTTCCCAGTTTCCTCTAAAACTGTCCATTTTGTAATATCCTCTGACACAATGATATTTCATTATATTCATTTATCATAAATTGGGTAGATATTGCCCAATAGGTTAACACCCTCTTAGTTTGATTTTGGGAATGCTCTAAAAAGAGTTGCTAAAAATATTTTTGTACATATGAATATGTTTCTTCTTTAATTTCTTTGGGGTTAGGTCAAAGGACATGCCTTTTTTTAGAAACTTTTTGCATGTAGTTCCCAAATGCTTTATAGAATAACTAGACCAATTCATAGCTCTACCACTAATGTTTCAGTATGCCTATTTTTCTGTGGTACTTTCAAAATTTGTCCTTTTTCTCTTTTGTCACCTTTGCCAATCCCAGGGTGTATAGTAGAATCTCAGATTTATTTTGACATAGGTTTCTCTAATTAATGATTTGAAGCATTTTGTCACATGATTTTGAAAACTGCCTAATTGTATCTTTTGAACTTTTTTTCTTATAAATTTGAACCACAAATATGCAATTTTTGGTTGTAGTCGGAAAAACCTACTGCAAAGATTTCCCCCAAAATTGTTTTTCTTCCTTTCTAATTTTAACTGAATTAAATTGGTTTATGCAAAAGCTTTTCAATTTTATATACTCAAAACATATTTAAAATTCAAGGATAGGTTGAATAATTCTTGCTGCACTCAGTCATGACACATTCACTCATTGCTGACTCACTGCCATGTCCCTTTCTGTCCCTTGTTCAGTCATGAACTCTTTCACTATCTAGATGTCTGAAAATCAGTGTTTTTATTTATGTAATTTGTTTGTGATGCCATATTTTATGTTTAAGTCATGCATTTGTTTGGAGTACATCTTAGTATAAAGTATCGGATTTTGGTCTATACCTATTTTCTGCCAGATTGCTTTCTAGTTTTCCTGGCAGTTTGTATTAAATAGTGAACTTCTGTACACTCTATACATAACCTTTTACAGTGATTTACATTCTAAAAAACCAGGATCAAATAATTTTAATAATTACTATTTTAAGGCATAGTTTTAAAGCTGGTGTTGATTTTTTTTTTTTGCTCAGTTTCATAATCATGTTCAACTTGTCATGACTCCATTTGTGGGTTTTCTTGGCAAGGATACTGTAGTAGTTTGCCATTTTCTTCTCCAGTTCATTTTACAGATAAAGAACTGAGAATTAAGTGACTTACCTAGTCATACAACTGAGTCTTCCTGATTCCAAGGCCAGTGCTCTATGTACTGTATCATCTAACTGCCATCTTGGTGCTAATAGACCTTCTTTGCCACTTTAAAAAAATTTTTTTTGTAGATCATAATTTTTATTAATCTCATTATCTTTTTAAAAAATAATTACAACTTTTTATTGACAGAACCCATGCCTGGGTAATTTGTTTTACAACAGTATCTTGCACTCACTCCTGTTCTGACTTTTGCCCTCCTTCCTTCCACCCCCTTCCCCAGATGGCAAGCAGTCTTATATATGTTAAATATGTCACATATATCATGTGTGCAGAACCGAACAGTTCTCTTGTTGCACATTAAGAACTGGATTCAGAAGGTAAAAATAACCCGGGAAAAAAAACCAAAATGCAAACAATTTACATTCATTTCCCAGTGTTCTTTCTTTGGGTGTAGCTGCTTCTGTCCATCCTTGATCAATTGAAACTGAGCTAGATCTTCTCTTTGTCGAAGAAATCCACTTCCATCAGAATACATCCTCATACAGTATCGTTGTTGAAGTATATAATGATCTCCTGGTTCTGCTCATTTCACTCAGCATCAGTTCCTGTAAGTCTCTCCAAGCCTCTCTGTATTCATCCTGCTGGCCATTTCTTACAGAACAGTAATATTCCATCACATTCATATACCACAATTTACCCAACCATTCTTCAATGGGCATCCATTCATTTTCCAGTTTCTAGCCACTGCAAACAGGGCTGCTACAAACATTTTGGAACATACAGGTCTCTTTCCCTTCTTTAGTATCTCCTTGGGGTATAAGCCCAGTAGTAGCACTGCTGGATCAAAGGGTATGCACAGTTTGATAACTTTTGGGGCATAATTCCAGATTGCTCTCAGAATGGTTGGATTCATTCACAACTCCACCAACAATGCATCAGCCACTTTTTTTTTTTTACACTGTTATCCCTGAAAGTCTTCACTTTTTGTTTCTCTATGTGAGTTTTATTATTATTTTGTTTTCTCACTCTATAAAGTAATCTTTTGGTAGTTTGATTGATATAATGCTAAATATGTAATTTAACTTTAACATATAATATAATTTTAATCTTTAAAATATGCAATGTATTTTAATACAAAATTTAAATTTAATTTAAATATATTTTTACATTTAAAATATGTAATGTAATGTAAAATATATAATTTTAATCTAAAATAAATAAATTGAAATAGTATTGTCATTTTAATTATATTTTCTTGACCAACTCATAAACAGCCTTTTTTCAATGATCAAGTTTATATTTCTACAAAAAAATTTGTAGTTGAATTTATGTGTGTGTGTGTGTGTGTGTGTAAAATAGCTTCTCTGGTTATTTTAAATGGAATTTCATTTTTTAGATCTTCCTGGTAAATGTTATTGGTAATAAACAGAAATGATAATATGTGGATTTATTTTATATCCTGAATTTTTGCCAAATTTGTTGTCTCTTTAGAATTTTCCAAGGAAATTATTACATCATTTGCAAGAAAATCCAATAATTTAGGACTTATCTTGCTACATAATAGATGCTTAATAATTTTTATTAATTGATTATTTCCTTCTTGACTATGCTTATTCTTTCACTTTCTTGTCTTATTTCTTTAGCTATCATTTTTAGGACTATGTTAAATATTTTTAAAAATGGGAATTGGTGTTGGATTTTTTTAAAAAGACTTTTCATTATCTAATGCTATACTCATATGTTTTTATGATTTATATTAACATGATTAACTATGTATTTATGTTAAAATGATTAACTATATATTTATTTATTATATGTACTTGATTCAGGAGTCTCTAAGGTAATTTCTAGCTTTGAGAGATTCTTTCCTTTAATTCTAACTCTAATTTTCTTAAGGTTTTCTTGACTTTTCCTTCCCAGCATTCACCAAATCACCACAAGTTGATGACAGTGGAGAACATAGTAACTCCAGGTGCTGGAAAGAGCAAAGAGTGGCTCAGATCAGATCTCATTGGACAGAGAATCTCTTCTGATCATGTAGTTCTCAGCTCCCTAGACCAATTCCTAGATGCATGAGGTGTCTCCTGCTGGACAGATAACTGCTACAAGACGGCATGGCTCATAAGATAGAGCCTTCCAAGACTCTTCCTTCTAAGAAATGAAGAGTGATTTCTTATTAAGAGCTAGAACCTCTTTGAGGCAGCTAGTTGGCACAGTAGATAGAACACTGTCCTTGGAATCAGGAAGACTCATCTTTCTAAGTTCAAATCTGGTCTCAAACACTTACTAGCCGTGTATTCCTGGCCACGTTGCCTCAGTTTCCTCATCTGTAAAATGAAAAGGCAACCCCCTCCATTATCTTTGCCAAGAAAGCCAAAATGGGGTCTCACAGGATCAGATAAGACAGAACAACAGCAGTAAAGAATCTTCCTTGATGGATGGCTCTTCTCCAGTGACACAGGCCACCCTGTTTCCTGACTCAAGTGACTCACAGAAAGTGCTTGTAATGTTCTTATTTGGTTTTTCTGGTGGTCTTTAGTGGTTTTTGGGAGCAGCCTTCGTTTCAGTAATCACCACAAGAGTAGCCAGGGGTTAAAGTCCAAATCCTTTATTATCTCTTTCAAAGTCTTGTCTCCTTTCCTAGGGCCCGGTTAGCTTTCTTAAAGGCCTTTCAGAGTCTTGGTTTCAGTGGAGAAATGCAGGAGGACAGGCCAGCCACCAGGAGCCTGACCAAAGATGGAAATGAATTTTTCCCTGCGTCCCCTCGGCTTATATGCTCTACACTCTGAGTTCAGTATAATTGATTTAATCTTACAACAAATAATGGTTTCCTAGTGAAATAATGATTGGCTTATACTCAGTGTAGAAATTAGGAGAAGGATCCAGAGAAAAATGAAGGGGTGATCATGACAAGCTTGGGGTAAAGGTGGGATGTTCTTTTACCTGGAGATTCTGAAAGGACTGATTATCCATTTAAAAGGAGAAACGGATTGCAGAGGAAGAATGATTCATTACTGAATGGGGTATGAGGAGAGTGTGCAAATGGGAAATGTCTAAAAATCTGTCCCTGCTCCATTTTCTCAGATATGCTTTTGCAACAGCTGATATAATGGGTTTAATGGAATTGGGGTTTTAATCCCTGATGGTTAACACTAGGGAAAACACATGGGAATGGAGGCTTGAGCTGATAACATTAGAGAAAGATACCACTTAATCCTCCCAGAGATATCCCTAGAACCTTTGAGGAGGAGATGTAACTGGCCTTCCTCTGGAAGAATGAGTCCAGAATCTTTCAATATTCTTCTGGCTTCAGAGGGTTCATTGCCAGAATCTTTTGAATCTTAGAGGTTATTTGATTGAGAGAGAATGGCCTAGAAATGAGAAAGGGGGAAGAAGCTGCAGATACACTTTCTTTGATAATCCTTTCCTAAATAATCACCAAGCTTAAAATCAGAGCCTGAGCCAGAGTCCTGTTTTTGTTTGTTTGTTTGTTTTCGTTTGATTTAGTTTAGTTTAGTTTAGTTACAGAAAAAACTACATGGCAATGGGACTGGACACATCTGAACATCTGAGAGTCTGATGCCATCTGGTGGCCAATGGGATAGTGTAGTCCTTTGTGTTTATTTTTTTACAAACTTGTTATTTGTCTCTTCCACACTCCTCAAAAAGAACAATTAAAAATTGTTCTTCACAATAAATATATATGATCCAGCAGAAGGCGGGTGTTTCATTTTCAGTCTTGTGGATTCTTGAGTTAGCGTTGCATTGATCAGAGTTCCAAAGTCTTCCAAAATTGTTTTCCTTTATAAGGGTATCATTGTATAAATTGTTCTCCAAATTCTGTTCACTTCACTCTCCATCATAAACATCTTCTGGAATTTCATCTGAAATGATTTTTGCCATTTCTCATGACGCGCTAATATTCCATTTCAGCCATATGCCACAATTTGTTCAGTCATTCCTCAGATTCCAACTTTTACTAATATGAAAGAAGCTTCTTGAAAATTTTTTGCATATATGATCTTTCCTCTTTGATCCTTTTGTGTTATCGATCTGGTAATGGCATAGTTGGGTCAAAGAATATACATAGATACTAATTCCTTTCTATAAGAGCTGGACCAATCCTTAGCTCTGTCAACAATGTATTAGTATGTTTGTTTTTGTGTAGCCCCTTCAACATTTGTCATTTTTCTCTTTTTGCCAAACTGATGGGCATGAAAATAGAAGCTGAGAACTGCTTTGATTTGAATTTACCTAATTATTGATCTTTTGGAAATTTTCATATAATTGTTAATAGCTTGTATTTCTTCCTTTTCCTATCCTTCCTGTTCCTAGCCTTTGACCGTTTGTCTGCTGTGCAATGGCTCTTAGTCTTAATTAGTTTGAATCAATATTTGCCATATCTTAGATATGAGATTAGAAAAATTATTGCAAGGATTTCCCCCAATTACTTATTTTTCTGTTTTTAGCTGTATAGAATTTGTGCAAATTTCATTTCTACATATTCTACAAAATTGTTCATTCCAGTGCTTATTTAGTCATACTCTTTCATTCTCCATAGGTCGGAAAGGCAATTTCTTCCTTGCTCCTCTAAACTGCATATGATATCATATTTTATGCTTAAATCATATATTCATTTGAAGTTCATCTTGGTATAAGAAGTGGGACATTTCCAGACCTACTTTCTGTCAGTCTACTTTCTGGTTTTTCCAGAAGTTTGTGTTAAATAGTAAGTCCTTTCCCACAGTAATCAATACACTAAACTTTATTATAAAAACTTTGAGTCTATCAAACGCTAAGCTAGTTTGCTTGCTTCTTTATAATAGATATTTAAGCTAATCACTTTAATTATCAATGATTTGTGTTGGGAGTTTGAGATCACCTACCAGTTACATGGTTTGGTTTTGACTCCATTTTCACTATGCCTCTTCTGGATAAGCTTATCTTCAGGAAACCCATAATCCTTTTAATCTCACCAGGTCTGGTGCCCCTTCTCAGTGTCCTTAATTGTCCCTCCTCCTCTGATTGAAGGGTTTTTAAGGATAGAGATAAAGATTCTTTCTAAAATTTCCCATCAACAAATATAGCAACCTAGTCTTTGACAAATCCAAAGATCCCAGCTTTTGGGATAAGAACTTACTGTTTGATAAAAATTGCTGGGAAAATTGGAAACTAATATGGCAGAAACTAGGCATTGATCCATACTTAACGCCGTACACCAAGATAAGGTCAAAATGGGTTCATGACCTAGGCATAAAGAATGAAATTATTAATAAATTAGAGGAACACAGGATAGTTTACCTCTCAGACCTGTGGAAGGGGAAGGTCTTTATGACCAAAGCAGAACTAGAGATCATTACTGATCACAAAATAGAAAATTTCGATTATACCAAACTGAAAAGTTTTTGTACAAACAAAACTAATGCAGACAAGATTAGAAGGGAAGCAATAAACTGGGAAAATATTTTTACAGTCAAAGGTTCTGATAAAGGCCTCATTTCCAAAATATATAGAGAATTAACTCTAATTTATAAAAAATCAAGCCATTCTCCAATTGAAAAATGGTCAAAGGATATGAACAGACAATTCTCAGATGAAGAAATTGAAACTATTTCTAGTCATATGAAAAGATGCTCCAAGTCATTATTAATCAGAGAAATGCAAATTAAGACAACTCTAAGATACCACTACACACCTGTCAGATTGGCTAAGATGACAGGAAAAAATAATGATGATTGTTGGAGGGGATGCGGGAAAACTGGGACATTGATGCATTGTTGGTGGAGTTGTGAACGAATCCAACCATTTTGGAGAGTAGTTTGGAACTATGCTCAAAAAGTTATCAAACTGTGCATACCCTTTGATCCAGCAGTGTTACTACTGGGATTATATCCCAAAGAGATTATAAAGAAGGGAAAGGGACCTGTATGTGCACGAATGTTTGTGGCAGCCCTTTTTGTAGTGGCTAGAAACTGGAAACTGAATGGATGTCCATCAGTTGGAGAATGGCTGAATAAATTGTGGTATATGAAAATTATGGAATATTACTGTTCTGTAAGAAATGACCAACAGGATGATTTCAGAAAGGCCTGGAGAGACTTACATGAACTGATGCTGAGTGAAATGAGCAGGACCAGGAGATCATTATATACTTCAACAACAATACTATATGATGACCAGTTCTGATGGATCAGGCCATCCTCAGCAACGAGATCAACCAAATCATTTCTAATGGAGCAGTAATGAACTGAACTAGCTATGCCCAGAAAAAGAACTCTGGGAGATGACTAAAAACCATTACATTGAATTCCCAATCCCTATATTTATGCACACCTGCATTTTTGATTTCCTTCACAAGCTAATTGTACAATATTTCAGAGTCTGATTCTTTTTCTACAGCAAAATAACGTTTTGGTCGGGTATACTTATTGTGTATCTAATTTATATTTTAATATATTTAACATCTACTGGTCATCCTGCCATCTAGGGGAGGGGGTGGTGGGGGTAAGAGATGAAAAATTGGAACAAGAGGTTTGGCAATTGTTAATGCTGTAAAGTTACCCATGTTTATATCCTGTAAATAAAAGGCTATTAAATTAAAAAAAAATTTAAAAAAATAAAATAAAATTTCCCATCAAAGAGTGTCCTGAGTCCCAACTAACTCTTCATTTGCCATCATCTTCTTTGCTTAGTTTTGACTACGATCATTATGATGCTCCTGAGCTGGGTACCTTCTGCCTCCTCCCACTTTTCAGCTTCCTTTTGCGTTCTATTTCCCCCATTAGAATAGAAGCTCTTTTCTGGTAGAGACAGTCTTCCTTATTTGTATACTCAGAGCTTACTGGGTAATACCTACACACATCCCACCCCTAAAAAGAACCCACATGTGCAAAAATGTTTGTGGCAGCCCTTCTTGTAGTGGCAAGAAAATGGAAACCAGGTGAATGCTCATCAAGTAGAGAATGGCTGAAGAAGTTATGCTATATAAATGTTATGGAATAGTATTGTTCTGTAAGAAATGACCAGCAGGAAGATTTCAGAGGCTAGACCTACATGAACTGATGCTGAATGAAGTGAACAGAACCAGGAGGTCATTGTACACGGCAACAAGAAGATTATAGGATGATCAATTCTTATGGATATGGCTCTCTTCAATGATGAGATGATTCAAACCAGTTCCAATGATCTTGTGATGAAAAGAGCCATCTACACCCAGAGAGAGGATTGTGGGTACTAAGTGTGGATCACAACATAGCATTTTCATTCTTTTTTTTGCTGTTTGTTCGCATTTTATTTTCTTTCTCATTTTTTCTGTTTGATTTTATTTTCTTGTGCAGCAAGATAATTATATAAATATGCAAATATATATATTGGATTTAACATATATTTCTACCATGTTTAATATATGTTGGATTACTTGCTATCTAGGGGAGGGGATGGAGGAAGGAGAGGGAAAATTGGAACATGAGGTTTTCCAAGAGTTAATGTTGAAAAATTATCCATGCATATGTTTTGAAAATAAAAAGCTTTAATAAAATAAACACACCCCACCCTTGCCTTTGCTACTTTCCCTCATTACTACCTTTGAAATTCTTCCTTCTATCTCAAAAAACAATTCTGTATTAGTTTGATTGGTGGGGAAGCTAGGGGACACCATAAAGAATAGGGTGCACAGACAGGGAGACATCTTCCTGAGTTCAAATTCTGCTGCAGACACTAGCTTTCTCTGGGCAAGCCATTTAATCCTGTTTACCTTAGTTTTCTCATCTATGAAATGAGCTGAAGAAAAAAATGGCAAACAATGCCAAGGAAATTCCCAATGGGGTCACAAAGAATTAAGCACAACTAAAACTATTGAACAAGTTTTATTAGTATGATACTGAATAGATAATTTAATTTTCATCCTTAAAATACACATTTTAGATACTATTGCCATTTCAATTATATTTGCTTACTAAAGTCATGAGTAATTAATGTTTCTCCAATCAGTAGGTTTGTCTTTATTTCTACAAAGAATGTTTTACAATTGGATTCATATTACCAGGCGTATTTTGGTAGGTATATTTCTAAATATTTTAGAGCTTCTATGGTTATTTTGAGTGGAATTTCTCTTTTGAGCTCTTTCTGGGGGATCTGACTGGTAATATGTAAAAATACTAATGATTTAGGTGAACCTGTTTCATATTTTGTGGTTTCTCTGAATTTGTTAATCATTTCATTTTTTAATTGAAACATCCCTTTGTTCTACTTATGAAACAAAATAACTTATGGGACCTCTTTGTTGGATGACTAAGATGCTGCCCTACCTCTACCACTTCCCTGGAGGCTTAAGGTACAACATCCCTACAAAATACCCAATAAGAAATCTTTTCCCCCCTGACTTAGTATTCCAGGGAGAGGGCTGCTGTGCACTCTTTTCCAAAGCTGCTGATTTCACTTCTGGATAACCCCAAATGTTAAGTAGGATTTTTTTTCTTTTTTACTACATTTAGCCTGAGTTTTCCTGTTTGAAGCTTTTACCCATTCCCCATCATTGGGTACTCTGGGGCCAAGCAGAACAAGTTTATCCTCTTTTGCTTGAGGACAGCTGTCATACCCTCCTTCTAAGCTCAGCATCCCACCTTCTCTTGACTGATCCTCCAGTGACATGGATTCAAGGTCATTTGACATCCCTGTTGTCCTTCTCTGGGCCCTTCTAAGTTTCTCTGCCTCCATTTTGTTTGCTGGGTTTGGAGGCCATTACTAGAAATCTGTAAACTAGAACTTCTTGGGCCCTATGTTGTTCAGTCATGTCTGACTTTTTCTGATCCAATATGGAGTTTGCTTGACAAAGACACTGGAGTGGTTTGCTATTTCCTTCTCCAATTCATTTTACACATGAGAAAACTGAGGCAAACACATCTAATGTCACACAGCTAATAAGTGTCTAGGGCCAGATTTGAAGAGAGGTCTTCCTGAGCCCTTGCTTGGTGCTCTATCCACTACACCATCTAGCTGCCCCTTCTAGGCATTCTCTTCTAGTGGCGTAATGTAGAAATGGCTTGTTTAACTTTGAAGGAATGAGTCATGAAGATAATGGCAGGAAGCAATGTCACTCACAGACCAGGAGAGCAATATAGTAGCAAAAAACAACATTGCTTGGGGAACAACAGACAACATGGAGCAAGGAGTGCTGAGTTCGGTGGAGCAACCTTCGACAAGAATGCCGGTAAGAGGAACTTGATGATATCTACACAAACCCCACAGAAAAACTACAGAAGCAGAGAGAAAGACAGGTCTTCTGCAATCACTGCCCATCTCCTCCTTGTGGGCTGCCTCCTTCCATATGCTCAATCTCCCCATTAGATGGTACGTCTGCTTGTGGGAGTACATGCCCTCAGTTTAGGGATGAGGTGGGAAATGTTCTGTTGCAAAACATCTCACATTTTATTAAATGTCTTTGTCTTTGCCTCTGCCTGACTTGAGAAAGAGTAAACACATTGGAGAGAAGCTATTTTTTTTTAATCTTGAATCTGCTCTAGCTATCTCAGGAGTCTCATCTGAAAGAAGAGAGTCTTATTTTTTCCAAATTAATTTTTTAGATTTATTTTAAACTTAAATAGAAAGTGGGAAAAGAAAAAAAGACTATTGCTATGTGTACACAATATTAGAGAGGATTCAAAATATATAACAATAAATTCCCATTTCAAAAAAGTCTACATAATAATACTGCACATTTTGTTCAGAGCTGCTTATCTTTTTCTTTGCTTCCTTTTAGGTTTTCTTTTGTTCTCTGATGTACATGTTTTGCTTTTTCTTTTATTTCTCTTCCTTCCCCATCCTCCCCTAAGAAGGCTACAATTAAGTGCAAATATATATATACACACACAAACATACATATATATGTGTACATATGTACACACATACATACATATACATAAATATCTATAATCATACTCATACATATACACATATATATTTATATGCATCTAGATACTCTGCTTGTTTGTTCTCTGTTTCACTGATAGCGGATAATATCTTCCTTCATAAGTCCAAAAAGTGCCACAAACATATAAAAAGAAGGCTACAGAAGGAAAATTGAGAAAGACACCGAATAAGAGAGAGGTTACAAAAAAAGAGGATGGAAACAGAGAAAATCAGATGGTTCACAAATTCTGAATGAGTGATACAGGATGGAAAAAAATCTAGACCTTAGAAACTATTAATAAATCTTAGAATTGGTGTGCAATCTCTCTTTCTTCCAACTTCTACTATTCATTCAGCCTTATGTTTTCCTAAATCTCTTAGAGTGCCAGAACTTCTAGTATTTCTTGGCCTTGGTCTTAGCTCTCCAGGAAGGCTTAACACACAAATCAGCCTCATAGTTTTGACCTGAGACCAAAAGTTATGGAGACTCTCCGAAAGTAATTCTACACTATAATGGAATTCCTAGCTTGGTAAAAAAAAAAAAATTAGGAATAACCAGTAGGACTTTTCATTAGTTTGGGAGTCACCAACCAATTTGACAAGGTCATAAGGTGTGAGGCTTCCATGGATATGGGCCTGTTCCCCAGCCCTTTGTAGAAAAACCATAGGGAGCTGCTCTGGCTGTTCTCTAGTGACTAGAGTTGCCTCCTAATGATTGGTTGACTTGTGTCTAGAATGATGAACTCTCTCTGGTCAGAGAAATTGCTTTTTCCCTTGATCTTTGAAAGTGAGCTCTAGATTTTTCTACCCTTTGGGCCTTCTTCACAATCACCCTCTCAGACAAGCGTGATTCAAAGTGGTGATGATAGGGTAGGGGAGTTGATTCTTTTCTCCTCTCCTGCTCAAGAGCAATAATAGCAATAGTTTTGATAACAACTAGAAAAGCACATGATAATGCTGGGCCGGAGTTGCAATTTCTGGATGCTTTCCTTTGACTTTCTGTTTCCTTTTCTCATTCTGGGTCAGAGACTAGCAATTCTGAGATTAGACATTGTCAACCTTGATAGTTACCATCGTGGTAATACTGAATCTGAAAGTTCTTATGGTTGAGAATTGGGGCCTGACTAATTCAGGGAGGGAGAAATTTTTTTCAGTGGTGCAATTTTTGAGAAAAGGAGCATCTTATAAGCTATAGGAGCATTCATGCCATGAGAGACCAAAAAGTCTGGGTCTTGCTAGTCTTCCATGATAATTGCTGTGAGTCATTTACATAGTAAATATGGTATATGGAGTGTTTTTTTTTAATATAAAGTATCTTTACCTCCTAGTAGGAGTCCAACAGAATACTGGAATAATTTGTTTCCTATATTTCTTCAAGTACCTGCCAGTATTTTTCACTTGATGCATTTTTAATGGTGGAGGGAATACCTGATAGCCATATTGTACATTGAGTACTTTTGAGTGACTGGATACATATGTCTAGAATCCCTAGACAAGAGTCACATATTTTAGAGATTTCTCAGGAGTTTTGTTCTTTGGAGGGAACAGAGACAGAAAAAGAACCTTACTTTTTTGGCATCAGGGTCCCTGGATCTAATCCTTGTTCATGGGGAAAGAAAAGCTTGAACCATGAGTGGTGCTAATATAAATTTAAATACCAAGCATATAGACAGTAAGAGGAATTATCAGTCTAACAGCTCTAATTCTAAGTGATGACATCTCCGAAATAAAAATATAATTCTTGATCTGATAATTCTGAAATTTAGCTATGATTTTCCTTGGAGTTTTCATTTTGGTGTCCCTTTCAGAAGGTATATTTCAATGACTATTTTACTCTCTGGTTCTGGGATATCTGTGCAGTTTTCTTTGATGATTTCCTGAAAGATGATGTCTAGGCTCTTTTTTTTCATTGTGGTTTTCAAGTAGTCCAATAATTCTTAGAATGTCTCTCCTGGATCTATTTTCCAGGAATTTCCAATAAGGCATTTTACATTTTCTTCTATTTTTTAATTTTTTTTTGTTTTATTTGATTGCTTCTTGAAATCTCATTGAGTCATTCATTTCCATTTGTTCAATTCTAATTTTTAGTGAATTATTTTCTTCAGTTAGCTTTTTAAAATCTTTTGCATTTGGCCAATTGAACTTTTAACTGAGGTGTTTTGTTTATTGGATTTTTTTTTACATTTCACATATTCTGTTTTTCAATGAGGTGGTTTCTTTTTCAAATCTATTTTGTAAGAAGTTATATACTTTTTTCCATTTCATCAAATCCATTTTGTAAGGAATTATTTGCTTTTTCATTTTATCAAATCTATTTTGTAAGGAATTTTCTTCAAATAATTTGTTTCCTTTTCCAAACTCTCTTGCAAAGTTCTCATTTCTTTTCCCTCTTTTCCTTCAAATTGTCTTTTAAGATCCTTTTTGAATTCTTCTTAGAGAGCCTTATAAGATAGGGACCAACTATCACCCTTTGGGGCTTCACATGGAAATGATTTGTCTTTAATATCCTCAGGGATTGAAGTTTGTTTTCTATCTCCATAAAAGCTATCTATGGACAGACTTCTTTTTGCTTTTGTTGCTCAATTTTTTAAAGGTTGAGGTCTGCTCTTAGGGCAAAGAGGAGGTTGTCTTAAGGTTCCTCTACAGGTGACAGAGGCTTTATGCTGCCCTGATTTTGGTCAGTGCTGCTGACTTCCTTCTGGTGCTGAGTGGATGCAGTCAAGTTCCACATTATTCTGGGATTCAGAGGCACACTGTTTCCTTTTATATTTGTGTTAGGATGTCTCACAGCTAATCTGCTGATCCACTGGGTTCTAATCAGGACATAATTTTGGCTAAGAGCCTTCTAGTAGATTCCTCGGTACCCTGATGTCATACCACTCTGAATCCCTGTGCTTCTCCAGTGCTCGGCTACTTCTCTGCTACATACCCCTCTCCGCTCCTCCTCACCCCCCCCCCCCCCCATTCTGCCCCTGCCTGATTGAAACAGACCTTTTCTAAAGTTCTTCCAAAATATCTTCTTGTGGAAATTTGTTACACTCCAAATATTTGCAGGTTCTGTCACTCCAAAACCAATTCAGAGACTTGATCTGGTTTTGATTTGAGAGACTCTAGGAAGAGCTCAGACAAAGACCTGTCTACTCTCCTCCATCTTGGTTCCACCCCTCTAAAAATATAATCGTTAATAAGAATCCCAACAGGGTGAAGTTCAGTAAGGGACATTGAAAAGCAGGGTACTCTCCATAATAGATACACTTTGAATAGCTTGGATTTTTCTGGGCTGTACCCTCATCTGCTGCTTGCCTGTTTTAGATTGGGGCTTCTGAATTTCACAAGACTTAACATCACTACCTGCCACCAAGTCGAACATCAATGTAAGATCCTAATCACCTACCTCCCTCCGTGAGTTTTTCCAGTAATTACCGAAAATCTGGAAATCATTCTATGGTTAGTTTTTTTTTTAACTCATCATACTTTCCTCATTTCAGTGAATCCCATTCCCCATCCCTCTAATATTCTCTTTCTCTCATCCCCTTAAATTCTCCTTCTACACAATATACCACTCCAGATCTAACCACCACTTCCACTATGCCCTCTGGAGTGCCTGCTTCATTGGTAAACCATTGCTTTGATCTTAAACTTTTTCGTTTCTCTTTCCCTCCGTCTTCTGTTTTTTGAGATCTGGCTGCCTCTTGATGACCTCCTGGCTGCCTCCCTGGTCACATTTCCAGCACTGGTTGCAGTTTCATTCATGCCCTCCTCCTGCCTCCTCTTACTAGGTGACATGCTCTTTATCAGAATACTCCCTTCCTTTCCATTGACACTTCCATATTCTCAATCTATTACTTAATACAACCTTTGAGATTAATTGAATCTAATTTATTACCCAATTAAGATTCTGGCATTTGCTATCTACTGCTCTTAATCCCCATTTATTTTCCTTCTTTGATAAGGTCAAGGTCACAGTCTTTCCTCCCCAACTTTTGCCCTCATTATTAGATTTCAACACATGTTGATACCCCCATCAAATGCCTCAATTTCTGATTCCCACAATTAATTCAGTTACTATGAATTGACTCCTCTACTCCAAACCAGCTACCCACAGATCAATCATACTTTTGACTTTGCCATTGCTCACAAATGCATTTGTTCATACACTGTGAGTTCCCTCTAGATGATCATAATCATTTCTCATTTTAACTTTCTTTTGGCTCTGTTTTGTTTCCTCCCCATGACCTTCAATCCCTCCAGTTCTTTTCCAAAATATCACTCTTGCACTGTCTACATTCTCTTCCTTTCCCCATCTTGACCCCTTGATGCATCATTCCAACTCCTCACTGTTATTTTCTCTCACATTTCTTAACTTAATTCAATAAACATTAGGAATTTATGATATTCCAGGCACTGTGCTAAGTACTGGAGATACAAGTAAAAAAGAAAGAGTCCCTGCTTTCAAGGAATTTATAATCTAATGAGAAACAGCCTACAAATGGAAACTGGCAATATCTTATTCTCTGGAATTAAAAACTGAAGCATGGAATTAGCTGGACACCCAAAGCTTGCCCTCTATAAAGGAAGGCATTAGGAATTTAGTACTCCATCTCCAGTCTTCCAATCAGAGTAGAAAATTCTGAGAGAAGTAGGAAAGAATCTGAGTTTCTAGTTTGAATTAGCAGCATGGTGATTGAGAGCTGGATTCAGATTCTTATCCTGGGGGGCTTTCTTTTTCCTGTAGAATTGAAATCAAGCTAGGAGTGCCATGGTATCTAGATGTTGGGAACCACAATCTCTAAGCTGACTGGCAAAGGTACAGCACTGAGATCAAATGTGCACAGCCCTTATGCAGGAACAACATTTCCTTCTATAATTCTTATTAGTGGACTACTATTTCCTATATTACTTATAATTGGCTTGATTACAACATTAAAATACCTAAAAATCTGATGACAAGGGGAATTTGGGTAAGTTAGCTAGAAATGATTCCACATGCATATTCTGTACTAATAAAATTAATCTCTCACTGAGACAAATGATGGATGCATTCCAAAAGTATGAATGTTCCAAATCCCAGTAGAGGATATACCTAGTTATGAAAAATATCAACAGGGTTTAGAAGAAAGTACAACAGGGGCTCCAATACCATATACAGGAATTTATGATGATAAAGGAGATATTGTAGTAATGAAGGACAGGAAGAGAACACCATGGAGAGCATTGTCACTATGGGAGAGAACCCAAAGGTTTAGGAAACAATGGTGTTTACTAACTTGGACTCAGAAAAGATCAGTATGTCTAGGAATCAATAGATGGTTAAAGTATAACTAGGAATTGCTCTGAATTCCTGTTACCTTTTTTGAGAAACAATGCATGTCCTATGTACACAGTTCCAAGTCAGGAAAATAGAGGGATCGAACAATCCACAGGATTGACAAAGAAGACGTAAGTAAACTAAAAAATTCACTGACATTTAACCTTGTATAACATTTACCTTTCATTATTGGCTTTGCGTAATATAATCAATAATTAACATTTAACCATGAAATATTTGCTCAAATATTATAACATATAAAGATCAAGAAGTCAGAAGAAAAGGGACTATTGAGCTAGGTGCCAGATAAAAAAAGGTCATTAAGTCAACTGTCTGATGTATGAACAGAAGAATGTAAACCACAAATCTGACATATGTCTGAAGACTATGTTGACCTAAGGAAATGTATATGTAATAATAGTGTAATCATGATATAGTATAAAAATAAAGCCTGAAGGAGCCTGAGAAAGCAGCATCACTTCCATCAGTTCCTCATTCAAGCTACTCCATGACTCCTGTCTTCCTTTGATGCCGATCCTATTCCTCCTGCTCAGTTCCTGGGACCCCGCAGAGGCTGGACCTCTGCACCTAAAGAACTAGGATTGAGGTCAGGAAAATCTGAGTTCAAATTTGGCCTCAGAAACTTGGTAGTTGGCTCAGTTCCCTCTTTTGGAAAATGGAGGTGATAATAGCACCACTTCCCAAGGTTGCTGTCAAGATTTTATGAGTTGAGAATCACAGTACCTGGAACATAATAAGCACTATATGAGAGTTAGCTGTTAATTTGACTATTCTATGAAAAATCTTGCCTTGTTGAGCCCCAAGCTTGTATTACTCCCACCATCTTGTACCTTCACTCCTACTCGTCCTATTGAACAAAACTGGTGAAAAATACAAAACTGCTCATTGTGTCTATTACAAATGTATGTTACATAATCTTATTTGTTCCCTCACTGCAGCAAAAAATATCTTTTCTTACTTCTCTTGCTGTTGTCATTTAATGGTGTCAATTGTGTCTTCATGATCCTATTTGGGGGTCTTCTGGTCAAGGGCATTGGAGTGGTTTGCTATTTTCTCCTCCAGTTCATTTGGTTTGTCCTTTGTTTTTGAAGAGGACCAATGACATCAAAAGGTGATGTCTTGATTTGCATGTGAATGCGAAGTGGACTTAAGCGAGGCAGAGTTGCACAAAGTAATCAGCCTCACTTTCTCTTCGAGAGTCTTTATTGTCCCCGGACAGGACAAAAGTCCTCTTAGTGTGGGATACAGTGGATGATCTTGGTATCTTCAGTGTCTAGTCAGGCTCTGAGTGTGGCTCCACAGCCATGGCTGTGGGAACAAATTGTCCTCATCTGCCCGTTTGGTGAGGAAAGTCTTCACATGTTTGGGGTAGACACCCCCATAATTCAACCACAGGTTTGAGAACTGTCAGTTATCAATAGACTTGTGTTCATTGAAAAAATTAAAATTAACAAATTAGTTAAAATAATACATAATTTAAAATTAAAAAATAAACTAGACCTGTACTAGTCCCTCAGGGGCCCCAGAAAGGAAAGGGCCATGGCTCTGAGACTATTTTTTGATTCCCCTTTCCCAAAGAGAAGAGAAGCTTCTAAGGACTTCTTCCTTCATTAATCTTTGTGGAAAAGACTGACCACAGGGTAGAAGTTGGGTTTTTAATCTTTGTAGGGTTGCCATGGCGAAAGGAGAAGCAGGAGCAGAGCCTCTAGGCAAGCAAAGGGTAGGAGGCAAGGTCAAGCAAGATCTGCCTACTACTTCTGGTCAAAGTGTGTCCTAGGCTCAATCTTGTGTGCCTTCTTGAAGGAGGTGCACTGTCATTCCACACTGGGAGCTCTGCCAAGGGGAGTAAACCTCTTTGGAAGGAGAGGATTCTATCTTGAGTTAAGAGAACAGGGATCCAGTTTCCATCTCAGGGTAAAAAGCATTGCATTAAGAGATCTGCTCTCAGTGGCTATGAAGAAAGTTCTTGGGAAACATTGTTGGATTGGCAGGAATGTAGTGGGGAAAGGCTAAGCTCTCCCATTACCTTCCTACCTATTCAAATGGCTTGAAGCTACCATCTGCTAACTGTGGTCTTCCATAGCCTGGAAGCATGATTTTGCAGAAAGTTTGATATCTTTGTTAACATTCTCTTCACTGGTGGATTGCTACCCATTGCCAGCACCTTACTAAGAATGGGGGGAGCCAAGGACACATTTTGGAGGTACCAGTTATTAACATTCTCTTCACTGGTGAATGGCTATCCATTGTCAGCTCCTTACTAAGAATGGGGGGAGCCAAGGAAACATTTTGGAGATGCCAGTTATTAACATTTTCTTCACTGGAAGACTGCTACCCATTGCCATCACCTTACTAAGAATGGGGGAGCCAAGGACACGTTTTGGAGGTACCAGTTATTAACATTCTCTTCACTGTGGATTGCTATCCACCTTACTAAGAATGGGGGGAGCCAAGGACACATTTTGGAGGTACCAGTTATCAACATTCTCTTCACTGGAAGACTGCTACCCATTGCCATCACCTTACTAAGAATGGGGGAGCCAAGGACACATTTTGGAGGTACCAGTTATTAACATTCTCTTCACTGTGGATTGCTATCCACCTTACTAAGAATGGGGGGAGCCAAGGACACATTTTGGAGGTACCAGTTACCAACATTCTCTTCACTGGAAGACTGCTACCCATTGCCATCACCTTACTAAGAATGGGGAGCCAAGGACACATTTTGGAGGTACCAGTTATTAACATTCTCTTCACTGTGGATTGCTATCCACCTTACTAAGAATGGGGGAGCCAAGGACACATTTTGGAGGTACCAGTTATCAACATTCTCTTCACTGGAAGACTGCTACCCATTGCCATCACCTTACTAAGAATGGGGGAGCCAAGGACACATTTTGGAGGTACCAGTTAACATTCTCTTCACTGTGGATTGCTACCCATTGTCATCACCTTACTGAGACTGGGAGGAGGCAAGGACACATTTTGCAGGTACCTGTTATTATCAAGGAAAGTGGGGAGCAAGAGACTTCATAGGGGAAGAATAGGGAGTCAGAGAGGGATCAGAGGTTGTCAATTTGATTGAGCAAAGCCTGGAAGCCCAAGCACAACAATAAGAAAGACAGGAAAGCTTTAGAGGAAAGATGCTAAGCTGGACTGAGCTGGGTCCAAGAAGCTGCTTACATGTCTAAAATAGGATACAAGCATGGGAGCATGGCAAAGAGAGTCGTTGATGAGACATCAAATTAGTCCTCTCTAAAGGGAAACCTTGGGAGGAGTCCATTGCTCTACCCTCTGACTCTCCAATCAAAAGGCTGGGATTTCAGTAGATGAGTTTATTTTTAGGGACATAGGATGTTTATGAAGTTGAAATGAAGCAGAACAGCTGATGGGGAATAAAGAGAAGGAGATATATAAGAAAGATATAAATATGGGAAAATAGGACTTAGCAATATTTTCTGTGTGGGTAAATAGGAGAGAGGAGTTGAAGGTGACACAAAAATTGTGAGATGGGGGAACTGGGAGGATGGTGGTCCCTTTAACAAAACAAAGTTCAGAAAAGAGTCTGGGAGATGAGGAAAGAATGACTTGTTTGGGGGTCATTTTCCATTTGAGACACCTACTGAGAGGTCCAAAAGGCACTTGGCTATTTGGAACTCAAAGAGGCTTAAGGCTTTTGGGATGCGGCAGTTGTCTGTATAGAGATGATCATTGGGCCCATGGAAGCTGATAAAGTCATCAGGAGAGGAATTTTGAATAAAGAATAAAGGGAACCCAACCTTGGGTTCCTGCCACGGTTAGTGGGTATGGGAAGGACAGAGATCTCAGCGGCCTCCATCAGCAAGAAGAGGAAAGCTGAGCCTATCTGGGCTCACTGCTCTAGAGCCTGGGAAGGGCTGGGTTTGGAGCGTCAGATGGAGAAGGCTGTGTGTCTGGGCTCCCTCAGCCCACACCCACCATTCTGGGATGGGTCATGATGGCCTAAGTCGCCTCAAATTAGCAAATGTGTTAAAATAAAAGCTATAAAAAGCTTCCTACACCTGGGCCTCCATTGCCTCACCCACTCACTTTTCAGCCCCTCACCATCTGGTTTCAAGATGCCACCAGGGAACAAAAATTGTTCTCTGCAGGGTTTTGAGAAATCCCTTGATTTCTGCTTTCTTAGCTCCTTTCTCAGCCATCATCATTCTTGTCTTCTGTGGGACTTTTAACACTGTCTACCACTATCTCTTCCTAAAGAGTTTCTCCTCCCTCAATGTGGGTAACGCTGCTCTCTCCTGGTTCTCCCCTCCTTCTCTGCCTGCCGCCCCTCAGCCTCCTTCCCCAGACCACCAACAGATGATTCTGCCCGAAGTTCTGACCTGGATCCCTTCCCTTTTCTTTCTCTGTACCTTTTTTGTTGAGGTTTTGTTAGCTCCCACAAATTACATTTGTTCTCTCTGGAGGACTAGAACCTTGATGTGAGGGCTCGCCGATCCTTCTTCAGGGATGCTCCCACCATCTCCCAGCTCTCACCTACCCATAACAGCTCTTACCTTGTTTGCCTCCAGGGAAGGGCAAAAGGCCTTCTGTACCCATCCTCAGTGCTGGCTCAGCCATACAGTAGCCACGCGGTAAACTAACAGGAAGCCATGAGAAGAACTCCCCTTGCCCCGTCTATCCCATCATGCATCTCTCAGATGGTCCGTCAGTCCAATCCAACAATATATGAGGCAGGGGGACTAACGCAAAGGAGAGACCCCAGAGAGAGGATCCAGGGGTCAACAGGGCTTGCCTGGGCCCCCTTGCTCTGTTTAGATGTAACAGAACTACTTTCTCAGAGTCTCAATGTCTACACTGGGGTCTACACTGACTCTGTGCCTCTGATCCTGGCTGAATAATCCTCCGGATAGAAGTGGGAGTGCTTATGAAGTCAGGACACTGTGGAATGAGGCAGACAGAGCAGTCATGTGACTGGTGCTCCAGAACTAGGGCTGGGAATGGTGGAGTGGGGGCCGGTCATCCTAGTGGCTCCTGCCTTTGAGCATCATCTGGACGTTCCTGCCAGGGACAGGACACTCCCTGACCAAGCCCCAGTGCACGCTCATCTCCCCTCCCAGCCACCATCACTGGGAGCCCTGGGGGCAGCTGGCATTTTAAGAAGGCAAGGAGGGCCAATTATAATGATCCCGTTGCTCCCTTTATTGAATCTGAGCAAACAACGAGAACACCGGACATCGGGCATGTGTGTCAGCGTTTGGGGTGGCCAGAAAGAGAAGCCCTTTACAAATCTTGTTGTGAATTCACTGCCTCGCTCTCTGGCCTGGGATGGCTGCTTGGGCCGTGACTTCTGGCCAGCTTCTCAGTGCCCCTCTCCGGCTCCAGCGGGCTTCCACTAGCAGGATCCCCAGGACGACGAGGACCAGCCCAGCCAGGCCGAGGCGGATGAGATTTCCCAGCGTGTAATTCTGGGCCGCAGCGTCTGGTGATGGGATGAAGGCTGTCGGTGACTTAGGAAATGGGCCTCCTGTTCCTATACACTCCATAATGTCAGCAGAGATTCCCCTCCTCCCTCCTGGTCTTGGTGGGGGAGAGGGGCTGGTTGTGTGGGTTAAGAGGACAGACTTTCCTCGGCCTCCCAGTCGTTCCTCTTCCTTGATCTGGGTCAGTTCCCATGACCACCCTCCCAGCAGGCAGAGGGGATGAGGGGGGTTGGGAAGACACACCCGTCCTGTTGGGAGATTATCCGGTTACTTACTCACTGTCGAGTTTGCCGGAGTCAAGGGCTTGCTGGAGACTGGAAGCTCAGGGTCATCGGTGGCTACTGGAAATGGGAAGAAGAGAAGAGAGCCCGGCTGAGACTGCCTTTCCTGCCTGCTCCCCTCCTTCCCCACCGCCTCAGTTCTTCCTCTCCCCCCTTCAGGCCGGGCCTGGGAAGCTTCATCATTATCACACCTATGTTCTATAGTTGCTAGATCCCCATCATCACTCCCTGGGACCCCCACTCACAGCCTGCCCTCACCCAGAAACCCTGGTCTCCCTTACCCAAATGCTCCTGACCTCTGGGCTCCTGGGCCAATTTAGCCTGATGAGCATAAAAAGACCTAGGCTGGAGGCAGCTGGGTGGCACAGGGCCCTGAAGTCAGAAGGACCTGAGTTCAAATCCGGCCTCAGACACTTGACACTCCCTGGCTGTGTGACCCTGGGCAAGTCACTTAACCCCAATGGCCTCAGGAAAAAAAACCCTAGTCTGGAGCCCCCTCACCTCTGATCCTGAGCTCCAGGGGATCACTGGGGGCTGACCACTGGTAGACGGTGTCAATGTGAAAGTTGTAGCACCTGTAAGAGCCTTGGTGAGCAGCTGTGACCTCAGAGAGGTGGAAGTCGCTGTGATACCATTTTCCTTCGTTCTGGGTGTATTCGGCCTCTCCCTCCTTGTGCAGCACATAGTTTTCAAACCACTTCTGGGACTGACAGCGGAGGGTAACGTTATTTCCCAAGAACACCTCTGGGCCGGGCAGGGCCGAGAGTGATGGTTTATCATACCAGTCTGAGGGAGAGGGAGACCAAAGTTAAAGGGGAAGTGGTTCCTTCCTGATTGTCCAGGGGCTGATCTGGAAGAGGGACAAGAGCAGATGCGGGGCCTTGTCCTTAATCTCCTGGCTTTGGTGGAGCCCCCCCGTCCCCACCCAGGAGGGCCCAGGCTGACCCCCTAGCTCGGAACGGTCCCTTGAGGCTGATGCTGCGTCTTTTCTCCTCTCCAGATCCAAGACTGACTCCCTAAAGAAGGACCAGCCCCTGGTGATGGGTAAAAGGAAGGTTGGGGTGCTCTCCCACCTGTCATCACTAGCTGCAAGGGCTCGCTGGGCTGTGACCAATGAGATTGGCTTTTGTAGAGGCATTGGTAGCTCCCGGTTGTGTTTGGCACCATGGACAGGATGGGGAACTCAGCCTCCCTCCTAGTTGTGGCCACATCTCTGTACTGAGAGCTTCCTTCTTTCCTGAGACGGTACCTCTCAGCCCCAGGAAATCCCTGACACCGCAGGGTGACAGGCTTCTTGAGGGGGATCAGCGGGCCTGGGTCAGCCTGGAGGGTGGGGCTGGGGAGCGTGCCTGCAAGAGATCCGCGTCCAGAGGTGCAAGGAGTCTCCGTGCTGGTTACCTCAGGTTCTCCTCCCAGAGAGCCCCTGGCTCCACCCCCCAGGCCCATGTCCTCCCTTCCCAGCTGCCTGGTGCTGGCGGAGCCTGAATAAGAGTCGGAGCTGCATGCAGAGGATGTATGAGGGAAAACACTCACCTTCTTGCGCTCTGATCTGCTGGCTCAACCATAATCCTGCCAAACAAGATGTCAGACATGGATCCTTCCCACCAAACCTTAGGGAGGCAGTCAGTCACTGAGCATGAAGTGCCTACTATGTGCCGGGTGGGCAGATAGGGGTCAAACCTGGAGTCATCTACCTGAGTTCAAATCTGACCTCGCACATTTAGTAGCTGTGTGACCCTGGGCAAGTCACTTAACCTTGTCTCAGTTTCCTCAACTGTCAAATGAGCAGGAGAAGGAAATGGTAAACAGTCCAGTATCTTTGTCAAGAAAACCCCAAGATGGGATCATGAAAAAAGGATTGCAACATGCCCCAGATGCTGTGCTAAATGCTGGAAGAGAGAAAAGAGAGAGAAGCCTTAGAGCCTGAGGATGGCTGGCTGGGCAGCAGAATGCTTGGGTTCATGTCCTGGCCTGGCCCCCATTTACTTGGTGATCTCTAGGAGGTCAGTTCCTCTCTCTGGATCTCAGACTTCCCCTCTCTAAATAGCACAGACAGAAAAAGGAGACTGGACTCAGGGTCTCTGCTCTCTCTCTCTCCGACCTCTTTGGAGCAATGCAACCCCTTCCCCACTTACCAAAGACCAGTAAGGTGACGACCGAAGGAAACATGGTGGGTCCCGGCTCTGGGGAAAAGGGAGACATGTCACTGGTCAGGCAGCTCGCTGAGACACAAGAAATAGCCAGGGTCAGCCCCACCCAGAGTTTCTCAATCTCCTAGCCTTTTTGAGACAGCTTCTTCCTCCGTGTGGTCACATGTGTGAGTGTGTGTGTGTGAGAGAGAGTGTTTGTGTGTGTGTTTGTATGTGTGTGTGTGAGTGTTTGTGTGTGTTTGTGAGTGTGTGTGTACATATGCATGTGTGTGTGTGAGAGAGAGTTTGTGTGTGTGTTTGTGTGTTTGTGTGTGTGAGTGTGTGTGTGTGTGAGTGTTTGTGTGTGTTTATATGTGTATGTACATGTGCATGTGTGTGTGTTTATGTGTGTGTGAGAGAGAGTGTTTGTGTGTGTGTGAGAGTGTGTTTGTGTGTGTGTGTGAGAGTGTTTGTGGGTGTGTGTGAGAGTGTGTTTGTGTGTGTGACTGTTTGTATGTGAGTGTTTGTGTATATGTGTGTGTGCATGCATGTGTGTGCGTGTGTGTGTGTGTGTGTGTGTGTGTGAGAGAGAGAGAGGGTAGACTCAGGTATACGACCCTGGCCCAATCCCTGTCGGTCTTTTCTTTCAACCTCATTTTCCTAGTTTGTACAAGTTGATATCCTCCCCACTCTAAGATTCTGAAATTCTCTTTAAAAAAAGGAACACTTTTTTTTTATCGATTTCCACTTTCCTCTGTTCTTTCCTGTAGGGCCATCTCTTATGATGAAGAATAGGGGGAAAAAAAAAAAGGAAAAAAAATCAGGAACAGTAATTAACTCCTAAAAAACTCTGGCACTTTGACACTTCACTTCCCACAGAATGAGAGGAGGGGTCTTCTCCTAGGTCTCCTTGAGTACCAAAATTTGTCTTTATAATTTGGCAACATTCAACTTGAATTGCTTTTTTTCTGCTTGTTCTTTCCATTTATCCCGTTGTAAACATTGTGTATATGGTCTCTGTTTAATTCTCTTTGCATTTTCCCTAAGTGCATTTCCAATTTATTGTTTGTTCGCTTCATAATTTTCCAGCTGAGGCAATGGAGAGAATGGCACTGGGTTGGAGTCAGGAAGACTCATCTTCCTGAGTTGAAATCTGGCCTCAGACACTGACTAGTTGTATGATTCTGGGCAAGTCGCCTAACCCGGTTTGCCTCAGTTTCCTCAGCTGTAAAATGAATTGGTGAAGAAAATAACCACTCCCGTATCTTTCCCAAGAAAATCCCTAAAAGGTGTCACGAAGTGACTGAACAGCAAAAAATGTTCCAGTACATTCATATATCCCAATTTGTTTAGCTATTCCCCAATCAATGAACATTAATTCTTTGCTACAAAGAAAAGTATTGATATCAGTACCATGATGCATAAGGAGCCTGAATGACCCTGGGCAAAATCCCTCCCCTCCTCAGTTTCCTCATTTATGAAATGAGATTGGTAATAATAGCACACACTCCCTAGGGCTATTGTGAGGATTTTGCCAACTTTAAAGCCCCACTTTTATCATAATTATTAACAGAAATGATTCTAAGACTCTTCATCTGATCCTAATTCTAACCCTGCCTCAACCTTCACCCCAGATCTAAAAGACAAAGGACTCGCTGTGATAGTTGTCTCATTACCGGTAGGGTGACGAGATTTAGTGAGAATAAGTTTGTTGCCTCAACATAATAGACTTCATTTTGTACTAAGCCATCATTTTGTGATGAAGTATTTTGATGTTTGCTCTTCTGCACCCTCCCCTTCAAAGCACGCTTGGTTGAGAGTGGTGCTGGTTGACTGACGAAGAATTGATGACTAGCTGGGAAATCACCTTAGAGAGCCAATCTCTGACTGAGTGGAGGGGAACTTTGTTGTTGAGTTTGGGTATGAAAAATCCTTACTGGGAAGAACTAATGGAGTCAGTGTTTGAATTCTTTAATAGATACCAGAAGCCAACTTTGCATGCTTCTGATCAATAAAATTTGATTGTTAACACTGAGAAGTACGAGTCTAATTAGTATTTCTACCGTACTAGTTAGCATATATAATGATAAGTCCATTTTGGACATGCACTGTGCATCACAATAAATGATGAGAATAAGATTGTAAGAATGTCCCATTGTTCATACATTTTGATTCAGCAATAACACTACTAGGTCTGCATCTCAAAGAGATCAAAGAAAAAGGGAAAGGACCTATTTCCAAAAATATTTACAGCAGTTCTTTTAGGTGGTAAATGTCTATCAATTCAGGAATGGTTGAAAAAGTTGCGGGGTACAATTGTAATGGAATATTATTGTTCTGTAAGAAATGAGCAGGATGGTTTAAGAGAAAAATGAAAAGACTTACATGAACTGATGCAAAGTGAGCAGAATCAGAGGAGCATTATATAGAGAAAGAACAATATTGTGATATGAACAACTGTGAAAAACTTAGCTACTCTGATGAAGACAATGATCCAACACAATTCCAAAAGAACCATAATAAAAGCTATTCATCTCCAGGGAGAGAAATGATTAAAGTATATTTTTTCACTTTATTTTTCTTGTTTTGTTTCTGTGTCTTTATTTTGAAATATGAAAATATGGTTTGCATGACTTCACATGTATAATCAAGATCATCTTGCTTACCTTCTCAAGGCAGTGGGGAAGGAGCAAGAGCTAGAGAAAGGATTTGGAACTCAAAATTTTAAAAAAGAATGTTGAAATTTTAAAAAATATATATTTGACAAATATTTAACAAAATAAACAAAAATATACTAAAAGTAAAAAATTTAAAATACCTAACTAGAATAGGATGGAAAAGTAGTAGAGAGAAACAGTACTGAGTCTGACACTTCTCTTAGTTTGTAAGCCAACTGAGACAGTTTCCTGGCACATGCACAGAAATGACAGAATTTCTGTCTTCTCCAGAGTAAGCAAATGCAGGGTCACTTAATAATCAAAGGCAGGGAATTTCTTTTCTTCTATTTCTCTTGGATCTATGGAACACCATCTAATACTAATATAGCCAAATTCCATGCCTTAAGTGATAGCAAAGTCCACTTTCTCCTTTAGAATTATGAGTTGTTGACCAGGCCCAGATCCAGGACTTTTAGCAGTGACACTTTTATGGGTGAGTACCATAAGTTCATAGAGCTTTGTTGGTCATCATCTGCCTTCACCAAAGAGAGGAAGGACTGAGAGTTTGAACACTGAGCTCCAGCAGAAGAGAAAATCTTTGTCTCTATCTCAAGTCAATATAAAGCCTACACCTCTAATCTTGAGACTGCATTCAGTAAAACATATGTCCAGAGGGGAAACAAAACTTTACGCTAAGCTCAAAAAAATTTGATCAAGTATTAAGAGGAAATTATAATAATGAAGATATCTCTCACCATTATTTTTCAATATTGTACTAGAAATGCTAGCTATAACAATAAGAAAAAGAACTGGAAGGAATTAGAATAGACAATAAGGAAAGAAAATGATCACTCTTTGCAGATGATATGATATGCTAGAAGAATCCTAGAGACCTAATTAAAAATCTAGTAGAATAAATCAACATCTCTAGCAAAGTTGCAAAATATATATATATAATAAATCCAAATAAATGATCAGTATTTTTATATTGCATCCACAAAGTCAGCAAGAAGAGATAAAAAAGAAATTTCATTTAAAAGAACTGTTGACAATATGAAGTTACTTGGGAATCCACCAACCAAGACAAATCCAGTAATTAGATGAAAAATGTTTTTAACACAAATTAAGTCAGATCTTAACAAATGGAAAAATATTAATTATCCATGGATAGACTGAAACAATATAATAACAATCTCAAATCTACCTAAATTAATTTACTCATTTAGTGCCATACCAATCACACTCCTAAAAATTATTTTATAGAGATAGAAAATATAATAAAGTTCATTTAGAAGAACAAAAGTTCAAGAATATCATGGAAATTAATTTAAAAAATGAAGGAAGGTGGCTTAGCCATACCAGATCCCACACTATAATCATCAAAGCAATCTGTTACTGGCTAAATGATAAAATAGTGCATCAATACAATAGATTATATACATAATACATGATAGTAAATGACCATAGTAATTTAGTATTTAATAAATATAAAGATCCAAGCTTTTGGAACAAAATCTCACCATTTGACAAAAACTGCTGGGAAAACTGGAAAACAGTTCAACAGAAAATAAATATAGACCAACAGTTTTTACCATATTCCAAGATAACATCAAAATGGGTCCATGATTTAGATATAAAGGGTAACATCATAAGCAAATTAAGGACATATGGAATAGTCTACCTGTTAAATGTATGGATAAGGGAAGATTTATGAACAAACAAGAGAGAGGGAGCACAATAGGATGTTGAATAATTTTTATTATATTAAATCAAAATGGTTTTGCATAAACAAAATCAAAGAAGCCAAGATAAGAAGGAAAGCAGAAAACTGAAGGCAGAATATTTTTAAAGCAAGTTTCTCTACTTAAGATCTAATTTCTCTGACCAGCAGGACGAATACAGAGAAGATTGGAGAGACTTACATGAACTGATGCTGAGCGAAATGAGCAGAACCAGGAAATCATTATATACCTTAACAACGATACTGTATGAGGATGTATTCTGATGGAAGTGGATTTCTTCAACAAAGACAAGATCTAACTTAGTTTCAATTGATCAAGGATGGACAGAAGCAGCTACACCCAAAGAAAGAACACTAGGAAATGAATGTAAACTGCTTGCATTTTTGTTCTTCTTCCCAGGTTATTTATACCTTTTAAATCCAATTCTCCCTGAGCAACAAGAAAACTGTTCGGTTCTGCACACATATATTGTATCCAAGATCTACTATAATCTATTTAACATGTATAGGACTGCTTGCCATCTGGGGGAGAGGGTGGAGGGAGGGAAGAGAAAAATCGGAACAGAAGTGAGTGCAAGGGATAATGTTGTAAAAAATTACCTTGGCATGGGTTCTATCAATAAAAAGTTATTTTAAAAAAAGATCTAATTTCTCAAATGTATAGAGAAACAAGTCTACTGGTACATGATCAAACTATGTGAACAGGCAGTTTTCAGAAAAAGAAATCAAAGCTATTTATAGACATATGAAAAAATGCTCTAAATCACTATTGATTAGGGAAATGCACATTAAAACAAATCTAAGGTACCAATTCATACCTATCAGATTGGCTAATATGACAAAAAAGGAAAATAACAAATGTTGGAGGGGGAATGGAAAAATTTGTATACTAAGGCACTGTTGAAGTTGTGAATTGATTCAGTCATTTTGGAGATCAATTTGGAATTATGCCTAAAAGACTATAAAATGATGCATACACTTTAGTACAGCAATACTAGTACTAGGTCTGTATGTCAAAGAGATTTTTTTTAAGTGAAAAGAACATATATGTACAAAAATAGTTATAGCAGTGCTTTTCTGTTGGCCAAAAATTGGAAATGGAAATGATATTCATCAATTGGGAATGATTGAAGAAGTTGCTATATAGGGTTTGAGAGAATACTACTGTGCTGTAAGAAATGATTAGAAGCTCTAAGTCAAGCAGCTTTTATGTATAGTACTAGGAAAAGCAAGTGACCTGTTAGATGGTAGGTTAAATGCCCCTGCCAGCAGCTTACAAGGACATTGTTGTTTTGCTCTTGTTTTCAGGCATATCCAACTCTTCATGACGCCATTTGGCAAAAGATACCAAAACGGTTTGCCTTTTCTTTCTACAGTTCATTTTACAAATGAAGAAACTAAGACAAATAGGATGAGGTGACTTGCGTAGGATCACACATCCAGTAAGTTTCTGAGTCTGGATTTGAACTCAAAAAGAATCTTTCTAACTCCATGCCCAGTATTCTATATACATGGTGCTCCCTAGTGGCCTTTTGTGCCCCATATTTAACTCCAATGTCTTTAGAGAAGAAAAACCTTCTGGCTTAGAAACCAGAATCTGTTAACTAAGCAGATTTAGATCAGATTTATAAAAACTTCCTTAAAAAAAACCCTCAAACCAAACCAGAGGAAATAGATGACTCTTGGTTATTAAGATGAAAGGAGGAACAGATAATACCTACCAAACAGACAATCAATCTGTCAAGGTATAAGAAGATGAGGTTAAAAGTCAGGGGATGACTTGTAAAGAGGAGACCCTGGCCTATGAAGTTAAGACAGTGGTAGCAGGAAGGTAGAGGAATAACTAAAGCATATTTTATACTGGATTTTTCAAGCTGGGAAGAAGGTACAGCCATTCCCCACCCCCCAACCCCTATACAAATGAAAAGCTATTTCTGAAGAACTACAGTTTGCCATTAAAAATGGTCCTGGTAGAATGGATATATTTAGATTTGAATAAGGATATGGAAAGACCAGGACTAAAAGACAATATTATGCAAATGAAGATGCATTCGATTAAGGCAGGCTTAAACCATGATAAAACTGCTCACGTCCCTTTAAAGAGAAGCAGAGACTGTAGAATATGTCCTAATACTAAATGAAGACATTAGTTCAGAAAATAATCTTCTCCCTTTGGAGAATGGAAGGCTTAAGTGAAGTAATAACAAGGATAATAGCATTAATAACTTTAGGGGATGAGGAGCTATGATCAAAGGCAAAACAGGCCCCCAGATGAAATGGGCACATGGGAGGGAAGGATAGATTATGGGGAGAATACCAATTACGATGACAACGGGAACATCATTGTTAAGCTGGGAAATAAGGGAGTTTCCAGCTCCTTGACTCCAAATACAGGTCAATCAGGCTAAAACTGGTGTTTGAGTCCTGAAAGGTAGGATCTTCATTTTACTACAGAGATGTGAGTTCCCTTGTCAACTTCTAACAGGGACAATTGCCCTGATTAGTAATTCAGAATAGCTATGATCAAGACCCCCATTGGCTCTGTTGGACACTGTTCATAGGCTCTCAAAGGGCAGAAAACTTGGTATTCACCTTTCTGCAGATGGCCGTGAGGCGGCAGTGGATAGGTGAGTGGCCTGTGGACAGATTTCTGCAGGTTGGTCCTGGGCTGGTGATGATGCTAGGGGAGTATCATGAAGATGGGTACCAGGGAAGGGCCAGGATAGCAATCCCAAGCTTCTGCTTCATTGTCAATCTCTGCATCCCATCTCACTGCTTGAGAAATGCTGGATCGGGTTCTGAGGGAGGTCGGCGTAAGATCCCTTTTTTAACCCCAGTCTTCCCACTCTGTTTGCCCAAGAGGCCAGATCCAAACCAGCTGGGCAGGCCTCTCTGCCCTGGTCTCTCCCAAACAATCTTAGAGGAGTCCCAGCATTCCAGGAGTGGCCAGTTAGCTAAACATGAATACGATCTCCAGCCCTACCCTTCCTGACAAGGACAGAACCCAGTTTTTCCCATAAGCTAGAGACATGATGTCACTCTGGGTAAAAAGGGAAGCAAGGAGATTTGTCAGGATGAGGGAAGTCTTTGGGTTGAGTGAGTGGCAGGTAAGAGGAAGCTGCAAATGGGGAATTTCAGAGAAAGATAATGAAAAAAGAATCAAATAACACAACCCCATCTTTCTTTTATTCTTTCATTCACTTATTTCCTTCCTTCACTTTCCTTATTCTGGCAGAATAAATTCAGAAAAACATTTTATTGAAGGAAAAGAAGGCATCAACTGGGTAAGGATGCAAGTGTGTAACAGTGGCTGGAACACAAGAGGTGCTTAATAAAGGGTTTTGATTGGTCTATTAACCACAAAATATTTTGTGTTGAAATGGTCTTGTTATCTACAGGGTATGGCTGAAGCTACTCCGGCGTTCAAATTTCTGTACCTAATGTTCAACATCAATGAGACCTTAAAGAGTGTCCTGTGGCTGAGATTACGGCCTACACAGGGGAGAGGTGGGTCCCACCTGGATGCTTACTGGATGGCCAATGGGGAAGAGCGGATGGACTCCCCTGGTGGGAATGGGGGAAGGTTCTCAAGGGGCTGCCTGGGAGTCTTGTGGATCCGATGGGCATAGGCTACTCGCTGGGGTCTTCAATTGCTGGGAGGTGGGAGAAGAAAAGATCCAGTCGTGAGGAGAGCACAGATGCCTTTTACAGTTAAATCTCTGCCTCCTTGGTCCTGTGAGCGGTCATCTACTCCCAGATGCTAGATTAATGACGCCATCATTATTTACACCATTCAACTCACACACTTCTGAGATCAGCAGAAGGAAGTTTCACAATTATGTCAATTGGGCATGTATCCAAGTGGGCTGTCACTGCAGCAAAGCGGTCCTAATTCCCTCCAATTGTTTCCCCATTTTACCTCTCTGAAGCTCTTTCAAACCTTCTCTTCCCTCCTCAAATCTCCTATATCCCATCCCCAAAATGGACCACACCCCTCGCATCCACACGTTCCCTTGAGCCTATCTCCTCCCATTTCCTCCAGGAGATTGTATCCTCAAACAAACCTTCTCTTCCCCGCCCCCAAATAATCATCAACCTTTCTATTTACTGGCTCCTTCCAGGTACTCTTCAGACAAGCTCAGGTTTGCTACAGTCCTCAAAAGCCTTCACTCTCGGTGACCTCATTGACTCCCATAATCCTCATGGTCATTTCTCCCCTGATGACATGTGGAACTAATTTTTGGCCAAAGTCCCTCCCCTCGACTTCATTCTCATGTCAATCCATCAATCATCAAGGGTTTATTAAGCACTGACTGTGTGCTAGACGTCATGCTAAATGCTGGGGACGCCAAAAAAAGCAAACTTGTCCCCCGGAGGTCATATTCTAGTTGTGGAGGAAGCGTGTGAACAATTGGGCAAACACAACGTACTCACAGAACAAAGTGACTTGATGAGAGAGCCACGGGGGCTTCTTGAACAAGGCAGTGACTTAGAGCCTGATTTTGAGAGCCAGATGAGGAATCCTATGGGCAGCAGAGACCCTGAAACTTCTTGCATAGGGAAGGCTTCTGGTGTCAATATGTGCTATAGGAAAATTAATCTGTCGGGATGGATTGAAGGGCTTAGGAGCGATCAACAAGATAGACGGCTAGCATTGGAGATTTTCTCTGATGCTCATGACCCCTCCGACTTCTCTAAAATAGGAATTGGATTTCAAGGATAAATCATTTCCCACCATCTTCATGATCTAGGACACCAAGAACCCAAACAAGGTTAAAAAAAAAAAAAAAAAAAAAAAAAACGTAACCAGCAGAAAAGGCCAGAAATCCTCAGCGTGAGCTTACTCAGCAATCCCACTGCTCATCATGCAGTAGACCTGTAACTCAACCCTACACTCCAACTCCCCTCCCAACCCCCATCCTCCCAGAGTCATGGAGATCCACGTGTGGCAGCAGTCAGTGGTACTAGGCCGGAGAACTGAGCAGCAGAGGGAAGGGGCAGGACGTGGGTGGGGGGAGGCTATGTGGCAATCCATAAGATGGGAGGAAATAGTCCAGTACCCAATTGGGATCAATCCTATCTCCCCTAGGAGTCTCTTGGAGTAGAGACCTAGACTGATAAGCCATCAGTTCTCTGGCTTAGGAGGAACTGAGATTCTTCGAGATCCGCTCTTCGGGGAAATTGCCATCAAAAGGGAAGTAGTGATAGGAAATTATGTGAGACAAGGGCTGAAATGACCAAAGATCTCAGCAGGAATAAAACTCAGAGCACAGGTGATAGACAGGAAAGAAACTGATGGTAGAAGGGGAGAAACACCAGAGCAAGGAAGAGAAATCAACATCTGTGAATAAATATTGTAGGGCAAAGGATTCTGCGGGTGCTCTCCCCCGTCCTTTGTAGGCCTTGGACTCAACCCCTGCAGCTCTCCTCTCTTCCCTCAACCCTCTGTTGGTGTCGGGAGTGGGAATCTCTCCTATCAGAACTGGAAGCAGGGACTGGTCCCATTTTTCTTTGTACCCCAGCATTTTAGCACAGTGCTGGGCACTGTGAAATATTGGTTGATTTTTGATTGCACTTAAGTTCTCTCAGGAATTCTGAGGCAAAGATTCCGGGAAAAGGGGAAAGAAGAAACCTTAGGGGATGAACTGTCATATGATCTGCAGCAGAGGGGGAGAGGAGAGGCCCCACTGTGAGCTTTCCACCCCTCCTTCTTTACCCACACACCCCTCCCTCCTTCAGGGGCCTAGGATACTCCTCTCCCCAGACTTTCTGGGCCCTGAGCAGCTAGGCTGGGGCCCAGGACCAGTAGGGAGACATCAAGAAGAAAAAAGAAGGAGAGGGACTCCCCCACCTGTGACCTTGAGCTCCAAGGGGTCACTGGGGATAGACCACAGGTCGGGATACTGAGTGTGAAATACGGAGCAGTGATAAATGCCTCCGCGAACAGCAGTCACAACCGGAGCGAGGAAATCGGGCTGAGACCCCTGGTTTTGAAGCTGAGAGCTGTGGCCTTCCCTCCTTGGGAGGACAAATGTGCCAAAAACCTGCTGGGCCCGACAGTGGAGAGTCACATTCTATCCTGAGGCCACTTCTTGGCTTGGGGCCACTGACAGCGAAGGCTCGCTGAATAGGCCTGGAAACGGGGGCTTGGGCTTTAAAGGTGTGCTTCTTTCTTCATGAAATTTTAATGGGCATGTATGCAACTGAAACAAATTAAAAGCCATGCAGCTGGATAGTGCAGTGGATAGAGCACAGGTCTGCTGTGTGACCCTGGGCAAGCCACGGATCTTTTTTCTCCCTCTATTTCCTCAAATGTAAAAAAAAAAAAAATAAGGTTACTAATAGCCCCTACCTCTCAGTGTTGTAAGGATCAGCTGAGATAATAACTGAAAAGTACTTAGCACAGTGCCAGGCACAGAGTAAGCGCTATGTAAATGTGAGCTACTGTTATTATCATTTTTAATAGAGTGCCTTGTCAACGCTGCAAATAGAACTATTCCAAACGTGGGTCTTGTCACCAACATGTTGATGAGTGGAGTCTGGTAGCTCATTTGGGAGCAGCAAATTCCCAAACTTGCAAAGCCTGGAAATCTACTTCTGATGGTGAATCCTTTAAAAATAAAACTAAACTAAACTAAAGAAGACCCAGAAAGCTTTTATCATGTGAGGCAGTGTGGGGACTGGAGCTGGCTCTAAATGTTGTAAGACCCTACAGGATTCATACGATTCCGGGAAGCTGTCACTTTGGAGAAGTGGTGCAAGGCTTGCTTCAGATGCATCTCAGACGTTGCTTCTCTTCTAGCCTCATATGAAATCGCAAAATGATGACTTTGCTCCAGCATTCCTTTCCTATAGCTGGGCAGCTAGAGGGCGCCATAGTGCATAAAGCTAAAGGCCAGGGCACTCATCTTCCAGGTGGGCAGCTAGGTGGCGCCATAGTGGATAAAGTGCCAAACCATGGATTCAGGAACATTCATCTTCCAGGTGGGCAGCTAGGTGGCGCCATAGTGGATAGAATGCCAAACCTGGAGTCAGGAACATTCATCTTCCGGGTGGGCAGCTAGGTGGCGCCATAGTGGATAGAATGCCAAACCTGGAGTCAGGAACATTCATCTTCCAGGTGGGCAGCCAGGTGGCGCCATAGTGGATAGAGTGCCAAACCTGGAGTCAGGAACATTCATCTTCCAGGTGGGCAGCTAGGTGGCGCCATAGTGGATAGAATGCCAAACCTGGAGTCAGGAACATTCATCTTCCGGGTGGGCAGCTAGGTGGCGCCATAGTGGATAGAGTGCCAAACCATGGATTCAGGAACACTCATCTTTCAGGTGGGCAGTTGGGGGCACCATATGGATAGAGTGCCAAACCTGGATTCAGGAACGCTCATCATCCAGAGTTCAAACACTTACTATCTGTCCCACAAATGTTACTCACCCTGGGCGAGTCATTTAATCCTGTTTCCTCAGGTTCCTCATCTGTAAAATGAGCTGGAAAAGAAAATAACAGTGTTCTAGTATCTTTGCAAAGAAATCCCCAATGGAATGAGGAACAACTGACAATAAATTGTCTTTCTGGGGTTTTCTGGGTAGCTCCATCATTGCAAATAACTTCTTCTGCTAACACTGCTTATTTCCTTGTCTCCTTGCTACAGCTGACATTTCTTAAATATGTTAAATAATCATGGGGAGGGGATATTTTTGATTTATTCACAATGGTAATGGGGAAAAGCCTGCTGTCTCTGTGGGAAGATAACGCAAGCTCTTCATTCTGAGCTTTGTTTTTAATTCTGTGCAAAAAAAGTGTCTCCCCGCCTCCCATGCCCATTTCTTTTCTTTTCTTAAAGGATTGTTCCGTACGCAATTGTTCCATTTTGTAATTTCTTCCCCTTTGGAAATAACCTGGTTGGTTGGTTTTTCATGTGATTAACTGAGTTTGGTTTTCCATAACATCAAAGCATTCTCGTATCCCTCATTGCACTTCAACTGGGTCATCATGTCTGCTTTAGCAGATTGCACCCCCACCTCACCCCTTCGTCCTTCTGTGTCTCCTACTGGTTCTTTGTCTCATAGCAATGCTCTTCAGGGATCCCCTTCCTGGTTCTTTCTCCATATTTCAATCCCTTGCTTCACCTCCTCACTCCTTCTCCTTGAACAGCTCTTCTTAATAAGAGACTGCAGGAGTCTCCTTCTTCTCTTTGTTGACCCATTTAATTCCACAAATTATGCTAATCCCCTGCCTTTTCTGGTTCTACCCTACAGGTCTGAGGAGCCCTCATTTGTTTTTTGTTTTTTCTGTATCTTCATTTAAGTTACACCCCTTAATCTTGGGCTTGATTCTGGGGCCTGCTCTCCCTCTATGATATTCCACCTGTGGTTTTAGCTAGTGTGTCCAGGCAGGTGAATATCAGATTTATTTGAAGAGCCTTAAACTCTCCTGCCATCCAATCTCCAACTGTTTAATGAACATGTTGAACTGGACATCCTATAGACATTTTAAACTCGGCGCATCCCAGATTGAATACATTATCATTTCCCCCAAACTTTCCCTTCTTCTTAACATCCATATCACTGTCAAGGGGACCACCATTTAGCACATCATCCAGGCTTCCTCCCTAACTCCTCTTCTCACCCCCATATTCAATGTGATACCAACTCTTGTTGCTTTTCCCTAAAGAGCATCTTTCCATCTCTGACACTGTCCCCTCCCTTTCCAGACCCTCATTGACTCATACCTAAACCCGTACAAGAGCTACCGGGGGTCTGCCTGCCTCAAGTCCCTCCCCATGCCAGTCTATCCCCATTCAGCCACTAATAAGATTTTCCTAAAGCAAAGGTTTGATTGTGTTTGCCCATTAATCAGTAAACTCCAGCAGCTTCCTATTATCTCTAGGATCAAAAAGAAAAAATCCTTGGCTTGGTATTCAAAGTCCTTCATGCCCCAGGTTCCTTCTCTCTTTCTAGTTTTCTTATGCGTTACTCCCCTGTGTAAGTCCAGAGTTTCCTCCTTCCTCATCTCCTTCTCTTAGCCTCTTTGGCCAGCCCCAGTTAAAATCCCAACTGCAGAAAGCCTTTCCCAAGCCTCTGATTTCTAGCACTTTTCCTCTGTTGATTCTTTATCCTGTTAAGAATTTGTCTGCTTGCTCTTGAGAGAAGGGTCTTTTGAACTCCCAAAGATTAGCATACAGTAGATGCTTAATAAATGCTTTTTGACTGACAGGAGAACCTAGAATGACAGAGCAGCCACTGCTCCTGGTCTCACCTGTGAGTTGTTCAGGTCAGCTCTCCGAGAGCCTCCCCAGCTGTGGATCACAGCATCTGAAACAGCCTTTGCTGACACAGTGTTGGGGACTGGGAATGAGATAAGTTGGAGTTAGAGGGAGGAGGAGGGAGGTCAGACAAGGCAACGGCCTCTCAGGAGAAAGGTCAGAGAACCAGCAACTGCCTCTCAGTCTCCTTGTATCCTCCTCTCACAAGAGGAGATCCGTTCTGGGTTGGATCTCCAGCAGCCACTGTCAGGTGGCTCCCGTGTATTCCAGCAGCTCTCCCGTGTAGTCCAACAGTGAGTGACAGAAAACTCATGGATATGGCCATCCTACTCTTCCTCTCCAGGCATAAAGCCTCTGTTGTGTCCTGGGAGACAGCCCATTTACTCTTCCCTAGGAAGCTCAGGCTAAGACCTGCAACAGAATCAACAGGACTCGGTTTTGACTCCCTAAGATAAGGATCCTATCTTTCTTCTGGCCCCAAGATTCACTGTATCCCCACGAGGAAGGGAATGGGACAGAGGGCTGGGGTGGGCCGGGGGTAACAAGAGATAGAGGGCAAGAGTATAGCCATGACAACCTAAGATACGGGCTGCGGCAGCAGTTTCCTCCCCAGCAGGCTTCTGGGATCCCCAGAATTCTCTTCCCAACTTGGCCCCAGGGATCTTCTCCCTAGATTTCCTCATCCCCATGACCATTGATAATCCCCCTTTGGGTCGGAGTGCTCCCCCTAAATCTCCTCTGCAGCAGCATATCCCATTCCCCCCAACATTCCCACCCCCACTTCCATAATCACACACACACACACACACACACACACACACATACACACACACACACACACACGGTGTGGACAACTTGATAGAGAGTTAGGGTCTTACCACCATACATGGAGCAGAGATTGGGAGAGGGGGAGATGAACCTTCTGGGGACACAGGCTCAGGCCTGGCAGAGGGGTGGACAGAGCCAGGGGTTGGGGGGTCCTGCCTCACCTGTCACCACCAGTTCCAGGGCCTCAGTGGCCCTGCACAAGCCAGACAGGCTCTTGTAGAGGCAGCAGTAACTCCCTGCAGTGTCCTCTGTCATAGAGGGGATGAGCCCCAGGGGCTGAGGGTGACGGGTGCTCCCAGGGGATCAGAGGACCTGCGTCAGCCTCCAGAGTGGGTCTGAGGAGAGTCCCTGAAAGAGAATCAGAGCCCAGATTCAGAGCTCCCTTCCTCCCCCCCAGGCCCTCCTCCCATAGACACCCCCATTTAACCTTGCCCAAGCTGCCGAGCCTGAGGAGCAGGAGCAGAAAGGCTTGGGGTGGGAGAAGGGGCTCACCTGCTTGTGTCTTGCTCCCTTGGCCCAAGCACAGTTCTGAGGGGAAAGATCCCCTTTAGACGTGGCTTCCTTCCTACCCAGCCCTACAGATGAAAGAAAAAGTAAGCCAGAGCCTGGACTTAGAGAATGGAGGGAATGGGGGGAGAGTGGTAGGAGGGCATTGGGGGGGTTCCAGGAGACTGGATCCTGACCTCCACAAAGTCAGTCCCCACTCGGAGCTTCAGGTTCTCCCTTTGTAAAAGCCACACAAGGTCGGGAAATGGCCACGTAATCTGCGAAACCATTGTCAAAGCTACAAGAGTTCCTGTCCCTGGAGTATTCATGGATCTCCTTCCCCAGGACTCTCCAAAGCACAACAGGGCAATGACCATGGGAACCATGGAGACTCCAGGCTCTGGAGAGAGACAGAGGCAGAAGATCCTGCTGAGGTCAGCCCAGCAATGAGTTTCCCAATCCCTAGTCTTTTAAGAAAGGGAACTAACAGCTTCTTCTTGTTCCTTATGGTTTCTAGTTCAGGGAGGGTACAGTTCTGTAAGGGGCACAGTCAAGTGCAAGAAGAAGGGGGACATGCAGGCCAGATTTTGGGGCTCAGCTTAACCAGGGAGTGAGTGGGGGAGAGGGGGAACAGGAGAGGGAAGTTTAAGGGAAGAGTCTAGAGTTGGGGAAGGAGTTTTTTTAGTTATTTCAGTCACGTCCGATGCTTTATGACTCCATCTGGGATTTTCTTGGCAGGGTTACTACTGCAGTTTGCTATTTCCTTCTCCCTCTCATTTTACAGGTGAGGAAACTGAGGCAAAGAGAGTTTAGTGATTTGGCTGGGGTCACACAGTGGTAAATGTCTGAGGCTGGATTTGAACTCAGATGAGTTTCCCTAACTTCAGGCCTGGCCCTCTATTCACTATGGCGCCCCCTATCGGCTTTGGAGAAGAAATAGTAAGAAGCAAAGCAAACTTGACTTGGTGGGCAGATGATAAAGGGCTGATTAAAAGAGGGAAAGGATGTGCAGGAATCTATGATTAGGGTTCGAGAACAGGGCAGAGTTGGGGGAGCAGATTACTTCCATCATCCATTGGCAACCCCAAAGTCTTTTCTTTCTCTCACTTTCTTCTTCTTTGTAAAAGGTGGAGGGAGGAAGAAGAGGGAAGATTCAAAGAGGCAGAGATGGGGCTTGATGGTGACAGGGTATGAATGAGCAGAAACAAGCATGAGGGAGGGGCAAAGGGAGGCTTTGGCAAAAGCTCAAGTCGAGAACCACAGTCATGTGGGAAGCACCTACTATGTGCTAGATACTGTGCTAAACCTATACAAAGAGAGGCAACAACGGGCCCTGCCCTCAAGAAGCTTACAGTCTAATGAGGGAGCCCATGCGGACCGATTGGACAAGGTCCAGAGAGCTCAAGTAGGGACTAATGAGCAGCAGAGGAGCAATGGAAAGTGCCAGGAATCCAGAGGGGCAGATGAAACGGGAGGAAGCCAGAGAAAGGGCAAAGGTAAAAAAGAAGCTGGTGAGCCTGGAACCAAAGAGCACATGACTGGTGAGACTAATACGGGGAACAAGACTGGAAAAGTAGGAAAGGACCAAGTTATGGAGAACTCTAAAAGCCAAAGAGTGGCTTGATCTGTGATCTTGAAGGGAATAGGAAGTCACTGGAATTTACTGCGTGGCTGGGGGGCGGGGGGGAGGCGGGGAGGAGGAACATGTTGCATTCTGGGATCTAGATGCATCCCCTTGGCAGCCAAATGGAGGCTTCCCGATGTGGGGAGTTGGTAGGTAGACCTTCGGCCACCCCCAAGCTGGGGAGATGCAGCCTGCACTAGAGTGGGGGCAGTGGCAAAGGAGAGAAGGGGGCGTCCTTCAGAGACGTAATAAAGAACCAGGCAATAGGCTAGTGCAGGGGGAGAAAGAGAGCAAAGAGCCAAGCACCAGGTTTCAAATTGAGGCAGGTATGAGACCAGAAGACAAGAGAAAGGTTAGGATTGGCCAAACAGATCTGAGTCCCCTGCATAGACACGATCACTGAATCTAATCAGAGGAAATAATATAGAGGGAGAAAAGGGTGATCGACAGTCACAGACCACAGAGAGGTCAAGAAGGACGAAGAATGAGGGGAAAATTAGATTTGTCAACTCAGTGGTGACTTAGAGAAAACAATTTTCAGTTGAATGATGATGTCAAAAGCCCAACTAAAAAGAGAAGGAAGGAAGGGGAGCCACTGATTGTTATCTCATTTGGCCCTGACCTACCTGAGGTTGGTGCTATTACTGTCCCCGTTTTACAAATGAGGGAACTGAGGAAACCAGAGGTTAAGGGACTTGCCCAGAGTCTCTCAGCTAATAAGTTTTTGAGATCAGATCTGAATTTGGCTCTTCCTGATTCAAAGTATAGCACTGTGTGTGCTGCGGTACATCTAACTGCACCTCTTTCGTTTCTGATATTTAGCTACCATGAAAAGATCTTTTTGTACATATGAGTTTATACACTAGTTTAGCCATGTACAGTTCCACCAATAATGCATTAGCTCCTCGAAATTTGTTATTTTCCTCTTTTACTAACTTTGCCGGTCTTTGGAGGTGGAACTTCAAGGTTTCTTTTTTTATTTCTGTAATTATCCATGATTGAGAGCATTTTTCCATATCTATGAATAGCTCAGATATCTTCTGAAAACTTCTTGTTCACGCCCTTTGCCCATCCATCTATTGGAGAATGGCTCCAATATCTTTCAAAAATAAAACTGGTCTATCTTATGTTACTCCTACCATGGAAGGAATTCTATTAAAATCTTCCTGGAAGATAAATTCAGTCCTGATGCCTAAAACATGAAGAGATAAAATAGAAAGAGAAATCGATAGTCCATATCACTGCAAATATTGAAAATAACATGAGCAAAGAAGGTATAGTAATGTTCCTAAATCATATACTTTGACCAGGTTGGACTTGGGCCAGAAATGCAGGCTTGTTTCAATACTGGGAAAATTACAAATATTATCAATCATATTAGTCATTTAAAAAAATTCCCTAATTGTATCAATAGGTATAAGGATGCACCTGTGATTTTATTGGTGTAAGAAACTCCCAGGTGTTCCCCCAAATTCCTTCCACCAGTGCCAATCAGCACCTGTCTACAACTCACACTCCTGGAGAGTGTCCCGAGGTGCCGAGGATTTAAAGATGCTCCTGAGTGTTACAGTCACCCTGTGATTTCAGAGGCAGGATTTGAAAAGAGACCTTATTGATAAGTGGATACCCCCCCCCCCAGGATTTGTCTTAGTCCTTCTCTTCTCTCTCTAGACTACTTCCCTTAGGGATCTCGTCAGCTATCATGAGTTTAATGGCCACTTCTATGCTGATGATTCTCAAACCGATTTTTCCTGCAGACTTCCAGTCTCTTCTCTTCCTCTCCTTTCTGAACCACATAAAGATGGTTCTTCTATTGTCATCTAAAATGGAACATGCCAAGGCTGAATTGCTTCTCTTTTTTCCAAACCCCAGCGTCTTTCTAACTTCTCTATTATTGTCAAGGATGTCACCGTCTTCCCAGTTACTTGGACTCCCAACCCAAGAATCGTCATTGACTCCTTCCTTTTCTCCTCACTCCCATTCAATCTGTTGACAAGTCCAGTGCATTCCCAGTATTTCTTGTATATGTGCCCCGACACCTCTCTGGTTCTAGCCTTCATCACCTACTGTATTAACTCATTGGGACCTGCTTCAAGTGTCTCCTCACTCTGTCCATCACCCAGTTGGCTGTCAGACCCTAAACATCATATCCCATCATCCTCCCACCCCCACTCAATCACTTTTCTCCAGGATCACAATATAATGCTCTCCCAACATTTGTTCTCTCCCTGTTTGTCTCTCTCTGTGTCTGTTTCTTTCTGTGTTTGTCTCTGTCTTTGTCTCTCTCTCCCTTCTCTGATCCTTCTCCTCCCAATGTGATTCAGAAAACAAAGTCCTTCACTTATGGTTGAGCTTAACTCCCAAGGCCCTCGGCTACTTCTGAGCTTTTGATTCCTAGCACTGTCCTGCCTTCTTATGTCCCTACCCCTGCCCTGTCACCTGCCTTTGTTTCCCTCTCCTAAATACTTCTTTGCTTGGGGAATTCTCTTTTGTCAATATTGATGTTTTTTCTTCCTGGGAATTATTTCTTTGTGTCTGCAGAATTTCATCCCCATCATCTCCCATTTCTACTGGGCTGGCTTCTCCTGAAGCATTTTAGTCTATGAGATCCTACTTGTCTTTTTTTGAGGGGAGGATGAGGGCAACTAGATGGTACAATGGCCCAAAGTCAGACAGCCTCATCTTCCTGAGTTCAAATCCAGCCTCAAACTCTTCCTGGCTGTGTGACCTTAAGGAAATCACTTCACCTTGTTTGCTACAAAATGATATCTATCTTTCATTTTTCAAACCCTTTGAAGTTCACTTCCCCCAAATTGAAGGTACAAGTCAGATCATGCCTGGATTCCCTCTCTTCTGTCACAAACTCTAGGATGGAGCGGTCATTTCCCCTCAGATTTCCCCTCATTTCTACTCCAGCAACCAATTCCTCTTCATAACAATGAGATCCAGTACAGTATGAAGGCGACATTGAAATCACCCAATTTCAGCTCTGATATGTTAGCCAAAAAAGTATTTTTGGTTGAATCAAAAAAATCAGAACTGAGTGTAAATAAGGCCTGCACATCTCCTTGAATCAATCAAAGCCAGAGAGAGAGTGGGAAAGGAAGAAAGAGACACAGAGAGAGAGACAGACAGAGACAGAGAGAGAGAGAGAGAGAGAGAGAGAGACACACAGAGTCCAGTCAAAGTCTACAGACTTAAAAGCCCCTATCACCACTAATAGCTACCATTGTTGTAGCATTGTAAGATTTATAAAGCACCTTACAAATATTATCTCATTTGATCCTCACAGCCCTGGGAGGGAGATGCTATGGACTCCTCAGGCTTTATCCTTCCTTCTGTGTGACCCCTCTCTGAGCAGGTCTTCCCCTACCCCATCTTCTTCATTTTGATCTGCGAAACATCTGACTCCCATTTTGCTTAGTTGGACTTTGGTCAGGAACCTGTCGACCCAATTTTTCAAAAATCATTTGTATTGATGTCTTGAGTTTTTATACTGCCTAAATTTCCCCATGTGCTTTCCTGGAGAGCCATCCTGCATAAATAGCATAGTTTTATTTTTGACCCAAATAAATTTGGGACAAACAAAACAATTGGGAAAATATCAATTGCTCATGGGGCAGCCGAGTTAATATAATAAAATAAAAAATTAGAACTCAAAATCTTCTAAAAATGAATGTTAAACTATCTTTACACATAAATAAAAATAAAATATATCTTAAAAATAAGGAACCGTTGCAATCTGATTCAATCCATCTATCCTCAAAGAGCTACAAAACCACACCCTCTGACCCAGCAATAGTATTCTAGGTCTGTGTCGCTAAAGAGAGTCTAAAAAAGAGGAAAGACTTATATGTAGAATAAATATTTATAGTAACTCCTCTCTTGGGGAAGTTGAGGGAATTCTATTGGTTGAAGAAAGGCTGAATAAGTTGTGGTATATGATCGTGCTGGAATACTAATATGCTATAAGAAATGACAGGCAGGATGCTCTCAGAAATACCTGAAAAGACTTTCTTGGGTTGATACAAAGTGAAATATACTGTAAAGTACAAAGTATTTTGTAGTGTGTACAAAGTAACAAGATCGGCTGTGAATGACGTAACTACTCTCGGCAACACTTGGAAGGACTTAACAATGAAAAATGCCATTCATCCCAGAGAAAGGACTGATGGTAGCTGAATACAGATCGAAGGATCCTTTTTAACTTTATTTTTCCTGAGGGTTTTTTAAATCTTTTTTTTTTTTTTTTTTTACAAATGTTTTACATGACCAACACATGTATAACCTAAAAAAAAAAGTTTAAAAAAGTATAGTTCTGAAAGAACAAAGAAAAAAATAACACATAGGGGGAAGAAATCTGAAAAACAACAACAACAAACCTTTGGGTCATTTAGGTTGTGCAGTGGATAGCGCACCAGCCCTGAAGTCTGAGTTCAAATCTGATCTCAGACACTTAACACTTCCTAGCTGTGTGACCCTGGGCAAGTCACTTAACCCCAATGGCTTTAGCAAAAAACAAAACAAAAACCCTTCAACCTCGGAATTCATTTCATGAATTTGTAAACAGTCTCCCTTCTTCCCTCCCTCCCTCCCTCCCTCTTTGTATTTCCTGAGTGAATGTGCCTGAAGGATACAGCGCCTTGTTCAGTCAGATGGGACTTTTCAAGACCCCTTCTTGGTAAAATACTAGAGTGCTTTGCCATTTCCTTCTCCACTCACTTTATAGGAAAGGGGCAAACCGGGGTAAGTGACGTGGCCAGAGTTCACAAGTAGTAAGGCTGGATTAGAACTCCGGAAGAGTTTTCTGCCTTCAGGCCTGGCTCCATCAGATGGGCCCCCTAGCAGCTCTTCCCAGGGCCCTGACCAGGAGGGGGCAAGAGGGGGCAGGAGGGGGCAGGAGGGGGCAGGAGGAGGCAGGAGGGGGCAGGAGGAGGCAGGAGGGGGCAGGAGTCTCATTCCCGCAGGTGTTTTCCTGCTCCAGCGCTCTCTGTAGCTTAGCTGGTTTTAAGAGCCAGGGATGGGGCTGATTTGTTCCGAGGAGTCACCCCCTTCCCTTCTTGACTGGGAGGAGGAGTGTTCACACCTTGTCAAAGAAACCCCAGGGTGTTATTCGATTTAGACACTTGGAAAGTTTTCTAAGGGTGGCTATTTGGGGGATTCCTTCAGTGCCATTGGGGGAGAGTGCAGAGAGCGGGGAGGGCTTCCCTGATGATACCTGGCTATGGGAGGGAAGGGATAGGACCCGGGTCTCCCATACCTGGCCATTAGCCTCCCACACCCCAGCACCCTGGCCCAGACAAGGACCATTTCTGACTTCTGACAGAACCTGGCTACAGAAGCAGAGGCAGAAAAGTGAAGGAGGAGGAAGAGGAGAAAGTTGGACAGCTATGTGGTTGGGGGAGGGGAGTATCAAGAGGAATAGGGTGCTTCTGGGGCTCCACCTCCTCGGGGAGTCTTCAGCCCCTGCAAGGACTTGTGTGGGGCTGGGCCTATTTCCCATCAGAGGCAGCTGGGTGGTGCAATGGCTGGCTCCTAGAAGCCCTGAGCCCAGATTTGCCCTCAAGTATCTACTAACTTTTGGGTCACTTAGCCTCTGTCTGCCTCAGTTTCTTCAGCTGTAAAATGGTGATCATCGTAGCATGTATTTCCCAGGGTTGTTGAGAGAGAAAACCATTTGATGTGTTTCAGTATTGACTGACTCTTCCTAACCACATTTGGGGTTTTCTTGGCAAGGAGAATTTGAGGCTTCTTTCTCCGGCTCATTTTACAGATGAGGAAACTGAGGCAATCCAGGTTAAGAGATTTGCCCAGGATCCAGATTTAAATTCAGGTCCTCCAGGGCTGGGACTCCGAGGGCCACAAAACTGCCCCAAATCTCTTACAGACAGAAGCCCGTGTTATTAAGCTAGGAGCAGGTTAGGGGCAAGAAGGGATGTTCCTTAGGAAAAATCACTAGGGCAGCTGAGAGAGAACAGCCGAGACACTCCCTCCCCAGCTTTGGAACTCTGGCCTGGGGGAGGTGGGGGATGGAAACAGAATGGGGGGGGGGAGGAGGGGGTCCTGCAGGGTCTCTCCCAAGCCCCTCCCCAGTTCTGTTCTTTCCTTTCCCGGTCTCCCCATCTGCCCCCTCTCTTGGATCTTTCTCCCCCTTTGGATCAGGGCTGAGCCGGCAAGCGCATGGCAGACAAACCCGCATCGGGGCCCAGAGCATTCTGGGACGTTCCCAAGTCACTGACTTGCAGAGTTTAGTTCTTATATAAGGCTTGACTTTTCCAACTGAGGTTACAGGGAGGAGTCTGCTTAGGTCGGGGGATAGGGTGAGAGGTCAGGGGGAGCCCACCCCCTCCTTCCCTGCTCCCTTTCCCCGATACCTCCCCTCCCCAACTAACCCTGGGCCCCTCACCCAGATCTCTGTCCTGCTCGCTCTCGGGGCTTCCCAGGAGCTGGGCGGCAGGGACTCCTGGGTCCAGAAGATACTGTTTACAGCGAGGGGACTCGGGGTGACCGCCCTGTGGGGGAGGGAGGGGACGCCTGTCTGTGACCCCCGGGGGCCATCACTGCCCTCCTGCAGCCTCGCTTCCTTCCTTCCTCTGGAGACCTCCTGCCCGGTCCCAGAGTGTGGGCAGGGCCCGAGCGGCCAGACAGGGAGGGAGGGGGCTCCCGCTAAGCCGTGGCTCTCCCTCCCGAGCTCCGGGTGCGGCTCTTGAGAGCAGGGAATGATGGTGATGAGAAATCTGTCTCAGCTGCCCATCCCTCCCCCGGCAGCAGCCGCAGCAAGGCTAGGCCAGGGGCCTGAGATCCCCATTGGCGTTACTAGGACACCAGTAAACTGGCCCCTCCTCGGGCCACAGGAATCATAGTAATGGGCCGGGCACCGTGGTGAGGACTTTATCCCCGAGGTAATCTTTCCAGGTGGGTGCTTCTATTATCCTTATTTTTACAGATAAGGACACTGAGGCAGACAGGAGCTAAGTGACTCACCCAGGGTCTTACAGTTCAGGAAGCATCTGCTCAGGATCCTGAAGGGGGGTCAGCAGGACCTCGAGAGTGGGGGACATGGTGGTCCCAGACCCTGGGATGAGGGGGAACAGATGACAGACTACTCAGGGAATCAGAGCAGGGGAATGAACCTAATTAACCCCACTCAGAGCTTTCAAAGCCCCAGCGTCTGAGAGGGGCAATGGCACCTTCCTCTAAGCCAGTCGCCTTTCAACGGCACTCGGGGAGCGAGTTAAAGATGGTACCATGGGAGTGTGGGCTGGGCTGTGGAGGAGTATGGGGAAGAGCCACCAGGCAGAGAGGAGATCCAAAGCAGGCAGGCATCCTGGCTTCTGGGGACAACTGAGGCCCCTCTGGGACAGCCCCAGTTTGAGCTCTCGCCCTCTGGCTGGGAACACGGCATGTTCTGTGCCTCAACTTCTCTTGGTGTAATGAAAGATTGGTCTCTTTAAATCCCTCACCCCAGGGACTGAGCCTCTCCCCAATCCCCGAATCCCAGCTCCCCTCCTTCTCCTAAATATGGCCAAGAAAGGTTCCAAGTTGGGGGTGGAGGGGAGGGGATAGGACAAGGTGTGTGCCCTTCCCTCCGTGTGTATTTTCTGTCTCTCTGTCTCTCTGTCTCTCTCTCCCCCCCCCCATCCCCCCACACGTCTCTCTGTTTCTCCGTTTTTCTCTCTCTCTCTGCCTCTGGCTCTTTCTCCTGTCTCTAACGCTGTCTGCGCCTCTTTTTCTGTCTCTATCTCTGTCTCTCTTTCTGTCTCTGTCTTTCTGTCTCTCTCACTCCCCATCTCCCTTTATGTGTCTCTAACCCGTGGTATCTCTGGGTCCTTGTCTCGTGTCTCTCACTCCTCAGCTATCTCTGGGGCCTGTTCCGTCTCTGTCTCTTTCGGTCGCGGCCCCTTGGAGAGAGGAGGTGACTGGCGGGGGGAGGGGCCCCGAGGGCGGGGGTCCGGCCGGTGCCAAATTCGTCCTCCCGGCTCAGTAAGGTGAGCTAGTCCGCCCGGTGATTGATGACGTCATCGAGGTACCCGTGTCGATTGGTGGGCGCATCCTCCGGCGTGGGCGGGAGAGCGGAGCGAGGAGGAGGGATTCTCCGCTCCGCCCTCCGCCCCCACCCCCCTCAGGGACCCCCATCCCCACTGCGCCCCGCCCTCGGGGGCCGAGGGCCTCTTTCGCCGTAGTGCATGACGACCCCTTCCCAACTCTGGAGCCTGTGGAGGAGCTGGAGAAGGGGAGGGGGCTGGGCTGCTCCCTCCTCCCCTGAGCAGGAGCATTGAAGGCCTGGCCCATCCTCGTGCGGAGCCTTGAAGGCTCTCCCTATGCCCAGAACGTGGCCTTGAAGGCCTCTCCGAGTGGGTCCACAGCAGAGCCTTGAAGGTCTCCCCCGGGCTTTTGGCCGCCTTGCTGGCTGGGGCCTTGCCTCGCCGCCCCCCTCGGGTGGGATCTCCTCCCGTCCTAGCCGCTCTCTCCCTAGAGCCTTCTCGGGGGCGGGCGCTCCCTCCGGGGGCCAGGGAGGGTGGGCTCCCCTGGAGCCTGCGCTCTTAATGAATGGGGCGCCTCCCGCCTCCCGGAGGGGGCCCTGCCTCTGCCTCCCCTCCCTCTTCCTCAGGACGGAACCCCCCAGGCTGCAGCCCGCTCCCCGTCCCCGGCTCCATCTCTTCTCCGGGATCTTGGGGAGCCAGGGAGTCCCGGGGCCTCCCGTTGGCCATCCCAGCTAGACGTGAAACCTCCAGCGGCCAGCAGGGGGAGCGCTGGCCCCTCCCACCCAAGAGCTGGCGCCTCCCACTCCCCAAATCTCCCCCCCAGCCTGGCTGTTTTCTCCTCCTCCTCCTTCTTCTCCTCCTCTGCCTTCTCTGCCTTCTCTTCAGGGCCATCTCCTCAGCTTCCCAGCCCAGCGCGCCCGGAGCAGTTCTGGGGGCCAGGAGGCCATGGGGGGGCCGCCCCCGGGCTTCCGGCCCTCAGGTTGGGTGCACTTGCTCCACCAGGTGCCCCACACCAACTTCCAGCTGCGACCTGTGGCCAGCACCTTTGCCCCCCAGGAACAGGACTACCAGCAGGTGTGGAGGACCCGGGGGTCCTGGAAGGGGCAGGGCTGGGGGACCCGCAGGGCGTCGGGGGAGGAGCCGGGGGTCCCCAGGAAGCCGAGGGAGGGCCCACCTGAGAGGCTGAGGCGGGGGGGGGGCTCCCCTGAGGCGAGGGCACCGGGCGACCGGGCACCCGCGCCCCTCGTGGCGGGAGAGCTGGGAGGCAGAAGACTCGGAGGCGGGAAGGCAGAGGTGGCAGCACCGGGATTTTTCTGGTGGATGCGGGAGACCTGGATATGGGGCTGGGGGGGGGGGAGGCTGGGGGAGGGTCACGCAGCAGGGGCCAGCGGGTCCTCGGAGGCGGCTAATTAGTCCGCGCTAATTGGGAGGGTGGCTGAAGCTGGTTGGCTCAAGGTCTCCCGGGGGCTCCGGGGAAGGGGGAGCCGGGCAGTCCGGGCTGAACTATTTAGGTCACAGTGACAGAAACTGTGGAGCTGGGAGGCCCCCTCCGCTGTCACACACTCACCGGCAGACACATATAGACCCAGCCCTGCACAGGGAGATCTTCACAGGGACAGGCTCACAGCCAGCAACCAGCCGCACACACACAGTCACACACAGTCACACACACACACACACAGTCTCACACACACACAGTCACATATACACACACAGTCACACACACACACACACACACAGTCTCACATACATATATGGTTGTATGAGAGACTGCACACACACACACACACACCTGGAAACATATTGTCTCAGTTATACAGCACTACAGTCTCACATACATATGTGATTGTGTGAGACTATATACACACACACAGACTCACACAGTCACACACATAGACAACACACACAGACACACACACAGTCTCAGCCATACAGCACTACAGTCTCACATACATATATGATTGTATGTAAGACTGTACATACACACTCAGATACACATACACAGACACTCACACACACACACACACACACACACACAGTCTCAGCCATACAGCACTACAGTCTCACACACATATATGATTGTATGTGAGACTGTATACACACACACACACACAATTTGAAACAACCAGACACAAACCCATGCTTCCCCTGCTCAGTCACATAATAGCAGGTGCCACACCTGTCTCCACAATTGGCCACGTACCGTGGTCCCTGGAAGCCAGGAGATGGGTGATGTCAGCCCATTTTACAGAGGAGGATACTGAGGTCTGTAGATCCTCCCTCCAGCTCCCACAGACTCAGGGGCAGGGGCACTGTCTTCACTTCGGGAGATGCTTTTCACTCTCATTGGGAGCTTCACTGGCCCCTCGACCCAGGGAAGAACGCGCCCGTCCGGGGCCACGGGCGCATGGCCAGCAGATCCAGTTTGGATTCCTGCATGAAGTCATCCCCCCATTTCCTGGATGGGGATAGTGAGGGGCATGCGGAGGTCTGCCAGTGAGCTTTGGGGACCCTCTCCTTCCTCCTTCCTCTTCTCAGGCCTTGCTGCTGGTAGCGGCTTTGGCCGGGCTGGGCCTGGCTGTGAACCTGCTCGTTCTGGGACTGTACCTACTGCGTTCATGCTGTCGTTGCCGCAGACCCAAGGCTGGTCCCCCTGAGGTCTCGGGCTCTCCAGATGGAGGCGGCTGCGTCACCTGGAGCTGTGTGGCTGCCCTGCTCCTTGGCTGGTACCTGGGACCCCGTGGGTGGGATGCCCAGCCCCAGGAATGGGACCCTGAAGAGCTCTCCCAGCCCCCGCCACTCCCCCAGCAGAGGCTTGAAGGCTTCCCTCAGTCTCCCTATAACAGCCTCCACAAGAGAGCTCCAGGGCCATCCTCAACTCCCTGGACGGAGCCTTAGAGGAAGGTCTGGAAGACCTCCTCCGACCCCTGTATAACCAGCCCTGAAAGATTCTCCCAGGCTCCCAGAGTTTGGAACGCTTCTGCACCCATCACAGAACATTGAAGGGCTCCCCAGTGCCTTTGAGCAGGGTCTTAGAGGGGCCTCCTTCAGCTCCTTCAACTCAGAACCAGCTCGTGGGGGACCAGGGAGGCGCTAGGGGCCCCATACCAGAGTCCCATCCTCTGGAAGGGGCTGGGGGGGGGGGGACAAAGACCCCAGGAGGCAGTGGCACAGCCTGGGGTGGAAGGGGAGGGCGAGCGCGAACAAGGTGCCCTTTGTATGGAATGGGACGAGGACAATGGACTCTGGGGAGCTGAAGGGGCCGGACCCTGGGAAAGGAGGGAATGAGTCCAGTCCACAATGAGGGCTCTGTGTCTCTCCCTGGCCGGGGGCTCCAGCCGCCTGGGTCCCCCTGGAGCCCCTCACGGGCCTGGGTCTCTGGGGGAAGGTCCAGCCTGCATCCTCCAGAGAGAGATGCTGGGACAGAGGTCGAGGCCAATCTGGAGGGGGCGAAGTTGTGATGAACCCCTGGGCCCGAGGGCGGGGCTCCAGAACTCCGCTGGTGGCAAGGGGTTAACCCCTTCATTTGCATCCCAATGAGTTCATCCTGTTCCCACTTCTCCTTCCTCTCCTCCACAGCCCTGGCAGGGGGAGTGAGCCCTTCCCGTTGCCTCAGCAACCCAGGCCGAGGGAGGCTGGTTCCCACGGGCCGTACCACTGGAGCTAGAGAAGAGGGGGTGGCGAGGCTGGGAGGCTTTGGGAGATGGGCTGAACTGTCCTCCCCATCCCTCCCCTCCCAGCGCCGGTATCGGGCTCGGTTTCTATGGCAACAGTGAGACCAGCGATGGGGTGTCCCAGCTCAGCTTCTCGCTCCTGCATGCCAACCATACGCTCAGCTCTATCGACCGGCTGGTGAGAGCATCCTCAGCCTGACTTACGTGCTGGGGGAAGGAGGGGGCAGAATCAACCACCCTCACTCCCCTCCAGAAGTGGGCAAAGGGGCTGGGCCACAAGCCAGGTTTCCCACCAAGTTCGCCCCTTTCCTCGGGACCATTTTATTTAGCCAAGGACTCCATCCCCAGACAACTGCCATTGGCCCAATGGTTATTCTTTTTGCTCTCCCTGAGCCCGGGAACCACCACCCTGTCCCGCCTTCTGCTGTGCTCCAGGTTTCAGAAACAGTGGAACGCCTGGACTCGGCAGTCAGGTCTGAGCTGACGACTCTGGAGGAGGTGATGGCCCCTCGGACCGAGCTGGTGGCGGCTGCCCGGGGTGCCCGGAGGCTGGCCGAGGCTGTGGCCCAGCAGCTGGGGGAACTGGCTTTCTGGAGGGGTGTGCCCCTGAGCCCCATTCGCGTGGCCGAAAGTGTCTCCTTTGTGGAGGAGTACAGGTGGGCCAAGGTGGGGTCGCCAGGGTCACAGGTGGGACACATTTATGGGTAACATCATGCCCAGAGAGGGCAGTAATCACACCACATCACACAGGAAACTGGGACAAATCTGGGATTCAAGCCCAGACCCGCCTCCTTGACTCTGCCCTCCCCGCGTCCTTCTTAGGTGGTTGGCTTACATTCTCCTCCTGCTTCTTGATCTCCTTGTCTGCCTCTTTACTCTCCTCGGACTGGCCAAGCAAAGCAAATGGCTTGTGATTGTGTGAGTTTGCCAGCCCCGCCTTCCTTCATCAGCCATCTCCAGAAGCAGAGCTTGGGCTCCCCCATTACCTGAGGGATACATCTTTAAACTGACCCCTTTACTATCACGGAGTTCTTCAAATTGGGGCCCCCAAATAAGAACCCAGATGTTGAACTGGAGGGACCTTAGGCAATCTCTCACCAACTCCCTGAGACCATACCTTCAGCACCAGAGCTATGGGAACTCCCTGGAGAGCTTCCTCAGGAAATGGTCCTTAAATTCAACCAATCAATAAACATTTATTAAGCACCTAGTGTGTTCCAGGTACTGCACTAAGCACTGAAATTTGTCTGCCTAATTTAGAGAAGGGAAGGGTTTTCTGCTGTATGGAGGGAGGACCTAAGGGTAATTGTTCAGTACTCTGGAGCTGTTCAAATTATTGCTCAGTACTTGGGAATACACGCCAAAAGGCCCCTTCAGCACCCCGGAGCTGTCCAGATTAATGGCTCAGTGTGCTTGGGGAAACGCACCAATAGGTTCCTTCAGCACCATGGAGCTGTTCACTGGCAGAGGTAGCTCTAGGTGGTGATCTGGGGAGAGTAGTTTTGGAAAGAATTTCCCCAGGATTTGGGGCCAAGGAAGGAGATTGGTAGGAAAATAGGGATGAATATTTCCTTTCTGCACTAGTATGACAGTCATGAGCCTGCTGGTTCTCATACTGAGCTGGGGATCCATGGGGTTAGAGGCAGCTGCTGCTGTGGTAAGTATCTAAGACTGGGGCGGGGGGGGGGGGGGGGGGGGGGGGGGGGGGGGGGGGGGGGGGGGGGGGGGGGAGGGGGAAGGGGGGAGGTCAGGATTCCTGGGTCCAGAAAGGGGTGGGGCTGAAAATTTAGCCTCTTGAGTCTGAATCCAAGCAATGTCCTTTTTTTCCCCCTTCCATTCTCAGGGTCTCAGTGATTTTTGCTCCAGTCCTGACCCCTATGTCTTGAACCTGACTAGGGCAGAAACTGGCCTAAATCCAGGTAAAGAGAGAGTAACCTTAGGATTAAGTGCCAGCTACCGGGAGCACTCTCCCTGCAAGCTCACTGGGTGTTCTTTGTTTCTTTTTTCCATCTCTCTTCTTTCTCCTCCATAGAAATCCTCCACTATTACTTTCTCTGCAACCAGATGGTTTCTAGTCCTTTCCAAGAGGTGAGTCTCCAGGCCAAAATGGGGGGCCTGAAACCTCTGAGGGAAGCAAGATAAGGAGACTTCGCTTCTCTTTTCCTTCCTGAATTTCCTCTCCACCTCCCCCAATATAGGAGGTGACAAATGCATCTTTTAGAAGCCTCTGGGGTGGCTTGGCTATCATGGGTCTGAGTTGTCCCAGAATTTCATAGGGATTTTGATTTCTATAATTTCATTGGGTTCCTAGAGCTATAGGGTAGGGGGCCTGGACACCTGGGTCCCCAGAGTAAAGGGGATACAGATGCAGATTTCTAAGTTCTTAATGCTGTCACTAAGAGTAAAGAACTGGGACTGGGATTTCTGAGTCTCGAAATGGAGGTCTGGAGGAGTGGGTGAGAGGACCCAGACGATGGCCTCCCTCTCTCCTTCCCTCCTCCCCACACTCACCACCTCCCCTAGAGGCTGACCTTGTCCCAGCGGTCTCTGGCCAGCATCTACGCTCAGCTCCAGGGACTAGAACGCGAGGCAGTTCCCCAGTTCCCGGCCGCCCAGGTCAGTAGGGCTCCTCCCGGGGGGAGGGCCTAATGGGGAGGGCTCTGTGGGAAAGGCCAGGGCCCTCTAGATTGGGCATTAACCCCTTCTGGAATGGAGGCAGAAGCCGTTATTGGCCCTGGAAGAGATGCTGAACGTGACTGAGGGGAACTTCCACCAGCTGGTGGCGCTGCTGCACTGCCGGGGGCTGCACAAGGTGATCAAGCCTTCTGCCCCATTCCTTTTCCAGTTACTCCACCCCCTCTCCTATATTTTCTGGGATCCTGTGGGCTCAGGGTCCCCCACACCCATTTATCCATCCCAGGGCCAAGAGCTGCTAACTAATTTCCTTCCCCCTTCCCCAGAGCAGGAATCAGTTCTGCCTCCTTGACCCATACTTTGAGGTTACTTCAGTCTAGCCCCTGTTATCCCCTCCATCCTTTTCTCCTGAGGAGCCCCTTTCTTCACCATTCGGACCGGCCACCCCTTCTACTTCTTTGTGACCGCTCCCCTCCTCTCCCTTCAGCTCCAAATCTTCCCCTGCCCAATTCAGGTGACCCACTCCCTAGGAAGCCTTCCTGGACTTCTGCAAAGAGATGTATGTGATCTCTCCCCTACTCTGACCTCTCCTGGACTCAATAAATACCGGGAATCCTAAAATGTCCGATGAGCCCTTGGAGATCCTCATTGTACAAATGAGGAAACTGAGGCCCATTGCAGGGCAGGGCCTCAACAAGGTCAAACAGTGAGTCAAGAGTCAGACAGGGACGCGAACGTGGGGCTCCCAGTTAACAGCCCCAAATTGTTTCTCTGCCTGACTCTCTTTGCTGGGATGGGAGAAATCAAGCAGCCAATCGAGCAGTCGGTGGGGGGCTGGGAGGAGTCAACCCTGCTGATGCCCACTCTGGCCCCCTGCCCCCAGGACTATGGGGCAGCTTTGCGGGGCTTGTGTGAGGACTCCATGGAGGGCCTCCTCTTCCTGCTCCTCTTCTCCCTGCTGTCCGCCCTGGCTCTGGCCACGGCTTTGTGCAGCCTGCCTGGTGCCTGGGCCCACTTCCCACCCAGGTAAGCGACTGGAAGTGGGAGACTGGGAGAGGGTAGCCGAGTTGGGTAGGTTCCCCAAGGACAGTACCATGGACAGAGCCCCAATCATTTCCCCATTAGGTGCTAAAGAGCCAGTTTAGGGAGGTTCCCCTCAGAGAGGATGGGGGAAATTAGGAGTGCATAGGACCCCTACCAGATCACCAGATAGTGATGAGGAGGGTACACAGGATCTGGAAGGGGAACACAGTATTCTAGGGGTCCCCATCTATCAGAAGGGGAGGGAACTTCCCCTCCTGCCACCTTCCCAGCTCTGTGCCCCGCTCCCCCCAGCGACGACTACGACGACCCAGAAGATGATGATCCCTTCAACCCTCAGGCATGTGGGGCACTTGGACATCTGGTTTCCCAGGCGGGCATGGACTGTGGGGGTGAAGGGGGAAGACGGGGATCAGATGCATGCCTGTGTCTGAGGGGCCAGAGACTGAGGGCTGGACCCCTGCTCGAGTCCCAAGGGGTAGGGGCTAAGGGCTGGACTTGTTACCATGGGATGGGGAGCGCATCGCCTGGAACACCTTCTTCACTTTCTCCCCCTTTGCGGATCAGCAGGAATCAAAACGCTTTGTCCAGTGGCAGTCGTCCATCTGAGACTACTTCCTCCGGCTGGGTCTGCTACCCCCATCTCTGGTGAGCTTCAGTCCACCCCCTTCTATGCTTCAGGTCCCATTTAGCCTGCTTCTAGTGTGCATCTCTGTGTCCATCCTTCTGTCACCAAGGCTTTCTGTTTATCTTCCACTCCTAAATCTTCATCAGCTTCTCTATCCATCCTTCTGTCCATCTCTCTAGCCATTCTCTCCAAATATTACCCTATTATTCTGTTTCTGTCTGTCCTTTGCTCAGTCTCTGGCCTCTCCCCTATCCTTCTGTCATCAAGGCTCTCTTATCTTCCATTCTAAATCTCTTATCATCCCCATCCCCTATCCTTCTATCTCTCTAGCCATTCTGTCCAAACCTTACTCTGTACTGTTTCTGTCTATCCTTTGCTCAGTCTCTTGGCCTTTCTTCCCATCCTCCTGTCACCAAGGCTGTTTATCTTCCCTGTTTCTGTCTTTTGTTAATCTCTTGGCCTTTCCCCCCCATCATTGTCACCAAGCCTGTCTTCCACTCCTAAATATCAGTTTCTCCATCCTTCTGCCCATCTCTCTAGCCATACTCTCCAAATATTACCCTATTACTTTCTGTCTTTTGCTCAGTCTCTTCGCCTTTCCCCCCATCCTTCTGTCACCAAGCTTATCTTCCACTCCGAAATCTTTATCAGCTTTTCTATCCATTCTACTGGCCATCTCTGGTCATTCTCTCCAAATATTACCCTGTTACTTTCTGTCTGTCGTTTGCTCGGTCTTTTGGCCTTTCCTCCCATCCTGTCACCAAGGCTATTTATCTTCTACCCCTAAATCTTAATCAGCTTTCTTATCCATCCTTCTGTCCATCTCTCTAGCCATTCTCTCCAAATATTACCCTATTACTCTGTTTCTGTCTGTCCTTTGCTCAGTCTCTTGGCCTTTCCCCTATCCTTCTGTCACCAAGGCTCTCTTATCTTCCACTCCTAAATCTTTTATCAGTTTCTATATCCATCCTTCTGTCCATCTCTCTAGCCATTCTATCCAAACCATATTCTGTACTGTTTCTGTCTGTCCTTTGCTCAGTCTCTTGGTCTTTCTTCCCATCCTTCTGTCACCAAGGCTGTTTATCTTTTATCCCTAAATCTTTATCAGCTTCTCTATCTATCCTTCTGTCCATCTCTCTAGCCATACTCTCCAAATATTATCCTATTACTCTGTTTCTGTCCTTTGCTCAATCTCTTGGCCTTTGCCCCCATCCTTCTGTCACCAAACCTATCTTCCACTCCTAAATCTTTTATCAGCTTCTCTATCCGTCTTTCTGTCCATCTCTCCAAATATTACCCTATTACTCTGTTTCTATCTGTCCTTTGCTCAGTCTCTTGGCCTTTCCCCCATCCTTCTATCACCAAGGCTATCTTCCACTCCTAAATATCAGCTTCTCTATCCATCCTTCTGTCCATCTCTTCAAATATTATTCTATTGCTCTATTTCTGTCTGTCCTTTGCTCAGTCTCTTGGCCTTTCCTCCCATCCTTCTGTCACCAAGGCTTTCTGTTTATCTTCCACCCCTAAATTTTTATCAGTTTCTCTATCCATCCTCCTGTCCATCTCTCTAGCCATTCTGTCCAAACCTTACTCTGTACTGTTTCTCTCTGCCCATTGCTCAGGATCTTGGCCTTTCCTCCCATCCTTCTCTCGAGTTCACTCTCCACCATGCATCCATTGTCTGCGTCTCCTCTATGCCTCAATCCTTATGCTCTCTGTCTCTCGTCATCCTTAGGAACCGCCCACCCACCAGAGAAGTTTCCCCTTCCCTACCAGGATTCTTCTAGCTATGACTAACACTGCCATACTCTGCCTGGCTCAGGAGAGTCTGAGTCCTTTCTGCCCCGAGGAAGTGACCAGAAGATAGTTCCCTGTCCTCCCTAACCAACATTCAAGGCTCGGGCCCAGGGATCCCAGCCAGGGTGCCAGGTCACACAGGGCCCTCCTGAGAGCAGTTGCCCTGGAGAACCTCCCCTTGGCCCATTCCTTCCAGCCCCCTGGGCCCAGAGCTCCTTGTGCTTAGAACCAGCACCACTAACTCAGATTTGAAATAAAAAAGATGACTTTATTTTACATGTGTCTGGAGCTGTTTTTTGGTTTCTGTCCACTATCAAGGCCCAACTCCAATTCCACTTTCTCTAGGAAGTCCGTATAGAAAGCAGAACTGTCCCTTCCTTTATCTCCAAGTGGTATTCAAACACTGGCTGCCAAGGGCCCTATGTGATAATGGGATTCTTCAGAGTGTGTTCTAGGGTAAATGCAATTGGAATTGGAGGCAGAAGGCATGGGTTGCAATTAAGTACTAATTTTTGACCATAGGTAAACCACTGAGATACATTGGGTCTTTCTTCACCTGTAAAATGAAAGTAAAATGAGTCTCTTTGGGTCTTTCAAGGTCCAAGTGTCATCATCAGTGCCCAAGTCCATCCATCCTATTCAGGTCTCATACCTAGTCTTCAAGAAGCCCTACTCAGAACTCCCTTGCTGGCTCCCAATAGGCAAAGCTCCATTCCTCAGCCTTTGCCATTTTGGTATCCAGCTCTCTGTGTCCTCAATGTCCAGCAATATCCTTCCTTCCTTCCCACTCCACCCTCAGTGTCCAGCATAAGGTGGTACCAGATCTCCTTCCTTTCTGTCCCCCTTCAGTAGCCAGCACACGATTTGGGTCTCTTGTCTCTCTCATGCCCAGGACTATATCCAGATCTTTCTCCTCAGGACAAAAGACAGTGTCTCAGTCTCTTCCATTGTTCCCCCTGAGCTTCTTCCATTAGGCCTATTGCTCTAATCTGGGGACAGAAAGGACTCAGCATAGACCTAGTAGAATTCCTGCTTCTTGGGCACAAGAAACCTTTGGGTTTGCATTTATTTCCTTAGCACATAGGTGCCTAACGGGCAATTAACAAATGTCTAGGGGGCCACCTTGCAGGTTCTGAAGTTGGAAGAACAAAGGTTCTAATCCTCCTGTCCCTACCAGCCATTTCCCTTCCCTTGGCATAGAGGTTCTTACCTGTTCAAGAACTGTGACCCATAAGAAATATTTCCAACACTTAGTACAGTGTCCAGTAGATGTTCAATGTTTTATTGATCAATTGAAATAATATTTTAAAAATACCTATCTTTTCAAGGTCCTGTGCTAGGATTGGGGATTGAAGTCAGTGGGACAAACAGTCCTGCCCTCAAGGAGCTTATTACCACTTTCTGGGGGACAGCCCATAACAGGAAAATTTAAGGAGGAAGACAGTAGAGCCCTCAGAAGGACCAGGTATGACTTTACAGAAGTGAAGGATTCCAAAAGATTTCTAGAATAATGTTATATACATCCCCACGCAATAAGCTCCAGTTTGTGGTGGGGAGAGAGTTAGGAGAGAGAAAGGGCCTTCTGCAAGAGTTGTCACAAAGAAGTGACATGCCTTGGCAAAAGATTGAATATGGGGAATGAGAGTTTGAAGTCCAGGATGATTCCTAGGTTGTGAGTCTGAGGAACTGGGAGGATGGTGTAACATCCATAGTAACAGGGAAGGTAAGAGGGAGGCAGGGTTTGGGGGAAAAGATGAGTTCTGTTTTGGACAAATTGAGTTTAAAATGTCTATTGAACCTCCGCTACAAGATGTCTGAAAGGTATATTTGGAGATAGACTGGAGGTCAGCAAAAAGATCGGGACAACATGGGTAGATTTAATAGTCATCAGCATAGAGATGGCCGTTAAATCCATGGTTTCTGAGGAAATCCCCAAATGAAGTTGCACTGTATGGAAAAAGTGCAGAACAGAATCCTAAGGGATATCTACGGTTAGAAAGTATGATCTGGAAGAATATGTAGACAAAGAATGAAGAATTAGAGAGGTAGGGGGAGAATCAAGAGATGAGTGATCTGAAAACCTAGAGAGGAGGATATCAAGGAGAGAGTGATCAACAATGTCAAAGACTGCAGAGGTCAGAGAGTTTGGAGTTTGAGAAAAAGTCATTAGCTTTAGCAATTGAGATTGAGGAGCCGGTCTATTAATTGCAACTCTGATCATGTAACCAGTCTAAATCCACCTTATTGGGACTGTAATTTAGCTTGTATCTCCATTGTATTCGTAAGAATACACTTAATTTCAAATGCTGTGCTGAAATCCATGCTAGGTATCTGATGCAAGCTAGGGTAGTTAGAAAGTGGAGAGAAAGGCTCCTATTGTGCATAGCCTTTTCAAGGGGTTAGCCACAAAGGGCAGAAAAGATAAAAGGATGGTTAGTGGGGATGGAAGGATCAAGTGGGAGTTTTTTTTCCAGGATGGAGATGGGCATGCTTGTAGACAATAGGACATGAGCAGCCAGTAGAGGAGGAGAAATCGAAGATAAGTGAAATAGGTATGACACATGGGAAAATCTGTTGGAGATGGGCTGAAATGGGATTACCTGAAGTAAGAGGGGTCAACCTTGGTAAGGAGTAAGGTCACTTCATCATTTGAGAAAAGGGTCAAAGAAAACAGTGGCAGAAGACCCTTGAGTGATAGATGAGAAAGAAGGGAAGGGAGTTCATGATGATCTCAATTTTTTTCCAGTAAAATATAAGACAAAATCCTCAGCTGAGAAAGTGTAGAAAGTGCCATAGGAGATTTGAAAAAAATTTTAAGAGCTGAAGAGCAGGATAGTGAGTTAATAAAGACAGCATAGTAACATTGCCAAGTGGCAGTGAAGGTCCAATTGAGATTATGTAACCCAAATCTGTAGTAGATCCAATCAGGTTTTCTTCATCTTTGTTCAGCATGTGTGTAGTCGTAAAGTCAACAAATGCTGAGAGTGATCCATGGCATGGCTGGACATAATCGGAAATATGATAAGGAAGGTAGAATTCAAGAGAAGAGAACAGTATAGAACTGAATTGGTTCAAAGGAGTCAAGATGGGGTAAAGAATGACTAAAGCAGGGAAGATATCTTAGAAAAAAAATTGAAGGGTCAAGGGACTAGAGGTCATAGTGAAGATGAAAAGTAGAGCTGTGTAAGGAAAGACAGGAGTCAAAAGCTAATTAGATTACAGTTTGATAAGTGGATTTCTGAATTCCTGTATATGGATTTGGTACATTTGTGGGTGATGGCAAGATCAAGGTGTACCCATCTTTGTGTGGAGCTGAGATGGTGTAGCAGGGTAGCTCAGGAAGAGTTGACTGGTTAGGGTATTTGAGGGAGAATCCCCTAGGTGAAATTAGGAATGGGTTTGGATGATGGTATGTAAGAGATCAGTGGGGTTGTGAAGGATATAACCAAGTATGAGAATTTTCCTCACACTTTTTGCTTTGGGTGCAGCTGAAAGATCCTGGCCTAATTCCACCCAGCCATTTTATTTTGTGTGTTCTAGAATGTTGGTTCCATAGGCAACAACTTCCCCTCATCTCAAATCTGCTTTTCTCCTGTTCTATGTACTGACTCCAATTGGGTTTACAATCCACTAGATCCCAATAAAGCTGTTTCCCAGGAAGACTGCCATCTAGTCATGTCTGCCCCTTCTGATGAAGCTTTATTTTTAACCAAAGCATCAGAATTTACATCAATTCCTTTTATATTTCAGAGTAGATTCAGCTCTGCTCCGCCTTCTTACCTTGGGAGGTCTTTTTAGATATGGATTCACTCATCTGGTGGGCTAACTTTCCCTCTTACACATAGTTAGCAAGCATTCTAATTGTGCTAGGCTAAGCATGTTAACTAAATCACTGATAACAATGTTTGAGAGTCTAGGGATCAGCCCCGGGGACCTTTTCCAAGTTGGCATTGAACACTTACTGCTACTCTTTGGATCTAGCTGACCAACAGGCATCTTACTCATATATATCATCTATCTTATTTATAATAATAGCTGGGAGATTTTGAAAGATTCCTTGCTAAAATGTAGGTGAATGCTTTCTCCAGCATTCTGCCAGATTAGTAGCCCTGTCCCTCCCCCCAAAAAAAAAAAAAAAAAATTTGGCTGGTAGGATCTGTTCTTGAGAAGCCATGCTGAACTACTACAATCACTACTTCCTTTACTAAGTGGTTTTTTTTTAAATTAATAATTCATTCCAGAAGCTAATCAGGAATCAAAGTCCAATTACAGATTCAGTTGTGTTTTTCTTTCTGGAAAACTGGGGCATTTTTCTTCCTCATTCTTTAAGGACCATACTCATTCTCCATCAGCTTTCAAAGATAGCTACCAGTTTGTTCAGGATCGCAACTTTTACTTCATTTGGCCTAATGACCTGAACTTAACAAGGATGGCCAGGGATTCTAGGTCTGTCCTTTCTTGTCCAAAGATCTTTCTTCTTGGGAGGAAAAAACCCTGACAAAACAAGGAACTGAACACCATTTCCTTCACTCCATCTTCAGTTACCATCAAGTCTTCCATTTACACAACAGATCTATCCTTCCTTTGACCTCCCTCCTACCCCACCCCGTGCTCACTCCAGCTAAAGACAAAACCTCTTTTTCTTATGCTACTTGACTCTCATTCTGTGTTCTGAATACACACACATACTTATCAGACCCTGCACCACTGTTAAAATTTACACTCCATACTTAATCTTCCACACATATTTTTAAGATCCAAGTTTGTTGGCGAGTTCCCTTTGCAGCCAAATTGGTGTATTCAGAAAACATTCCCTTTTCCTCTTTACTATGACTGTTTCTCTCCATAGAACTTCATTCTGAAGAGCTTTCTCTGATTCAGCCTAATCTAACCACACCTTCAAAGTTTTAGTTCTGAGGATCCTCTCATTTCCCAGGACCACTGAAAATCTCTTCCCTAAATTTAAGGTGTCCTGCAGACTTTGTCTGGCTTTCCTCTCCTTTTTTTTTTTTTTTTAAAACAAATTCCTAATTTTTTCTAAAAGGTTCTCATCTTTCCTAAACCACTGACCACTTCCTTCACCGTAGTGAGAGTCAGAACAGAATGGAGGCTCCCTCATCAATTTGTTCCTTTCTCAAAGGATGAAATGAAGTAGGTAGGCCAAAAAGTCATGGCCTACTTTGTTTTGCAGATAAAGAGTTGCACTAGGCATATGAAGAGCTGATGTTCCCAGGGTACCACTCTATCAAGCTCCTGTATATGCCAGTGAAGTCAGAGAGCCTCAGATATTGAAAGGTCCAACCCCTACCTCATACAGACTTTATTTGAAGCCCTCCACTATCAAGGCCAATCAATTTCTTCCCAAGGCAATCTTGCTTCTCAATGATAGGAAGGTTTTTCAAATTCTCTTCTGACTTGTAGCCTAAATTTTCCCTACCCCTTCTCTGTCCCTCTGCCCTCTGGGGCCAAAGAGAAATTTCTAACTGCTCCTTCACACAAAAGTCCTTCAAATATTAGCAAGCAGCTCTCAGGTCTTTCCTGAGTCTTTTCTTTTGGATAAACCAACTTTCACCTGATGTCTCTGCTTTAAATTGCTTTGTATTTACTTGTATATCTATTATAGTTTTTTTAATAAAATGGAAGACCCATTCAAAATAAAGTCCCTAGAACCTAGCATACTGCTTCAAACACAGGAGGCACCAGCTGCTTGCTGAGATGCCCATCATTCTAGTTGTGTCACCTCGATCCTCTCCAAATCAAAGACTTTCCTGAGAGGAAGTGTGCAGAACTGAATATAAGACAAGTGACAGGAATTTCCTCTCCTTAGAAACACTGAGCAGGGGATACATTAGTCGAGCTTGGACTCAGAGATTTCAGGGGTCTAAATCCAGCACTTGATAGATTCTGAATCTCTCTGGCCATCACTTTTTGACTGGATGGCTTCTGAGGTCCCTTCCACTTATCATTTCTGGATGCTGTCTGCTTTAACGTATTCTAAGATTGGACTTCCTTGGCTGCTACAACTCCTTATCCTGCTCACAGTCACTAAGACCCCCAGCTCTTTTTCAGGTGGATTGCTGCCTAGTTGTGGCACAGCATATGGCTCATGAAACTTGGAGTAGGAAGACAAATTCAAATCTTGCTTCATGAGTAGCACCAAAAGAACATTGTACACGGCAACAACAAGATTATATGATGATCAATTCTGATGGATGTAGCTCTTTTCAACAGCAAGAAGATTCAGGCCAATTCCAATTGTCTTGTGATGGAGAGAGCCATCTTCACCTAGAGAGAGGACTGAGGATGGATCACTATATAGTATTTTCACTTTTTTGTTGTTTGCTTTCATTTTGTTTTCTCTCTTTTTTTTCTTTTTAATCTGATTTTTCTTCTGCAGCATGATAATTGTGGAAATATGTATAGAAGAATTACAAATGTTTAACATATATTGGATTACTTACTGTCTAGAGGAGGGGATGGGGGAAGGGGAGGAGAAAAATTTGGACTACAAGGTTTTGCAAGGGTGAATGTTGAAAATTATGCATATGTTTTGAAAATAAAAAAGCTTAAATAAAAAAAATAAAAAACAAAACAAAAATTAAAAAACCCAAATCTTGCTTCAGTCATTTACTAGATTTACTGGTAAATCACTTAAATTCGCTGTGCTTCAATTTATCTGCAAAATAGAAACAATGAGAACACTTGCTCCACAGGGTTGTTGTGAAGATCCAATGAGAAAACATTTATGTAAGTGTTTAATTAGCATGTTAACATGCTAATAAACATTAACTATGACTTTCTTATGCTCATGAAGGCTTAAAAAAAAAAGCAAAATGTTAAGATATTACTTTATCTCTCAAATTTCACCTTATCAGATTTTGTCTAGCGTTCAGGCATGTCAAAATTTTGTAGAATCTTGTCTCCACAATTTTCTTTTTATGTTACAAGTTTAATTGGAGACCTTTGTTTTTATATCACAGTCGTTTTTGGAGATAACACAAACTGTTATCTCTTCCCCATCCTCGTTAAACTACGCTTTGCAATGAAAAAATATCCAAATAAAACAACTGACACAGTGACCGCATCTGACCATGGGTGAAACCTTCTGCCCTCTTGGTTCAGAACGGGGAGGTCTGAGTTGTCTGTTCTCTGGAATCACAATTAGTTTTTCAGTTACTCAGACTTGGGACTTCCTCTAGGTAATATCATCAGACACTGTTGCAGGGTCACTCACTTAGCAGTTTCTAAATGATATAAATCATTTCCCAACTGAGCAGGGGTCCACTTTTCCAATTCTTTGGTAATGTTGTTTAAAAGCGGCTGTGAATTTGGTTATGCAGCGGGACTTGTCTGTCTGATCCCTGGAGGACCAAGTCGCTTTTCCGCACCATTCTGCAGGACCTTCAGGTTTAATAAGGACACCATGCAGGCCTAGATTCAGTTAACGGGCACTGACTAAACACCAGATTGGGCAGCGCACCCTGTGGATAAAAAGGCAACAGACCCTGACCTCTGGGAGAACGCGTCCTAAGGAAGAGAGCCATGCAAATGCTACCTAGCTACATGATACAAACGTAACCTCACAGGGGAAGGGAGGGGGAGGGCCGCAGGAGCGGACTTCTGCAGAGCGGGGCACTGCTTCTTGAAGGAAGGCAGGGAGAGGATCCAGCACGGGGAGGAGGGAGTGAAAAAGCCCCAGATGGGAGCTGGAGGGTTGGGTGCCCTCCCTGGAGCACGTCGAGGGAGAGCCTCTTGCTAGCTGACAAGAAGCCAGGGAGGACTGGCTTTGGGGTTAGTCACCACCAGGCCAAACTGAACTGGATTGTGGTCCAGCCTCTCCGTCTCCAGCTTTTCTACAAGAATAACACAGGCAAGAAGGGAAGGAAAACAATGAAGCACCGGTCCTGCGCTAGGAACTGTGCTAAGCACCGGAGATATTTTGAGGTGGGTTCTAGCGATATCCCCATTTTACGGATGAGGAAACTGATCTGCCGGGTCTCACGGTGGGGTCCATCTGAGGCTGGATTTCCATTGGGAGTTCGAGTCCAGGGCTGGGCCTACTGCGCCCCCTGGTGGCCTCGGGTTGGCTTTGCCAACAATCTAGAAAAGGACGAGCGCAGCTGCGATTTCCCTGCGGACGCTCAGGGGGGCGGCGGGGGCCGTGCATGGGACGGCCGGTGGGGGCTTCTTCCGGACATCACGAACGATCCCTTTAATAAGCTGCTCTGAACAATTACTGATGCTGCCTCAGCGATTCTGCCGGCGTCCAAGGTCGCACGGTTCCAGAGCTGACCCAGGGCGGCAGGTGCCCTTTCTCTCTGGAGTTTGCAGAGAAGGCGAGGGATTTGATGCGCTCACCTCTCTCTGCCCCTTTCTGTGCCAGCTCAGAGCCCAGGTCCCGGCCTGCGGCCCCTCCCCCTCTCTGCCATTTTAGTGCCTAGGTCAGGGGCCTGGGTCTCTGTGCCCCCCTCCCCTCCCCGTGTCTCCTGTCAGTGCCCCGCCCCTCCCCCCCCCGGCCGGGTCTCCTCTGTCCGAGCCCCCCCTCCCCATGCCCGGGTCTGCTCGGTGCCAACACCCCCTGAGCTCGGGTGCAGACGCGGAGCGCCTCCCTGCTCTCCCCGCTCTCCCCGTCCTCCCTCCTCTGCACTCTTCCGCCTTCCTTCACTCCCTCTCTTCCGGCTAAAATCTCAGCGCCACGCCTATTCTTTCGGCCCGATTCAATGGGGGTGTGGCTTACCCTGGGGGCGGGCCCGTTGAGGCCTCTCTAGCTCTCTTTGGCCGAACCTTCCTCCCCTTCTGGGCCTCCGGGAAAGGAGGGCCTATCAGAATGGGCCCGTAGAAGGCGGGAAGAGTGAGATCACTGCCTCTCTTCTCATTGGTCCTTCTCGTCGTCATTCCGAGTCCTTTAAAGCTTCGGACGGGGGAGGGGAGCCTTTGGGAGCAGTCCTGGTTCGGAATGTCCCATTGGCCCTTGCGATGGCCACGGGGCGGGGCGCGCGACGGCGTGCTGACGTTGTGCGCGTGCGCCCCCTCGCCACGTCCCTTCCTCCTCTGCTGCCGTGTCTCGCGCGTTGGATTCATAGCCGGAGGAAGAAGCCGCCGTCAGGTGAGGAAGCCTTTGGTGCCGCCATCTTGGGCTGGGCCGGGCCGGGCGGCGGGCGCAGGGTGCGAGAGTGGGGGTCCCCCGGCGGCGCTTCCGTGCGTCTACAGGGTTCCGCCGGGGCTCGAGACCCCGTCCGCCCTCGCGGCCCCGGGCCAACGGCCCAGACGCGCACCTCAACGGCGGGGTGGCGGCGCCACCGCGCATGCGCGATCCCCACCTCTCGGGCGTTTGGGTCTCGGTGGGGACGTTGCGCATGCGCGGCCTCCGCCCTCTCCGGGCAGTTTAGACCCCGAGGTCTGGAGGCGCGCGCCCGTGGCGGGGACGGTGCGGGGGGAGGGGGGAAAAGCAAGCCTGGCTCCGGTGCGCAGGCGCAGAGGCGGGGTGGCGGCCCGCCGGCCCATCGCCTCCAGAACTACAGCCCTGCCTCCCGGCCTTAGTGTGGGCGGGCCGGGGGGACCTCCGCCTTCCCACCCTCCGCGCCCCCTCCTCACCTCCGGCCTCTCCCCGCAGTGAGCAGGGGCCCGCGGTCCCGGGCCCCCCGCGCCCAGCCCCAGGTCCGGATGGCCGCCAACGTGGGGGACCAGCGCGGTGCCGAGTGGTGAGTGGGCGGGGGGGGGGGGACCGGCGGCCGCACCTCCCTGGGGGCCGGGAAAGGGCCGCGCATGGGCGGGGCCCGGAAGAGGGAGGGGTCACTGGGCCCGCCCTGGCCCAGCTTGGTGCCCCCTGGCCCGGGCGCCGGGTTCCCCCGCCCCGGAGTTCCATGAGTCTATGAGGTCATGTCCTGTGTCCGCAGGGCAGCCCAGTACAGCCTGGGCAGCGGGCCGGCCCGGGAGAGCAGCATGGACGCGCCGATGCACGAGAATCCCGAGTGGGAGAAGGCTCGCCAGGCCCTGGCCAGCATCAGCAAAGCCAGCGCCACGGGCAGCTCGGCCAAGGCCAGCAGCAACGGGCAGGTGGCCACTGCCCAGGTGAGGCCCGGGCCCCCAGGGGGCTGTGGGGGGGAGGGGCACCCGCCCCCACCTTGTCTCTGAAGCCCCGAGGCTGGGGCGGGTCGTTCTCGGCCCCTCCCCTCCTTTCCCCAAGTGTGTGTGGGAGCTGGGGGGGGGGGTCTGTCCCTCACTCTGTGCCCTGCCCCCTCCCCCCTGTGTCCCTTCAGTACGTGGCCCAGGCCGACGCAGCGGCACTCCAGCAGCAGCAGTACTACCAGTGGTACCAGCAGTACAACTACACCTATCCCTACAACTACTATTACCCCATGGTGAGTGCGGGAGCCCGGATTGGGGTGGGGGGCTGGAACCTGCCCGGGCTGCCCCCAACTGACCCCTGACCTGTCTCCTAGAACATGTACCAAAGCTACGGCTCCCCAGGCCAGTACAGCCTGACCACCACCTATGCCACAGCAGCCCCACAGCAGGCGGCCACCCCCGGGCAGCACCAGGGAGGCCTCACCCAGGTAAGAACCACCGGGCTCGTGCCTTCCTCTCTGATTGGCGACCCCTGTGGCTCATTTTTCTCGGTAGGGGGGATTTGGATTTTATTGGGCTCAGGAGATCTCAATAGTCTGAGAGCTAAGGCTCCTGCAGGGCCATCAGGGCCCGTGGGGTGACCATTTGAGGCCTTTTCCTCTCCCTGTTTCCCCATTGTGGGCTGGACGGCCTCTAAAGTTGGCTGTGGGACTGAGCAAGCTACTACGGACTGGGATTTCATTATTGATAAGATCAGAATTCTCTGCACTAACCCAGGGTACATTGGGAGGAGAACTTGTGCAAATCTGGAGTCGCTCCATTGATTGGCGTTGTAGATAAAGACACCTGGCTCTGTACGTCTCTGTTGTTGCCTTTCCTGGCTCTGGCCTGGGTGTTCTCAGCTGTCCGGTGGCAGGGTGGGGGTCTCTATGGCCCCTTCCTGCTGTGATTTATGAATCCGGCTGTTGCCTTCCTTTGACTCTCCCCTCACTTTTCAATCCCGCTGTCAGTAGCAGGGGTTCTTATCTATGGAGAGACTTTTGGCGATTCTGAATTGGAGGGGCAAAAAAGGGGGCACGTTTTTTAAAATTTACTGTGCGAATGTAGCATTTTTGTTCGTCAAGGACTTTAAAAAACACAGACCCAGCAACCTTCTGAGAGGAGTCCCAGGTCTTCACCAGGCTGCCAGCAGGGTCCCCAAATACTCCTTGCTCTGCCCCAGCCCTCACTCAAGCCAAACATTTGCAACAGTGGCATCAAACGGAAGCAGATCTGTGGGTCACATGTTAACCTAGAAACCAAGCTATTTGGCTTTCTGCTGTGTGTCTCCTCAGAGGTTTCCAGGCCACCCTCATGAGTTGCGGGTTAAGTTTGATGTCTGGTTTAGATCGGGGCCTCGGCTCTTTAGGTCCTCCCCGTGGTAACCGTGTTTCTTACCTTGCTAGCCTCCAGTTCCTGGCATGGAAGAAACGATGTCTTATCCAACCCCTCCTCAGCAGTTACCAGCAGCCCAGCCCCCTCAGCCACCCCCACCCCCTCAACATGCAGGGCACGCGCTGGGGAGTGGGGCTCAGCCTGGGGCCTCCCCGGCCCAGCATGGCCAAGCCAGCCCGGTCACCAATCAGGCCTACGGGCAGCACGGTTACTCCGAGCCTCCCAAGCCCAAGAAAGGACAGCAGCTGTGGAACCGCATGAAACGTGAGTGTCTGGCTCCTTCTCAGCCAGTCTGGGCTTAGACGGCCCGATCGGGTCGTAGCACGGTGGTTATGGGAACGGGCAGCATCTGCCTGTGGGAGCCTCGGGGGGAAGGCCTAAGCACAGCTTTTGTTGTCAGGGAGTTCGTGAAAGGAGAAGGAGCAAGAGCTGAGCCATTTGGATGCCCTGAGGCCGCCCCTGGGTCTCCACTGGGTATTGCCTCCTTCCTGTATAAACCAGTGATGGTCTATAGTCTAATGGGGCATTCTTTCTGCTCTCCCCTCTCCTCCCCTTGGAGGCACGTGACCTCGACCCTTAGGGTTCTGTTTTCTACCTTTCCCAGAAGCCCCAGGAGCAGCCAGCGTCAAGTTCAACATCCAGAAACGGCCCTTCGTGGTCACCAGCCAGAACTTTAACTCTGGTGCTGAGGGACAACACGGCAGCTTCGGGGCCCAGGCCAATGCAGAGAAGTCCCAGAGCCACAGGTGACTCCCCCTTCCCCCCCAAGCCTGGGCCCGGCCCCTTCTGGGAGTGGGCAAGGGTCAGGGCCCACCGAATCTCCTTGACGTGTCTTTGTCCCCGCCTCCCCTCCAGCGGCATGCCCCCAAACCGGAACTTATCGGGGAAGCCCGAGGACTGGCCCCAAGACATGAAGGAGTACGTCCAGCGCTGCTTCACCGCCTGTGAGTCTGAAGAGGACAAGGACCGGACGGAAAAGCTTCTCAAGGAGGTCCTGCAGGCCCGGCTCCAGGACGGCTCGGCCTACACCATCGACTGGAGCCGAGAGCCGCTGCCGGGGTGAGGCGGGGGGAGAGGCCGAGGCTGCGGGACTCCCTCGGCAGCAGAGTGGGGCAGGCTCCCACGGGACTGGGCCCAGGCTGGTCCCCAGGGGGCGGTGCTCCTGGTTGTTGGCCGACTCTCCTCGGAGAGCCACAATCCAGGGCTAAGGGACTGTTGTCCTTTCCCTTCAGGCTGAGCCGGGACGCTGTGACAGAGAGCCCCAAGAAGAAGCGGTGGGAAGCCTCATCCATCCTTCACCCCGTCCGAGGAGCGGGGGGGACACCTCGGGGCGGGGGGACGCAGCCCCAGCGGGGGGCAGGTGGCACCGGGAGTGCCGGCCGGGGGCGCGGCAGCACCTTTGCCACCAAATTTGGGAATCGGAACGTGTTCATGAAGGATAACAGTTCCTCTTCAAGCACAGACTCACGCTCTCGGTCTTCCTCCCGCTCCCCTTCCCGTCATTTCCGCCGCAGGTAACGGGAAGGGCATCAGGAGGGAGCCCTGGGCCCATGGGCCGCCGGGAAGGGGGCCGGCTGACAAGAAGCCCCGGGCTTGGGCTGAATCCTCTTGTTTTCTCCCTCCCTCCCCTGCGTTTCCCTGTAGTGACTCACATTCAGACTCTGATAGTTCCTACTCGGGCAGCGAGTGTCACCCAGGGGGGCGAAGAAACCCACCACCGAAAGGCCGGGGCGGCCGAGGCGCTCACATGGACCGGGGGCGAGGGAGAATGCAGCGGGGGAAGAGGTGAGATCTCACCTAGGGGAGGAAGAGGCAAGGATGGGAAAGGGGGGGGCATCCCCCTCCATCTTCCCCGGGAGCTTCCTCTCCATCCCCAGCACCTTTGTCTGGCGACCGGCTGGGACGCGTTTAATGCCGTCCTCTCGTACAGGCACGACCTCATCCCTGCCAAGCGCAGCCGCAAGAAGCCAGCGGCCGCCATGGAGTGTGAGGACCCCGAGCGGGAGTTGAAGAAACAGAAACGGGCAGCACGGTTCCAGCACGGGCATTCCCGGCGCCTGCGCCTGGAGCCTTTGGTGCTGCAGATGGGCAGCCTGGATAGCGGCAGCGCTGACCCTGACTGGAACGAACTCAAGATTGTGGGCACCTGCCCGGACATCACCAAACACTACCTGCGGTTAACCTGTGCGCCAGACCCCTCCACCGTGAGGCCTGTGGCTGTGAGTGTCCCGTGGGAACCCGGGGGGGGGGAGGGCCGTCCTCCCTGCAGTCTTGTCCCCAGGCTTGGGCTCAGCAGCATCTCTGGCCTTTTAGGTCCTGAAGAAGTCGCTGTCCATGGTGAAGTCTCACTGGAAGGAGAAGCAGGATTACGCCTTCGCCTGTGAGCAGATGAAGTCCATCCGCCAGGACCTGACTGTGAGTCCTGGGGCCCAGGCCCGGGCAGCAGGGAGGGAGGGGGGGGCCAGGGCTGGGGTCGACTCTCAGCTTCCCCTCCTCCTTCAGGTCCAAGGTGTCCGAACTGAGTTCACAGTGGAGGTGTATGAGACCCACGCGCGTATCGCCCTAGAGAAGGTGAGCAGGCCGGAACCCCTTCCTCCCTCCCTCTCCAGCAGCGCCCTCTGCCCCCTCCTGCCCTCCCTCCCTGGAAGCACTCTTGGTCCCTCGTGATTGCCGGAGCCTCATCTGCCCTTGTCCCCCTCAGGGCGACCACGAGGAGTTTAACCAGTGCCAGACGCAGCTCAAGTCTCTGTATGCGGAAAACCTGCCGGGCAACGTTGGGGAGTTCACCGCCTACCGCATTCTCTACTACATCTTCACCAAGAACTCGGGGGGTGAGCAGGGGGGAGGTGCTGGCGGGGCAGGGCGGCTGCTTGAGAGGCGCCACTCACTCCCTCTGCTCTTCCCCAGACATCACCACAGAGCTGGCTTACCTGACTCGAGAGCTGAAGGCAGACCCCTGTGTCGCACATGCCCTGGCACTGCGGGCGGCCTGGGCTCTGGGCAACTACCACCGTTTCTTCCAGCTCTACCGAAATGCGCCCTGCATGTCAGGCTACCTTGTGGACAAGTTTGCTGATAGGGAACGGAAGGCTGCTCTCAAGGCCATGATCAAAACGTATGTGAGGGCCGCCCAGTCCCCCCACGTGCTCATTCCTGTGCCTGCCCCTCCCCTCGGCCTGCTCTCCATGTGTCTGCTCCTCAGGGGCGGGCCCCGCTGCTCTCCCTGTCACTCTGCGCTTTCTCTTGTCTCCTGGCCCCTTCTCCGTCCTCCCCCGGCTCCTGGGCATCTCCCATTTTTGTCCTTTTGTCTCCCCTCTTCCTCCCAGCCCCCCGACTCTTTCTTCTCATTCCTCCCGAAGCCTCCGTTTGTTTCTGCCCCGCACCGTTTCCGAGTCACTTTAAAAGTGCCCTTGAGCAGTCCCTAGGCTGAGTCATGTGAGGAGATCCCCCAGCCCAAGGCACCCCGGGAGCCTCAGAACAACTCCCGGGAGATCCTCGGGAGCCATCTAGTTCGGCCCAGACCCGAGAGGGGACCCTTTTCCGATATCCCCTCAAGCCGGCAATGCTGCTTCGTTCACTGCCGTAGCCTGCCCTTCAGCCTCGGGCAGCCCGTCGCTCCCAGGCCCCCCTCCTGAGCCCTCGTTCCTGGACAAGCCCAGGAGGCCTCACAGCCTGCTCTGCTGCACTCCCAGCCCCCTTCCCTCTAGTGTGGCTTCCAGGAGTGCTCCCATGTGCTTCTTGTGGCTGGGTGTCGTGCCCCAGGCTGCTTATGGGGTACAGTACCCCCAGGGAGGTGACCAGCACTCCAGATCGCCTTGCGTACTGGACCTTGCCCTTGGGGTCTCCACGGTCTCTTTTCAAAGCCGTTGGTGCGATTATTGAGCAACACTCAGTCCCTGGGACTTTCCTAGAGGTGGGCAGCCTGGGGCACACCTCAGAGGGCTTGGGTTCAAATTCCACCTCAGACAGTTGCCTGTGGCTGTGACCTTGGGCCACTTATTAAAGCTCCCTGGGCCTCAGTTTCCTCAACTGTCAAAAACAGCCCAAACACAATGATTGAACTAGCTGGTCTTGAAGCTCCTTGAGGTGAAGCTCTGGGTGCTTTGAGGCCGCCACCCGCTCACGCCTCAGCTTTGGCTCCAGACACTTGGCAGCCAGGGGGTCTCCTCATTGGCCCAACTCGGCTAACTTGCACCTTTTTTCCCCGTCAGTTGTTAAATACTCAGTTAAAGTCTAGGTAAGCTAGAGGCAGTTTCCCTGATGGACTAGCTTAGGAGCAAAGGGAAAGTCGGTGAGACCAGATCTTTTTGGGGGAAAGCTGCTTGGGCTGCTGGCTCTTGCGCCTTCTTCAGCCTGCCAGTGCTCCCGGCGTTCACCGTGACCCTGGGCTCATCCAGCTCTTGACTCGGCAGCCCCCAAAAGGGTAGTGTTCCTGTGGGTCACGGGACTTGGTCTTGAGGACACTCGGGCATCCCTCTCCTGGCTGGGAACGGCCTCTTAAGCAGGTGGCTCTCTGCCCTTGGCAGAGCCCAGAAGCTCAGCCCCTTCCATGCTTCTGTCTGTCTCTGTGTGTGTGTCTCTGTCTCTCATATTCTCCCTCTCTCTTTTCATATTAATGAGCCCGATCTCCTTCCATCCATTCTTGATCCTCCTCTCCACGACAGCTGCCGAGTGGTCTCCCCATTGCTTGTCTTGTCTGTCTCTCATCATTGTCTCCCTCGGCACATGCTGAGCTCATGTCTTAGCCTGTGATTTCCTATTGGTCTGAAGGCACTTGCTCTTGTGTCTTCTGCGGCCTTTGATTTTTTGCATTTAGTTTGTTAGAACCAGGGCTTACTCAACTATAGCCCTTGGGCCTCGGCGGAGTTTCTACTTCTTAGTCCTAGTTTTATTTAAAAATTCTAGGAAGGAAACTTACTAAGTACCTACTATGTGCCGGACGCTATGCTAAAGACTTCAGTTTTATCACATTTGACTCTCTTAATCTTGAGGCTACTGTTTTCCTCATTCTACGCATGGAGAAACTGAGGCAGAGATGGCTTGCTCAGGGTTGTGCAGCTAGCATTTGAAGATGGATTGGAACTCGGTTCTTTTTGGGATCCTAGCCTGCTGCTCTGTACACTTTGACTAAATACCTAGGGGAAACAGCAGAGACTTAGGAGTTCAGGCCCCTATGTCTGCAGCACAGTAAAGAGACCTTCACTTGCTTGAGGCCTTAATACACATGGACGTAGGAGGATCTTTCCTGTGGAAGTCCCTGGTCATCTGCACAGATTTCTTTTTTTAATTCAGTAGTATTTTATTTTTCCAATTACAAGACAAGATAGTTTTCGACTTTCATTTTTATAAGCTTTTGAGTTGCACGTTTTTTCTCCTTCCTTTTCTTCTCCCTCCCCAAGACAGCGAGCAAGCTGATAGAAGTTATACAGTTACACTCATTTTAAACATTTCTATATTGTCGCATTGGGGGGAAAAATCAGAACTAAAGAGAAAAACCATGAGAAAGGAAAAAAAAAAAATGCAAATATTAGACTTTTCTCTACATTCAGTCTCCATACTTCTCTCTCTGGTTGTGGAAAGCATTTCTCCCCACCCCTTCAAGTCTCTTGCATTCGCCTTGGAGCATTACTGAGAAGAGCCAAATCTGTCTCAGTGGGCCATCGAATGATCTTGTCACTGTTTACAATGTTTTTCTGGTTCTTCATGTTTCTTTGCTCATCAGTTCATGTGAATCTTTCCAGGCCTTTCTGAAACCTGCCTGCTCATCATTTCTTACAGAACAATAGTATTTCATTACATTTATATACCACAACTTGTTCAGCCATTCCCCGACTGAGGGGGCATCCCTTCTTCTTCCAATTCTTTACCCCCACAAAAAGGGCTGTTAGAAACTTTTTTCTTTTTCCATCTTCTGTAATCTCTGGGAACTGGTAGTGAGACTGTTGGATCAAAGGGTATGTATAGTTTTACAGCTTTTGGGGGCAAAATGTTCTCCAGAAGGGTTGGATCAGTTCACAACTCCACCGGTGCGTTAGTGTTCCAGTTTTCCCACCTCTCTGTCAACACTTATCAAAATTTCTTGTCATCTTAGCTAATCCGAGAGGTACGAGAGATACCTCAAGAGTTGTATTTCTCTAATAATGATTTTAGAGCATTTTTTCACATGACCACAAGGCTTTAATGTCATGAAATTTTTCATTTCTTTTGACCATTTATCACATAGGAAAAACACTTATATTCCAAATTTGACTCATTTCTCTCTATATTTTAGAAATAAGGACATCATCAGAAACACCGTAAAAAGTGTTGCCCAGTTTTTTGCTTCTCCTTTAGTCTTGGCTGCATCGGTTTTGTGTGTGCAAAAACTTTTAGGTGTACTATAATCAAAGTTGTCTGTTTTGCGTGTCATAATGCTTTCTATTGTTTGGTCGTAAATTCCTCCTTTCTCCAAAGATGTAGACGATCTCTTGCTCTAATTTGCCTTTAGTGTCACCTTTTAGCTCTAAATCATGAACATGTTTAGACTTTTATCTTGTTATAGGCTGATCTGTCTCGAGTCTCCAAGTGTCCCTTCAGACCATCTCGGCCAGTCCCCCCCGCAGCATTTTAGACTTTGTATGAGCTTTGTTGGAGGTGTTGGGAAGCTCCCCACACCTGAGTGGCCCATGGGGCTCAGGAGCAGGTCCTGGCCCCCAAGCCTGCACTGAGGAAGTGTCTTCCTCTGTAGTGTGTGGCTCTGAATCCTGATTTTTCTTCCAGCAGTCTCTTCTCGTAGCTGATACTGCCCCATTAGCCGGTCTGTCTGCTGGGGACGAGGGCAGCTTCTCTGGTCAAGGTCCTCGTGCTAGTGAGGGTTGGGGATGTTGGGTGTCTTCTGTGTGCGCTTCCCCACTTAGGTGGGCATTTGGCTAGTAATCAGAACTGCTCCTTTCTCTTAACTTGTGACTATCCTTGGGGAGTCTCAGGCTCTGGGACGGTTTGTGCTCCCTCCCAGCTTCTCAGTCTGGAGAGAGAGCCCTTCTGTTGGTGGGCCCAGTGCCTCCTGCAAGCCCCTGGCCAGGCTCCTCCTGTTCTCAGGCTGTAGATGTACTTGGAAAGTTCTTTCCAACTCCAGCTTGCGCCCAAGGAGCACTGGGTCAGAATCGGGCCGGAAGGTGAAATCATGCCTCTTGGCCAAGGTCACTTCCTTCAGAAGACCTTCAGCAAGGCCCGAGTGTGAATTGTAGGGCTCCCAGGAAAGTCTGGCCTGACATCCTTATTATTGATGAGATGGGAGGGGCCCCTAATGGGGCTGAATGTAGATTTGAGCCCAGGTTTTCTGACTGTTAAGCCCTAGACTGTGGGGCCTGGCAGCCCAGAGAGCCCCAAGACTGGAGCAGGCAGGCGGGCAGAGGCCTTTCCCAGATGGAGCCGCACTTGGGGTCTCCAGTGGGGGGCCCCTCGATCTGTCGCTTCCCCCGTGAGTGTGTGCATTGTGTCCTCTGGATGGGTGACTGCTTGTGGCCGGTGTGCGCGCGTGTGTCCGTATCCCGCACGTTCCTGAGCCTGGGGCTTCCTTCTGCTCTCTCCTGCTGCTGCTCTGTCGGGAGCCTCTCCCCCTCCCTCTGTGTCCTGCCTCCCAGCTCCACAGCCAGAGCTGTGCTCCCCTTTCTGAGGGCCGGGAGCCTCAGACTCCTGGTTCCTCATCTCTGTTCTTGTCTTTCCCCCTCACTTTTCCCTACCTCCCTGCACAGGTAAGTGGGGCGGGGCGGGGTGGGGGAGGGGGTCATGGGAGCCGGTGGCCCATGGAGCTTTTCTCCTCTCCCCGGCTCGAAGTGCTCTGGGGGGGAGGGCGTCCCAGGGAGCCTCCTCTGGGCCTACGATCCTGGCCCTGGACGCATTGGGTCCCTCAGCTGGGACCGGGAGGGAGGGGTTGGGGATAGTACCGATTTCCATGGGGTCCCTGGGCCCCGTGTCTTCCCCCCACCCTTCATCCATGTCTCCTCTTGTCTCCATAGCTTCCGCCCGGCGCTGCCCGTCTCCTTCGTGCAGGGGGAGCTGGCCTTCGAGGGCGAGGCCGCCTGCCGAGCCTTTCTGGCCCCCTTGGGCCTAGGCTACATGGGGCCCGACAACACCAGCATCGACTGCCGGCTCAGCGTGGCGCAGCTGCCCACCTTCTGAGCGCCTGCAGGGGGCGGGTTGGGGCTGGGGCCAGGGCCCGGTCGCCTGCCAGGGCCAGCAGGGATTTAGGAAGGACAAGACGGGGCTGGTGGAGGTCTCTCGCCACCCCTGCCCCCCACCTCAATCAGCGTTTACTGGTTTAAACTGGTTTCTTTGAGCCACAGACTGGGATGTACATATGGGAGAGGCGGGGCCGGAGCCTTTGCCTCCCCTCTCCCTGCCTTTGAAACCCCAGGGATTTTGTACAGAGAATTTTTCTACGTTTTTATTTTCTTGAGTGGGCCTCGGGTGGGAAGTGGGGAGGGTTTGGATAGTGGGTGGTGGGCCGGGGGTCTGTAGGTCTGTCTGCCCTGATCTCGCCCCCCCACTAACACTCTCTCAGTGTTTTCTCTCTTTCTCTCCTGAGCTCGTCCCAGGCGCCCGGCCGGTGCCCCATGCCCCCCCACGCAGGAGGGGGCTGGGGGGAAGAAGGAAGAGGGGGTACCTTCAGCCAGCTCTGGGGGGTAACGACCCTCCCCCCATCCACCCTGCTCTCACCCTCCACCTTGAAGAGACTCTTGCCGCCCTTTCCCCTGAAGGGGGGGGCTTCATCTTGTCTGGGGCTGGGGGGGAAGTTGCTTCGGACTGTACACCTGCACCCCCCCGCCCTGAAATGCTGCTGTAGCCAAGAGGACGTCACCCCGAATGCCAAGACACCGCCGCCGCCGCCGTGGGAGCTGCCGGGACCACAAGTCTGATGCATCTCAAGTTGTATTAAGTTGTCTCCATGTCTTACCCCCTCCCCCCTTTTCCTCCCTTCCCAGTGTCTGTTTTGATTTCTTTCCCCTCCCCTCTGTCCCCCTCCCCCTTCTGGTTCTGCACAGGTAAAAAGGTCATCCCTCCTTTCCTCCCCCTTCTTGCCTCCATGGGTCACCAGGTCGCATCATTTCTTCCTTTGATATTTTATTTTTTAAATTATTTTCTCCCCCTCTTTCTTTTTACCCCCCTTCTCCCCCTCCCTTTTCTACCATGTAACTCAATAATGTGCAATGAGATCGAAAACAGCTGGACTGTCAGGCTGCCTCTCCTTTCCAGATGTTCCTGTTTCTTCCGACCCCCCCCCCCCCTTCCCACCATCCCTCCCTACCCTCCTTCCTCCCTCCCTCCCCCCTTCCCTGCAACCAAGGAGTGCTGAGCACGGTTTGGGAAAAAAAAAAAAAAATAAGAGAAAGTTAATTAAAGAAAAAAAAAAAGAAGAGAGAAAGAGAGAGAATGAACTAAATCCTGGACGTGGTTGGCTTTTTGTTTTGCCTGTTTGTCCCCTCTTTCCCCCGCCTTGGGGTGCTCCCATCAAGGGGTGCTGCTTGGGGTTGGAGGGCTCGGCCCCCACTGCCACTGAGGAGGCGGGAGGGTGCCTTTGGCGCGGCCTCCCGCGGCTAGTGGAGAGCCCCTGGCAGGGTGGAGGGCGCCAGGGGCACCTGGGCTAATATAGAGGAGCCCCCTTCGGGCCCCTGCGCCCCTCCCACGGAGCACAGCTGGAGCTCTTCCACCACCTGGCTGCCCAGCTCGGCGTCCCCCCGGGCCTCGGGTAGCGACAAGCGGCCCGGGCTCCCCCGAGGCAGTTTGGCCAAAGTGAGGTGGGGGCCGAGCTCCTGGCCTGCGGGTTCCAGGACCTGGAGCCCCTCGGCCTCCAGGGACTGGGCCAGGGTGCGGGCCAAGCCCTCGAGGCCCGGGCTCGGGAGCGAGTAGATGAGTCTGTGGCCCAGGCACGCCAGGTCCCGGAAGTGGAGTGTCCTGGGGCAGGGGAAGCCGGGGCCCCGGACCAGTTGTCTCAGGGCCCCCGCGGCCGCGGCCACCTCCCCGGGGCCTGCGAGGCGCAGCAGGACCAAGGTCAGGTGCAGGGCCCGGGGACTCACGGCCCCGGCCAGGCCGGCCTGGGCCCCGACTGCTGCCGCCCGCAGCTGCGGGTCCGTTATCGGGAGGGCTACGAAATGCGTGGGGCGGAGGCCCTCGGCGGCCCCTCCCCCGCTGTCGGAGCGGCCGCTCGGCCCGAGGGGCTCCGTCCCAGGCCCGCCGTCCTCTTCCGGGGCTCCGGGCCCGCCCTCTCCCCGGCCTTTGGCTTCAGACCCTGGTCCGCCGTCCTCTTCTCCGGCTCCGGGGCCGCCGGCCGCGGCGAGCCCGTCCAGGATGGTGGTCCCGCGGCCCGCGGCCGAGCCGAAGACGAGGTCGGTGCGGGAGGCGCGGTCCCACACGAGGCGGCCGCGGTGTCGGAAGTAGCGGATGCGGTGCTGGGGCACGGCCAGCACCCCGGGGCCCAGCGCAGCCAGCTCCTCGTCCCAGCAGAAGGCGGCGAAGGGCTCTTCCTGCACGCCGCGGAAGCGGTCCAGGTAGCCCACGGAGAAGTCGGCGGGGTCCAGGTGCGGGTCCCAGCGGATGCGGTCGATCACCGCCTGGGCCGTCTTCATGGAGGGCTTCTTGCCCTCGGGGCTCGAGGCCGGCCCGGGCCGAGGCTCAGCCCGGGCTTCGGCGCCGGGGTGGGGGAGCCGGCAGCGGGCCCCGAAGTGGCAGCGCCCCTCCAGGTAGAAGCGGCAGACGGGCTCCGGGGCCCCCCCTTCCTCCATGCCGCCGCCGCGCCCAGGGCTCGCTCCCGGGCCCCCGGTGTCCCCGGCTCTTCCGGCCTCGCCGGTCACGCCCCTCCGGCGTCTGTGCCGGGGTGAGGCTCTTAAAGGGGCTCGGTCCTTCTCCGCGGGGGGAGGGGCGGGGGTTACCCGTCGCGGCCGAAAGGGCGGAGGTGTGGCTCCGAGAAGGGCGGGCCCCAAAGCCCTGCCCATAGGGACACGGGGACCGTTAGCCTCGCCACGGGCCCGGCAAGGAAGGACCTGGGAGAGAAACCGAGGCCCCAAGAACCCCCGAGCGCCCTCTCCCGCCCCAGCGTCCCGGGGGCCCGCAGAAACACCGACGCCAAAGCAGCCGAAATAAATGCTATTTATATATAAAGATTTGGGGGGGCGGGAGCGTTGGCGGGGCAGGGAGGGGGAGGGGGAGGGCGCTATACAGGGGGCGTCGTATAAAAACTTGTGGGGCGAGGCTGGGCCACGGCTTGGGGTCTGGAAGAGAAGCGGCTCCCGGCGGGCCCCTCTACAGCCCGATGACTTCATCCAGGTCCTCGTCAGAGCCGAAGCCCCGCCGGGAGGGCAGCAGCCCACCGTTGGGGGCACCCGAGGCGGCCCCTGCATCCGCCAGGGCCCCCCCTCGATCCATCACGCCCAGCACCTCCTCTAGGAGGGACGGCCCCAGATCCAGGTGAAAGGACAGGAAGGGGTCTCCCGCGGCCGGCCGGGACTCGGCCGCGCCCTCCGAGGGCCGCGGGGGCTGGGGAGCGGTGGGGGGTGGCAGGGCGGGGCGCGCCGGGGACGGGGCGGCCGAGGGAGCGGGGGACGGGCCGGGGGAGGGGCCCGGGGAGGGGCCGGGACCCCCGCCCCCGCCGCCGTGGCGGCTCAGGAAGGATGTGTCCCCAAAGGCGTCGCCCCCGCGGCCCACGTGCATGGTGTGCCGAAAGTCCCCCAGCGGCGCCGAGATGGCATCTCGGTCCAGGCGCTTTTTGGGCACGGCCGGGCCCAGCTGCTTCAGGATGGGCATCTGCCGGGAGAGGAGAGCGCGGCTCAGCCCTGGGAGCCGGGGAGGGGGCGGAGAAGCGGCTTCCCCGCTATTCCCGCCCCTCTCGGGGCCAGGCTACCCAGAGTCCTCCCGGGCTCCCCGCCCCGGGGGAGAAGCGAGCGGCCCCCCGGGGAGCCCGGCTCCGAGGCCGTTCCCTCTGGCTCTGGCTGGCCCAGCCTGGCTACTCCCTCCAGCTGGCTCACCTCCACGTGTCCCTGGCTTACCCCTCCCCCTGCAAACATCGCGGTCCCTCCCAGGCGGAAATCACACCCACCTGGATCCCGCAGGACTGGTTCTCCAGTTCCAGGAGAGGGCTGGGGGGGGGGGGGGGCGGCCCAGGGTGCGCCCGGCCCTCGGCGGCGTCCCGTCTCTCCCTCCACCCCCACCCGCGGCCGCCCACGTGGCTTCTTTGCCCAGGGGCTGGGTCCACCCACCCCGCTGTCCCCCTTACTCTTCAGGGGGATCCTTGGCCCCGGGCGCGTCCTCAGTCCTGGCCAGCGCCACTCCGCCGGGGCTGCGCCCCTGGAGTCCGACCACTCCTCCTCGAGCACCCCCTCCTTCTACCTGGCGAGGGGAGAGCCAGGAGGGGCCTCAGGGACCCGGGCGTCCGAGCCCCCAGCCCTCGCTCCGTCGGGGAGCCCGGTGTCCGGCCTACCAGCCGCCACCCCCTGGGGACCCAGACACTCCCGCCCTACCTGGCCAGCGGTCAGCCCCAGGTGGAGGGGGCCATGGCCGAGACGGAGAGCGGAGCGGGAGCCCGAGGATCCGGAGCCGACGCCCAATCTGGCCCCTCGCGGGCTGGGGAGGGTTAAGTCCCTGGCCCCTCCTCCCCATCCCTCCCTCTGTCAGCCCCAAAAGTTTGGCTCTGGGATTTAAAGGGCCAGCTGACCGGGAATTCCCCCCGGGTGCCGGACCGGCCTCAGATTAGGGATAAGGGCCCGAGAGGGGAGGCGGGAATTTCTCCCGGGGCGCGGGAGCCGGAGGCGGCTTTGGGCCGCTGCAGGAGACGCCTGGGAGCCCTTGGACCTGCCCCTCCCCCTGTGCCCCCACCGCTCCGCTTCCCGGCCTGGAATTTCCTGGAGCCCGGCTGGGGAAGAGTAATGGCTTCCAGATTCGGCTGGTGGGGGATGGGTGCAAGAGACAGGATGGAGTGGGAGGAAGAGGAGCCTGAGGGTCCTGCCAAGGCCGGGAGCCCAGGCCTCCCCCCTGCCTCTGCCTGGCCCGCGCCTGCCCTCCCGGGAACCCCAGAGAATGAGAGGCGCAGGGCGCCCCCAGATCCCTGCGCTCCCATCACCATCCTCCCGGGGGTCCCTCCCATCCCGAGGGGCTTCTCTGAGTACCAGCCCTGCCTGCCCTCCCCAGCCGGGAGGTGCTCCCAGCTCTGCCCCTCACTCTCTCTGGATCCCCAGCCAGCTCACTCCCCCTTTTCCCAAGCTCAGTGTCCTCCTTCCCAAAGGGAGGCCTCCCCAGCTCAAAACGCTGTCAACTCTTCCCTCGTCCTTTTGTCCTGGCTCTCCCTTTCTGTGTCTGTGGCGGGGCTTGGGGGCATGGGAGAGAACGTTGGGCTGGAGGGCAGCCCTGTCCGGGACTCCCTCCCCCCCAGGAACACCAGAGGGAGGGAGGGAGGCAGGCCCCGGGCTCGGACCCCCAGGACACACCAGTCAGACCCTGGCCTCAGCGTCTGGCCTCTTTAGTTCCTCCTCTATCTGGCCAAGAAGAAAGCCCCGGAGCATCCTGGGACCTGAGGCCTGGCTGCTGCCCTTTCCTGGAGCCCCAGGCCCACAGTACAGGGGCTTACCCAACCCCGTTTCACGGAGCAGAGCAGCCAGGCCCAGCCTCCCACGGTGACCGGAGGCCCATCGGGTGCCGGGGCCTGGCCCAGGAACGATGGGAGCCACGCTTGGTCCTTCCTGGCCACCTCCCGGGCAGCCTCACTTTGCTCACTTGTCAGGCAGGGCTGAGCCCTGTCCCTCCTCTGGGCAGGATGGCTGCCGTTCCAGCCTGACAGTTAATGGGGCGGCTCACCGGTCTCCTCCTCGGGGTGCTGGCCGGGGGAGGGGAGAGGAAGGGAAGGAGGAAGAGCTCCCGCCCGGGTCCCGGCTGACGAGACAGTGAGAGGGGGCAGTGCGGCCCGGGCGGGATGGGCCTTGGCAGAGTTGGCTTCTGGTGGACCCAAGAGGAAGAGGCTGGGGGGGGGGGGTTGCCTGGGGCCAGGGGGGATTCCTCAGACAGGAGCCTAGCCCTGCAGCGTGTCCACTATTTGGGTAATCCCTTCCCCTCTCGCAAGGCTCCCATCTGTGAAATGGGTGCGCATCGGAGTAGGCCCTGGCTGGGAAGCTCCACGGGAGGGTTAGGGGGAGGCTCCCTGAGGACCCGGCTCGGTGCTTCTGGGGCTGGGATAGCCGTCCCCAGCCGGTCTTTGAGGAGGCCTCTGACCCAGACGCAAACGGACAGACGGACGCCGGGGCTCAGCAACACACGCCAGATTTTATGAAGCTGAGGCTACAGCTGAGACCCCCGACTGCTCGCCCCTGCCCCCCCCCCCCCCAGACCAGTCTCCTGCTCAGCTGCAGGGTCCGGGATCGCTTGGAGGCAGCCCCTTCACCTGTGGGGCTGCTGGGTCTGGGGCCTGGAAAAGCGGCCCGGGAGCCCGTGGGACCCCCCCCGCCAGGCCAGCCAGGCTTCGGCCAGAAGCCCCCCCAGCGCCGTCACCACCAGCGCGGCCAGGCCCAAGCGCGCGAGGTTGGATGCCGTGTAATCTTGGGGGCCGGGACCTGCCGAGATAAGGCCGTTATGGGCTGGGGGCAGAAGGCTCCAGGCCGCCTCCAAACTGGGTGCTCTCCTCAGGTGGGATCTCTGGCAGGTCCTCCCTTTACCCCTGAGACCCTGGGCACACTGAGGCAGCAGGGGGGGGTCTGCCCTGGAAACCAGCCTCAGCCCCCAGGACTTGCTCCTGCCAGTCCCTGGATGGGGGGGGTGGGGGGGGGCAGGACACTGGCTCAGAAGGGAGGCAAGGCCAGGGAAGTGTGGCGGTGCCTCCCTGCCCCCTCCCGGAGCTGGGAGGTCTGGCCGCTCACCTGCTGAGATGTCCACCTCCTTTGTGGGAACGTGGGGGGGTGTGAGAGCGCCTGGAAATGGGGAGAAAAGGATGGAGAGAAAGGCAACCCCCCTGTGTCTGCCCCAAGCCCTCTTCTACCTGCGGGTGCTCTGCTTCGTTCTTGCCTTTAGCAGAGGGAGCCTGGGGCTTCCGTTTGGAGGGCTCTTAGAGGGCCCGGACTCCAAGCCCCTTATTTATTAGCCTGGACAGAGGAAGGCTGCCAAGCTGGACACCCTGTCCTGACAGCCGTGCCTCAGGGTGCTTCCCTCAGGGACCACCATCCTTCTCCTTGGGGACGCCCCAGCCCTGCCCCAGGGAGGACACCTGAGAAAAGGCGGGGCCCCCAGTGGGAGCCTCCATGGGGAGCCTTTGTGGGTGCAGATGCCCGTCATGGGGAGCCTTTGCCCAGGAGCCTGGAAATGGCCTTACTCACCAGCCCGAGCATCTGACTTTGTTGGGGAAGGGGCGCGAGGGCGTCCTGGGAATGGAGGAAGTAACAGTTATTGGCTGGTGTCCCCTCCTTTCCTTCTCCCTCAGAGAGCCCAGGCTGGTGGAAGCTAACCCAGCCCCCATCTTACAGATGTGCCAGAGAATTAAGGGAGGTGCCAGCAAACCCTCAGCTGGCAAGTGGCAGAGCCCCAGTTCACACCCAACACTGGTTCCCAAGCCAGGGCCCTTTCCCCTCTGCCACGCTGCTACTTGAACCCTGCCCCTGCCCCAGGGAGGACAGCCGAGAAAAGGTGGGGCCCCCCAGTGGGAGCTGGGGGCACAGATGCCCTCCATGGGGACCCTTTGCAGGCACAGATGCCCGCTGTGGGGAGCCTTTGCCCAGGAGCCCGGAGACAGTCTTACTCACCAGCCCGAGCATCTGACTTTGTTGGGGAAGGGGCGCGAGGGGGTCCTGGGAATAGAGGAAGTAACAGTTATTGGCTAGTGTCCCCTCCTTTCCTTCTCCCTCAGAGAGCACAGGCTGGTGGAAGCTAGCCCAGCCCCCACTTTCAGCGGCAGGTTCCAAAGCCAGGGCCCTTTCCCCTCCGCCACACTGTTACTTGCCCCCACCCCTGCCCCCAGGGAGGACAGCCGAGAAAAGGTGGGGGCCCCCAGTGGGAGCTGGGGGCACGGATGCGCTCCATGGGGAGCCTTTGCCCAGGAGCCCGGAGACGGCCTTACTCACCAGCCCGAATGTCTGACTTTGTTGGGGAAGGGGTTGGAGGGGGTCCTGGGAATAGAGGAAGTAAAAGGTGTTGTCCCAAGTCCCCTCTTTTCCTTCTCCCTCAGAGCGCACAGGCTGGCGGAAGCTAGCCCAGCCCCCACTTTCAGCGGCAGGTTCCAAAGCCAGGGCTCTTTCTCCCCCCACTTCTCCTCCCCCTGCCCCCCCCAGCTTCTGGAAGCACCGAGTCTCTGCCCTCAGCTTGGCTCAGTCTCAGTTCAATCAATTCAACTCATGTCTGCTCCCGAGCCACCGAGGACTGAGCCGGGAAGGACTAGCTTGGGCAGAGATGCTCCTCCTCCAGGTGCTCCCTCTCGAGGACCCCTGCCTCTGACCCCTGCCTCAGGCTCCCTTGGGAAGCAGGGGCCTTCTGTGCTCCAACCCCTGAAGAGGAGGGGCCCTGGAGAGCACAGCTGGGGGCCCTAGGCCTGGTGGGAGAGGGCTGGGGGCGCTGGCTGGGCATCCCGCACCTTTGACCCGGAGCTCCAGCGGCTCACTGGGGGCCGTCCACAGGTAGGGGAACTGACTGTCAAATGCATAGCACTTGTAGGTGCCTCCGTGGTCAGCGGTCACCGCAGGGACGGGGAAGTGGACGGGAGACTTCCCTTCCTGGGTCTTCCAGATGCCCGCTCTGCCCTCCTTGGCCAAGGCAAACGTGTTAAAGCCATGTTTGGAGCTGCAGGAGAACGTGACGCTCTCCCCAGAAGATACCTCGGCGCTGGGCAGGATGGAGAAGAAGGGTTTGTCATACAAGTCTGGGAAAGAGGAGACGGGGTGTTACAGGGGAGCCCCCTGGTCCTGGGGAGTTGTGCGCATTTGTACGGGAGCCCCCCCTCCGGGTGAGCTGCGCGCATTTGTACAGGACCCCCCCTCTCTGGTGAGCTGCGCGCATTTATTCGGTGTCTGTGGTCTGTGCCCATATGCCCCTGAGTGCTCTCACCCCAAGGCTCAGTCCCTCTTCCTTCCCCCACCCCTGATCTTGCTCCCTGAGCCGGGGCTCCCGCTTCTGGGCTCCCAGGCTTCAGCGCTAGCCGGTCTCCTGGGGTCTCCCTCACCTGTCACCACCAGCTCCAGCTGGGTGCTGGGCTGTGACCAGCGGCTCCCGTTGCTGTAGGAGCATCTGTACCTGCCGGCAATGGTGGCCGATGCGCTCCCCAAGGGGAAGCGAGCCTGAGCTGTGGGCCCCGGAAGGCCAGGCTGGTCCCTATAGTCCCTGGAGGAGCCCAGTCGCTCCAGGCGGTACATGTCAACTCTAGGGGGCCCCTGGCACCACAGGATCACGTCTGCCCCCCAGGCCACCATGGAGCTGGGCTTTGCCCAGAGAATGGGTTTGGAGAGAAATTCTGGAAGAGATTTTGCATCCTGAGCTCCAGGCCCGCGGCTCCCCCTGCTCCCCCTCCCCCAGCACCCGCTCTGGGCCGCCTGTCTGTGCCGACCAAGGGAGAAGGGCTGGGGGAGACTCACCTCCTTGTGTTTTGATCCCCAGGTTCAGACCCAGGCCTAGGGGAGAAGAGCTGATGAGAGGCAGACATTTCCCTCCCGGGGGAGCCGAGATGTCCCCGGGGTCTGAATCCTGGCCTTCTCTGGGCCTCCAAGAGTCACCAAATATTTGCTGGAAGGAACCTTAAGATCATGGAGTCTGACCCCCTATTTCACAGAGGGGGAAACTGATGTTCAGGGCAGGGCAATGACTTGTTCAGGAGGGCACAGTGGGCTGGGCAGCCAGGACTAGATCTGTCCCCTCACTTTCCTGTCCAGCCTCAGGTCTCCCAGCCCCCTCCCCAGTCAGTCTGCCCCCCCCATTTTCCACTCTGTCCCCCAGGAGATCCCCTTCTCCAGCCAGACCCTCTCACGCTTTCCTGGGACTCACCAAGTAAGAGTAGGGGAGGGAGGGAGGAGCCCATGGTCCTGATCAGGGCCTCCAGGGTGGCAGGGAGGCAGATGGATCCTCACTCCCTGAGGGGGCTTACCAAAGTGGGGCTCGGAGGCAGAGAGTCCTAATCATGGTCTGCCTCTGGGGGGAGCATTTATCTCCCGGGCCCAGTGTTACCCGGCTTCCTTCTGGGAGGATCACCCACTTCCTCCTCGGATGTGGCAGCCCCTTCCAAGAAGGATGGCGGCTTCCAGCCTTTCCTTCTCATGTACTGACCCCCTGCACCCTTGGCGGGGTCCCGCTAGGCAGCAGGAAGTCTGAGCAACGATTCTGATGGGCTGCTTCGCTTTGGCAAGGCCTTCTTGACTCCTGGCTCGGGGAAACCAAGGCACTTATTTTTTAAAGTCTCTTTTGGATCTGGAAGTCTGATTCTCCCCCCAACTTCTAGGAGGGTCTCTTCTCCCCCTCCTTGCACTCCTTTCTTCTCCTTCCTCCTTTCACTCCTTTCCTCTTCTCTCCCCTCCTTCCTCCCTTCTCCTCTCCTCTCCCCCCCACCCCTTCATTCCTTTCCTCTTCTCTCCCCTCCTCTTCCCTCCTCCTCCTCTCCTCCCCTGTCTCCACTCCTTTCCCCTCCTCTTGTCTCCCTTCTCCCTTCTCTTCTCACATGCCCACACAGCAGGGGAATTTAGCCAGAGCAAGTCCCTTCTGAGAGGGGGCTTAGAAATGTTCTTTTAGTTCTTGACATAAGGGCGATGGAGACTGGGCCAGGAAATAGCCCCCAGGTGTCTTCCGGCAGGCAGGGGGGGGGGGGGGAGTGCAGAGTTCGAGGCTAGTTCAGTCCCAGGCACTAGGAGGGGGCCAGTGGGTCTTGGGCCTCAGGTCAGGAGCATTTATGGGGTTGTGGGGCTCCAGAAGGACAAGGTATCTTGGGAACCATCTCATTGTACACGTAAGGAAACCGATTCCAGAGAAGGGAAGATGGGGGCTCAAGGGGCCTCGTAGAGTGACAGGGAAACCCTTAGTGATTTTTCCTCCTGCTGGGACACTGCCCCCTTCCCCGTGCTCCCCAGCTCCATCAGCTCTGCTCCTGCCCTTTCCAGCTCTTGGGGAAGGCTCTGCTCATCAGATGAACAACTTCTCTGCTTGTTGGCAGGGGGTGGGCTCGGGCTTGGGTGGGCAGTGATCCCTCAGCAGGGGTGACCTGCTTTCTGCTCTAAGCCTGCCTCGGCTCCCCCCTCCTCCCATTTTTAATCACCACTGGCTCTAACCTCTCTCTACCTCCTTCCCCTTCCTTTGACAGCTCAAGGAGAGCTCACCTCCCTTAGCAGCCCCCCTTCAGGACTGGCCCCCATCCAGTTCTCCTTTCAGGGGCCCAGGCCACACAGCTGCACAAACCCCCCGGGCTGGATCCCGAGGCAGGTGTCAACTTGCCTCAGTCGGGTCCTCTGGGCTCTTCTGCTGCCATTCCCCCCCTCCCCCCCAAGCCGGCTCCCACTTGGCTTGGGGCCAGCCCAGGTCTGTCCGGTTCCAGTCCGGGCACGTTGTCTCCTGTGACAGCAACATCACTCCCTTCCACTTAGTGCCCCCCCCCACTGGGTGAGAGTGGGGGTTTCTGGGAAGGGTGTTCCCGGGTAACTGTCCCATGGGTGGTGCCGTGGGGGGTTCGCTTTTCCTTCTTACCTCGAGTCCCCCTTCGTGGGCTTCCCATTCATCCAAAAGCAGTTACAGATGACACTGCCGACTCTTAAACAGGTCATTCATGTATTAACATAAATATATATAACGAGAAGGCAAAGCACAAAGAATTATGGTACCGAGATAAGGTAAAGGGAGGAGCATTTGAATCATGATGGTTCACCTTTGGCTGGAGAAAGCTTTGCCCTATTTTCCAGGCAATATACAGTATGTTTGGGCAAGAATAGCCCCCATTCCGAAAGCTGGCAGTGAAGCCTTTGCACCAGGGCAGTTGGTAATTCTGCCCTCCTTGGGGAGCAATCCATTCCCCAAGTCACCTATTGGGCAAAACTCCTTTTTAAAAAATTCCCCCATCCTTTGGGTCTTCAGTGTTCTCTCACTGGGAAAGCTGCTTCCCATTATCCTCTTGCTGCTACGGCACCGAGAAACTCAGCGCACTGGCGCCTGGGACAGCGTTCTGAGAAGACATTAAGCTCTTTCAGAGCAAACAGTTCCCTTAAGTTGAGAATCTGCTAAACTCGCTCAGATTTGCTCAGGGACCCAATTTGTAAATTGAGATAGGGTCCTGCACCTTCCCTAGCCGGCCCTTCTATCCTTCCATTAGCAAAAGATTCTGTTTTCATCTCTCAGCAAAGCTGTTGCAATGTACCCTTGTTGGAATCTTTACAAACTAGAAAGGGATGGAGATGGAAAGAGGACCCAAAATATATCTGGGCTGCTGGTGTTTTTCTCTTCTTTAAAATAATAATAATAATTATCTCTGGGAAAAAGCAGGTTTCTCGGGGAGGTTTTCTAGAGGCAGCCTTAGTTTCAGGTACAAGTAAATAATTACTCCAAGATCACAGCCAGCTGATAAAAGTTCAGATCTTTTATTATGTCCTTCAATATAGCCCAGTTAGCCCAGAGACCTATCTCTCTGCTTGGTTCCAAGACTCTTGCAGCTTTGTCCTTGGTTTGCCTCTGCTTTCTTCGGCCTCCAGCCAGCACCAAGGTGGAAGATGCAATGAATCTCTCTTGCCTCAAAGATAGGGCTTGTGGGCTTCCTCCCAGAGTGCTCCTCTCTGACCCCTGGGAATGTTCCCAAGTAAGTCCCTGGAGTGGCTCACTGGAGCTGTATTATGTATGCTGAGTGTAAAAGGCTGACTCCGCCTTCTGGAGGCAGGGATTAAGGGAGGTGTGAATTCCCATATCTCTTTCTAAACCCTGAAATCTCCCAAACATGTGAACTCCAATGAGTACTTAAATATTTCTTGCTTCTGTGAGCTCTCTAAAGGTGTGAACACAAGCATCGTTTCTATCAGTTGTACTTAGTACCTTGTTTCAAGTTCTGGCCAAATATCTCCTTCTAAGATAAGATCAATCGTACTGAACCAGGCTAAATTAGATAATTATTGTCTCCATCAACTCTAATGACTTAACAGTTTGGAAAGATTCCAACATACCCTGGCCCCTCAGTCTTTTTTCTGTCTCTTTTCTCTTCTCTATCTCTGTATGTATATGTCTCTGGGTCTCTCTGTCATTCTGTGTCTTTGTCTCTCTCTGTCTCTCTCTTCTCTCTGTCTCTGTTTCTCCAGCAGCTCCTGCCCCTGCATGCGCTCCCCCCGCCTCGTCGCTCCCCAGCTTCTCTCTAACTGCTCATCTCCCATTTCTGCTTCTCCAGCCCCAAGGCCTGTGCTCCCCGCAGCCACAACCGGAGCAGTGACACTGGCAATGCCACCACAGCCTTCCCCTAGTCCTCGGGCCTTGGCCCGACGTATGATCCGTCATGTCCTTCCAGGCCTTTCAAGCCGCATGTGAAGGGCGGGCTGTGCCCCGGCCCTGCAGCCCAAACCCGCCCGGGCTCCGCTTCTTTGCGCCTTTGTCCGAGGCGCGGTTCTCTCTTGGTCCCGGACAGTGACCGGGCACCGCGTTTCCTTGCGCGTTGCTTCGTGCCCATCTCCCAGGCTTAGCGCGGGCTCGCTGGCTCCTCCTGTTCCTGGGAAGGAGAGTCTCGTGCCGGCGTTTGGACCTTCCCGCTCTCTGGCTGCTTAAACGTGCATCCGCCACTGACGGGTGGGTCCGTGAGGGGGATCGGAGAAGTTCAAGGTCCTTTCCAGGCTTGAAAACTTCTTAGGGCCCGGGAAACGGGCGCCGTGGGAACCCCATCAGCCGGGGCACCGCGGCGGGCCTGGGCCGGGGCCGGGCACGCCCCGGGCAGGTGGGAACCCGGGCGCGGGGCCCCCTGGCGGGGAGAAGCCGGGGCGGCCGGGACCCGCCTGGGCGGGGCACCCCCGGCTTGGGCGGACGGGGGCCCCCAGGGCCTAGAACTGGGCCAGGGGGCGCGGGGGCCGGGACACCGGGGGCAGCGGGGCACCGCGGGCACCGGGCACCCGCAAAGGAGCCATGGGACACGGGGCGGGGACCCCAGGGCAACCGTGAGAAAGCGGCGGGGCGGGACCGCCATGGGCCCGGGGGACCGCGGGACGGGGATGGGACGAAAGGGCGGGCCGGGGACCGCCATGGCGCTGAGACCGCGGGCACCGGGGACCCCTGGGCACCGGGGACCCGGGCGAGGGCACCATGGGCCCTGGGCGGGGGGCACCGCCAGGCAGCCGTGAGAGCGGGCGGGCGCCGGGGACCCCCCAGGGCACGGGGAAACCGGCCGGGGCCCCATGGGACCCGGGGGCACCGGGGACCGCCAGGGACCGGGAGACATGCGGGCGCCGGGGCACCCCCATGGGCCCGGGCACCCGCGACGGGAAGGGACCCCATGGGCAGCTGGGGCACCGCCATGGGCACCGGGAACCGCACGGGCAGGGCACCCCGGGCCCAGGAAGCGGCCCGGCAGCGGGGGCACCGTGGGGCGCCATGGGGACGCGGGCAGCGGGCACCAGGGGCACGGGGCACCGCCATGGCAGCCGTAGACAGCGAGGGCGCGGACCGCCATGGGCACCGTGAGACAGCCGGCGGCCCGGGGCACCGCCATGGGCAGCCGGGGCACCGCGGGAGCCATGGGACCCGGCAGCCGGGGGCACCCCAAAGGGCAACCGTGAACAGCGACGGGCGGGGCACCCCAAAGGGGCGCGGGCCCCGCGCCGGGAACCCTGGGGCCGATGGGCGTGGGGCACCGCCTGGGCAGCCGGAGAAGCGACTGGCAAGGGCCCGCCATGGGCACCAGAGACACACGCGCGGGGGGAAGACCGCCATGGGACCCGGGGCAGGGGACTGGAGGGCAGCCGGGGCCCGTTCCCCCAAGGGACTCGTCCTGTTGGGGGTCCCTGAAGGGGGCAGAAGGCCCTCCCATCCCGGAGGAATGAGCCCTTTGTGCCAGGCTCCGGCAGCGTTCACCCCACCCCCACCCGCACTGTCCTGGCGGGTACCGGTCCCCGGGACATTCTCCTTTTCACTTTCCTCGCCACTCGCTCCTCCCTGCTCGGTTCTGCCGAAGGGGCTCCCCGGGGACCCCACGCGCTTGCCCCTCCCCCCCCCCAGGAGAAGCCCCCTCTGGTCTGAGGGGCGTGGTCAGAGGCAGTAAGGACTCTGGAAAGGTCGAGGAGTGGACCTCCGAGGGCGTGGGGGCGATGTCCTGCTGCTCTGCTCGGGGGCACCCACAGAGACAGAGAGAGAGAGAGAGGTGAATGGATAAAGAGAGACTGAGAAAGAGGGAGGGATGGAAAGAGAAAGACAGAAAGAGAGTGAGAGACAGATAGAAAGAGATGAGAGGAAAAGAAAAGAGAAAGAGAGACACACAGAGGTGGATGGATAGAAAGATTGAGAGGGAGAGAGAAAGGAGGAAGGCAGAAAAGGAGGGAGAAAGGGAAAGAAAAAGGGAGAATCCATCAGGTTTCCAGGCTCTTAGGGACTCCTGATTTCTTCTGCTTCCCAGTTTTTTCTCTTCAGTCATTCCCATGGAGTTTTAATTGAAAGAAAGAAAAAGGCATGTCCAGCAACTGGCTCACCCTCATTTTAAGGCCCCTGTATGATCCTTTTGTGGATATTCTATGCTTTTTCTGACTCTTTGTCCCAGTTGAGGTCAGGAGTTTTATCTGTCTTCCCCCTTCCCTTCCTCCAGGCAGTCCCTGCTCCTGGGAGGGATTTCAGCCAACTACAACAGTCGGGGGAAGATATCCCTCTTCCCCACCCACTTTGGCTCATCTGGACATTTTGTTTTCCAAGGCTTTTTATATCACGTGACTCTGAGACTCTTAACTGTTGTGATAAGGGAAAGTAAAAAGGCTAAAATGTTAAATCTTCAAAGGCCGTGCCTTTGATCACCGTTCTTAAACTACTTAACCTTGCCTATCAGGAAAGGAGGCCAACTGGAAAAGTGCTTTTTTAGCCAAGCCAAGACTGAAAACTTTTTTTATATTTTATGGGAAGTAAAAATAAAAGACTTTTTTATATTTATATTTTCAAGTAAGTTTTAGTTGTTAATTTAAAAAGAAACTAGATTTGGTTATATTTCAGCTTCTTTAGTTTGTAAAAAACAAAACAACAATACTCTTTATGACTAAGATTCAATAAAGGCTCTTTTAAAAATATTTAATTTATTATTTTTGTTATATTTTAAGTTCCAAATCTCCCTACCTTTGTTGTGCCAAAGTTCCCTTTTTAATGTCGTGACCCAGTTTCTCCAATTGTCCTATTCTATCTCAGATTATAATCTTTCCCTCTTAATGTTTGAGATAAAGGTTTTATATCTTTAGGTTATTGACAATTCTTCTTAATGTTTGACAAAATAAAGGTTTATCCATTTTAGATGTCATTAGAATATCAGTAACCTCCCTCCATTAGGTTATCTCCATCTAGGTACCTCCATTATGTCATTGTTCTTGTTATTCTATAAAAAGCTCACTGTCCCGATACTCAGGGCTAGACTCTTTGAGATGATAGTCTGGTCCCAGCCCTGGGACCAACCATGGATCCATTGGTCCCAGTATCGCTCTCCATTTAATAAACTATTGAATTGGTCTCTAATCTCTTGTGTTGCTCAGTTTCTTCGGCATTACACCTTGTACTAGAGAAGACCACTATTTGACACAGATACAGACACACATACATGTTTATTTGCACACATACATATGCAAAACCATACTATGCATTCTCCTATTTACCAATTTTTTCTCTGGAGCTAGATAGCATTTTCCTGTCTTGTGGAGATGATGTAAATATTTATATATTCAGAATAACGTAATCATTCAGAGTAGTTTTTCCGAACAGTTTCGCTGTTATTGTGTACAATGTTCCCCTGGTTCTGCTCATTTCATACTTCATTATTTCCTGCAAGTCTTTCCATATTTTCCTAAAATCAACCTGCTCAACATTTTTATGGTATAATAGCATTCCATCATATACCTCAACTTGTTCAGCCATTCCCCAAATGATGGACAAGCTCTGCAATTTACAATTCTTTGACACCACAAAAAGACCTACTTTAAATAGCTAAGAACATATAGGTTCTTTCCCTTTTTCTCTGATCACCTTGGGAAACAGATCTAATAGTGACATTGATGGATCGAAGGGTATAAAAAATTAACAATTATCTGGACATAATTCTAGAATGCTCTCCAAAATTTGGGGTTTAGTTCATTTTTCTTAAGAAATTAATTTAAATAAACTTCCCTTAATAAACAAAGTTCTTCGGGTACAAACAAGAGATTAGCCGAGAAGAGTCAGTTGAATACTTTTTAATTAAATTTTTTTAAATAAAAAATTGTTTTCTCTCCCTCTTTTTCCATCCCCATCCCAAATAGGAAACATTTTTGTATCTTTGTAACAAATATGCACAGTCAAGGAAAGAAATTCCTGCTTTGGTCAGGCTAAAAAAATGGGTGTGTTTGCATATATTGTATCTAGGATATACTGCGACATATTTAACATATATAGGATTGCTTGCCATCTAGGGGTGGAGGGAGAGAAGGGAAAAATCGGAACAGAAGTGAGTGCAAGGGAAATTGTTGTAAAAAATTACCCTGGCATGGGTTCTGTCGATAAAAAGTTATAATAATAATAATAAAAAAATTGGGGTGTGTGTGTGTGTGTGTGTGTGTGTGTGTGTGTTTGACAGTCTGTCTGCTTCTGCATCCTGGGTCCATCACTTCTGTTACAAGAGAGGAAGCCTGGGTTAAAACCTAAAGAGAAGAGGATGATCAAGTGATAAAGACTCCAGAGAGATCAAGAAAGAGGCGAATTGGTTTAGATTTGGCAATTAAGAGACCACTGATAACAGTTTGAGTTAAATGAAGTTAGAAGTCAAGTTACACACAGACTTAAGAAGGGACTTAGAGGAAAGGTACTGTTTTAGGTGGCTCTCAAGGAGTTTTGCTAGGAAAAAAAAAAAAGAAGAGATATGGCATGATAATAGCTTGATGGCTGGATCAAGTAATAGACTTTTAGGGATGGAGGGCAAATGGGTGCATTTTAGGCAGTAAGGAAAGACCCAGTAGATAGGGAGAGAGATTAACGAGAGAGTGGGGATGTAGATGGGAAATCCGCTAAAGGAGATAAGATGGAATGGGATCACTTGTGCATGTAAAGGGTTTGTTTTGACAAGGAGAAGGACCATTTCTTTATGTGAGAGAGGGATGAAGGAAGAGATGGCAGAAAGCATCGGAGTGAAGTGAGATCAGGAAGAAAGAAGAGAGAGCTCCTTAAGAAGGCCCTCAATTTTGTTTTAGTAAAATAGGAAACGATTCTCAGCTGAAAGGGCAAGGGGAGGAGAATCCTTAGAAGTCACAATGAGGGTTAGAAAGATTTGGAAATCTTTTGGTGAGTAGGATAAAAGAATTGTCTTGACTTAGTGAAGGCAAGGGGTTGGGAGAATGAAGAAGTGGGTCAAAGTTTGTAAAATAGAGGGAAAGAAAATAATGAAATATTATAAGATAAAGGAATTTTAGGTTCACAAATGTGGAAGTCAAACACTTGTGGGTGATGACAAGATCAAGAGTATGACCATCACTTGGCTTTTTCCAATAATAAGGTGATCCAAGACAATTCCAATAGACTTGTGATGGAAAGTCTAACCATATCCCAAGAGAAAACTATAGAGACTAATGTGCATCACAGCTCAGCATTTTCACCTTTTTATTGCTATTTGCTTGCTTTTTATTTCTTATGTTTTTCCCCTTGTGATCAGATTTTTCTTTTGCAGCATGACAAATATGGAAATGTGTTTAAAAGAATTCAGGTTTAACCTATATTGGATTGCTTGCTGTTTTAGGGTAGAGGGAGAGAGAAAAGAAAAAAAAAAAAAATTGGAGTACAATATTTTGCAAAGGTGAATGTTGAAAACTATCTTTGCATGTATTTGGAAAAATAAAATACTATTTTAAAAAGAGTATGATTATTTCTGTATGTAGTTGAATAGGTCATGAGAAATAGCTCTTTATTAATGAGACAAGACCTGACTTTTTTCCTCAGAAGAGGGAGTGGAGATTGACCTTGAAACCTTGCAGAGCTTGTGAGAAGGAAAATAAATTTCTGGCCTGAATCTTAGCATGTGACCAGACAGTGACTTAAAGGCAAAAGTCTTATGGAGGGATAATGGTTTCCTCTCTTCCTTTATCCCAGGACCACAGAGCACATCAGCTTCAACCTGTTTATTAAACAGCCCAGGATCAAGCACAGATTCCTGGAGTTTGAAGGATGATTAGCAATTGAAACTGCTTTGATTGCTAGCACCACCTACTGCTTACTTTGCAAATAAAATTCTTAAGTATAATACCAAGACTATAATAGTCATGGTTATTCCTGAAAAGACAATGTCTGCCACCTGAGAAAGAAAAGACAAGATGTGGTCCTTAGTCTACCTCTAAGAAATGATAAACTCAACTGAGTCTTCTCGGCTAATCTCTTGTTTATACCCGAAGAACTTTGTTTTTTAAGGGAAGTTTATTTAAATTAGTTTCTTAAGAAAAAAGCATCAGGAGAGATGAATTTATAAGTGAATTCTACCCAACATTTCAAGATCAACTAATTCCTATCTTAAAAAAACAACTTGGAATAACAGGCAAAAAAAATCTCTCAAAAAAAATCTTGTGGTGACAAGATAAATGTTGTTAGCCTTGAGTTAAAAAAAGTCACAGTGGTGACAAGATGAAGAACAAAAGGGAAGGGGGGAGCTTTCAAACTAACCTCTGGTGTATAACTATTGATTCTGCAGAAATAGAGAGGAGAGAACATTCTGAGTCTGGGAACCTGTAACTGTCTCCTGGTCCCAATCTGTGAAGGAAGGACTAAAAGGAGTCCTTTAGTGGTCCCCTGGAGTATATGTCCCTACTTAAAAGGCTTTTTTCCCCCATCTCCTGATCTTGTCAGCATTGGGGATTTTATCCAGTGAAATCTTCATTGATTTTATTCTCAATCTCTTCCTAATTCATCAGGTATTATAGTCAGTCAATATCCCTATCCTTATACCCTAGCAGATGTCCAAAGTCACAGTTGTAAGGGTCTGAGGAAGGATTCAAATACCTTGTCTTCCTGACTTCAAATTTTGTACTTTATTCACACTGTTATTTAGCTGATATAGTTTGGTCTTAAGATCTGCAAATGACATGGAATTGTGAGGGATAAATAAGAGAGTCAGGATTCAAAAAAATCTCTCAGATTAGAATGCTGGACATAATTTAACGATAATATTAGAGATATATGTTGTTAGCCTTGAGTTAAAAAAAATAATCTTGAGATGAGGAAGGAGAAGCTAGGTATCATTTTATCTCAAAAATATTTGAGGGTTTGTTTTGTGGATTGCAAACTCAGTGTTGGTCAAGACTTCATGGGGAAAAAATGCTACTGGGATCTTGTTGAGAATGTCCAGAACTAGGAGGAGAAATGTTTCTCTGTTCAGGTTTGACCAGGACACATTGAGATTGCTGTGCTGTCTTGATGACATATGGACAAGACAGATGGAAAGGTCAAAATCCTCTGTTTGGCATTCAAAGCCCTTCAGAACCTGCCCCACTTCCTTCTTTTCCAGTCTCCTTGCATTTTATTCTCCTCCATGTACTCTATGCTCCAGCCATTTTGGTCTCCTTGTTTTTCCTCTTATTTCCAGACTAACCATTTTTACTTGGTGGTTTCCCCATGCCTAGGATGCTCTTCCTACTCATCTCCACCTCCTGCCTTCCCTGGTTTTTAACAAGTTCCAACAAAAATCCGACCTTCTATAAGAAGCCTTTCCTTTCCTCTGAGGTTACCTTCAATTTCTCCTGTTTATGCAAAGTTGTTTCCACGTTGTCTTCCTCCTTAGATTGTGAACTCCTTGGAGGCAGGAACTGTTTTTTTTTTTTAACCTTTCTTTGTATCCCAAGCACTTAGTATAGTGCCTGGCATATAATAGGCACTTAATAAATGCTTACTGATTGACAAAATACTGGTAAAAAAGAAAAAAAAAAGAGATTCACGTGAAATGGCGGTGGAAAGTCTATGGAGGCAGACTTGGTTTAGTTATATACGCGTCAGTTATATTTTTCTAGGTATTAGAATGCTTTCAGACATAAAATCAGTTGGTTGATAATATTTCAGAGAGGCTTTCTGTTTGGGGGTGGGGTTAGTCAGGACCCCTCATTTCTCTCCCAGATCTGAAATGATGATTCTGTGAAAAACTCTTCTCAGGAAGTCAGCTCTCAAGGTGAGCTAAGGTCCACTCTTCCTCTTTTCATAGACTCTCAGCACCCCATGTTCAAGAAGGATTTATTTCACCTCAAGGATGTCCTTGCTTCCCTCCACTTCTAGTCCTTAGAATACCAGACATTTGGAATTGGAAGAAGCTGTGGACATTCTACTGTCCAGTTTTTCTAGACTGGTGGGCACTCAATGCCCAATATGAAGGTACTTGGGTAGGGGAAGTAGGGGCTTGAGGTGGTGTTGGCCCTTTGGCATCCACTCCTGAATCTAACATGGCAGCTAAGCAAGGATGGTTTTCTGAGCTGGGAGCCAGGGTTTATTCAATCTTGTCTATGGATGACTCAGTGGGCAGTTTCCAGGACAAAGTACAGGGTCTGGGGGTCCTGTTTGTGGATACTTTGGCTTGCTTCCTTAAACATATTGTGAAAGTTTTCAAAACCTTCATCTGTGGAGAGAATGAGTGTGGAGGAGGCTGAAAAGGGAAGGAGAAGGACAGGATATCTGTGCAGAGAGGACTATTGGTGACAAGATGAAGAATAAAAGGGAAGGGGGAGCTTCCAGACTAACCTCTGGGGTATAACTATTGGTTCTGCAGAAACAGAGAGGAGAGAACATTCTGAGTCTGGGAACTTGGAACTGTCTCCTGGTCCCAATCTGTGAAGGAAGGATTGTTTCTTCAGAGAGACAGTAACGGGTTCAGGAGATCTGAAGGTGGGAAAGGGGGAGAGATAAGGGCTGGCTGCATTAATCCCTGGGAGTGAGAAGAATGCTGCGACTCCAGTTATACCAGGCCACTGGCCTCAGCATGCAGGAGTAGATTAAGGAATGTTTACAGTCATTTATTTTCTCAGAACCTCTGTTTCCTCATCTACAAAATGGTCATGGCCCCACTGGCACTGCCTGGCTTACAGGTTTATTGTGAGGAAATCCCTTGGTCAAGTGGGAGCAACTATGGACATGGTTGCTGCCGGTATAGTGCCGTCAGCACCATGGCTAGGGACAGCAGCCACAGCCTGCTACAGTTTTGTCTGCACCGTGGCCAGGGCTGGGTTTTGGAAGCATTGCTGTTGTGATGGGATATACAGTATTCGAGGAAGAGTAAGGGCTGTCAACCCCATGGCCTGTAGATAAATGAGGTTAGATGTTAGACTGGGAGCTAGGTAGGTGGTGCAGCGGATGGAGCACCAAGGTATGAGTTCAAATGGAAGCTGTGAGTTCAAGTCAGGCTGCAGATACTGGCTGTGGGACTCTGAGCAAGTCACTTAACCTGTTTGCTTCCGTTTTCACATCGGTAAAATGAGTATAATTATAGCCTCTATTTCCCAGGGTGGTTGTGAGTTTCAAATGAGATTTTTTTTTTTAAGATGCCTGGAACATAAGTGCTTAAAACATGTCTTTCCTCTCTTTCTCCATCCTTTTTTTTCCTTTCTTCCATCCTTCCTCCCTCTCTTCCTCCCTTTCTTTCCTCCTTTCCCTCTTCCTTCTTTCCTCCCTTCTTTCTCCTTCCCTCCCTCCTTCCTTCCTTCTTTTACTCTGTCCCTCTTTCCTTCCTTCTTCCCCCTCTCTTCTTCCTTCCTTCCTTCCTTCCTTCCTTCCTTCCTTCCTTCCTTCCTTCCTTCCTTCCTTCCTTCCTTCCTTCCTTCCTTCCTTCCTTCCTTCCCTCCATCCCTCCTTCTCTCCATCCCTCCTTCTCTTCTTTCCTCCCTCCCTCTCTTGTTTACTGTTGTGGCGCAGGGCTGTCAGCTTCCTAGAAAGCTCTGAATCTGTGCCGACAAAGTGATTTAGAAACTCTGTGGGCTGCGTTTTTGATGCGACGAATGGCGGGTCACCTCGCTCTCAGCTCTCAGAAGGGCTTGTGCTCGTGGCTAGAGAGCCTCCGGCGGTTGCTAGATATCCTCTGGGGGCTAGTTTTAGCTTCCCTTTCATTATGGCCGATGTGCCTCTCAGACCTGGGTGTGTGAAGAGGAAGTGGTGTCTGTGGCTCAGTGGGCCTCCCACACAAACGTGCCGTGGTTTAAACAGGGAAAGGGGAACACGTTTCACTGCGGATACTAAAGTATACCAGAGGAAAGTCAACAAGGTGAAAAAGGAATCAATCAGCCCATCAACAAAAGAGCCTTAATTAAGCGCTTACTGTGTTCCAAGCACTGGGTTAAGACACAAACAACCTCTGATCTCCAGGAAGTCCCACTCTAAGGGGAAGATAATGACCGGGCTCATACAAGGTATATGCAGAGAAGAGAAAACAGGTCCCAGGAGGCGGTACCGCTGGGGAGAGGTCTGGAAAGGATCCCTCCAGAAGATGGGCCAGGAGCTGAGCCCTGAAGGAAGCAGATGGAGCGTGAGGCAGAGGGGAGGGAGAAGAATTTCAGAAGTGGGGACTGCCAGGGCAAGACTCCGTGTGCTGTTTTTTTCTTTTCCTCGTGGTCTTTTCCCTCTGGATCTGATTTTTCTCGTACAACATGACAAATATGGGGGCAGTCGGGTGGTGCAGGGGATAGAGCACCAGCCCTGAAGTCAGGAGGACCCGAGTTCAAATGTGATCTCAGACACTTAACACTTCCTAGCTGTGTGACCCTGGGCGAGTCACTTAACCCCAATTGTCTCAGTAAAAAAAAAAAAATTAAAAAACAAAAAATAGAAAACATGACACATATAGAAATATGTTTTAAAAGATGAGACATATTCAAACTATATTGGATTGCTTGCTGTCCTGGGGAAGAGGGAGGTAAGGGAGGGAGGAAGTCTTACAAAATTGAATGTTGAGAATTATCTTTATATTTGGAAATATGAAATACCATTAAAAATGTAAAAAGACTCCATGTTCCTCACTAAATGATGCCCGACACACAGCAAGTGCTTAATAAATGCTTGTTGGCTGTTGATTGACATGAAGTTCTTCCCTTTACCACCATCACTCAGTGGCTTCTGTTCCTTTGAGGTTCCTCAGGTGAGTTCCATGTCCCACTCCGAGCCATGCTCCCAAGGCAGTTCCCTTTACCCACTGGACAAGGGATCCTCCATCCTGTGCTTGAAGTGCTCCAGTAAGGAGGACCTCCCCCCCCCCATTCTGACTCAGCCAGTTCCACTCTAAGAACTGACAATATATTGAGTTTGGAAAATAGCTAAGCCTCCATTTTGGCCAGAATGTATGGCAGGCTTTTTGTAGTGGCTAGAAACTGGAAACTGAATGGATGCCCATCAGTTGGAGAATGGTTGGGTAAATTGTGGTATATGAATGTTATGGAATATTATTGTTCTATAAGAAATGACCAGCAGGATGAAAACAGAGAGGCTTGGAGAGACTTACATGAACTGATGCTGAGTGAAATAAGCAGAACCAGGAGCTCATTATACACTTCAACAATACTGTATGAGGATGTATTCTGACGGAAATGGATTTCTTTGACAAAGAGAAGATCTAATTCAGTTCCAATTGATCAATGATGGACAGAAGCAGCTACACCCAGAGAAAGAACACTGGAAAATGAGTGCAAACTGTTTGCACTTTTGCTTTTCTTCCCGGGTTATTTTTACTTTCTGAATCCAATTCTCCCTGAGCAACAAGAGAACTGTTTGGTTCTGCACACATATAGTGATTCTAGGATATACTGTAACCTCTTGAACATGTAAAGGACTACTTGCCATCTAGGGGAGGGGGTGAAGGGAGGGAGGGGAAAAGTCAAAACACAAGTGAGTGCAAGGGATAATGTTGTAAAAAAAAATACCCAGGCATGGGTTCTGGCAATAAAAAGTCATTTAAAAAAATATATGGCAGGAATGATGAGCTAGAGCCAGACTCTGGAGAGGTGTGATGGTTAGGGAGAGGATTTCGCATTCTGTCCTGGAGGCCAGGGGCTCGAAACCTTGGATGTCATCCTTCTGTCCCCTTGGGAGCCTGGTGAAACCATGCATCTCTTCTCATAATAATGTTATTAGATGCTGAAGATGAAACAATTACACAGGGAAGAGAGGAAGGCTCATTGAAGGAGATAATTAGCTCTGGTTTGTATATGTCAACTTTTAGCTAATTTGAACCACTGAAGTGAACAAATGGAGCAAGTTCTGGTCCTGGTGTCAGGAAGACCTGAGTTCAAATGTAAACTCAGACACTTATGAGGAAGTCACTTAACCTCTGCCTCAATTTCCTTGATTGCAAAATGGGGATAATACCTATCAGGGCTGTTGTGAGGATCAAATGAGATCATATTTGTAAAGCTCTTAGCATGTGATCTGGCACATAGTAGTTATTCAGTTATCTTTTAGTTATATCCATCTCTTCATAACGCCATTTTGTGGTTTTCTTGACAGAGGTATGGGCTGGTTTGCCATTTTCTTCTTCAGCTCACTCTGCAGATAAGGAAACTGAGGCAATCAGACTAAGTGACTTGACCAGGGTCACACTGTTGGTAAATGTCCAAGGCTGGATTTGAACTCAGGTCTTTGTGCCTGGGTGAGGGGCAGCATTCTATCCACAGTGTTATCTGACTGCCAGATGGCAGCTACTTTAATACAGCCCCAATAGCTCCAGGTGACATAGGTTGGCCATTGTCTGTTCCTTTCTTAGCTCCCAGCCAATGAGCCACTAGAAGAAAAAGGTTGGGACTTCGGTGGCTCTGTCCTCTCTCTGGCCATGTCTGACCCCATGCTCCTATGCGACTTGTACAAGAAAGATGAAGTGACACTCAAAGACTAGACTCTCAAAGAGAGGGCAGGGGTCGGGGAAGGGGCTGCAGTTCTACCTTATGCACCCTACCCCAACCCTTCCAAGACCCAGGCAAAAATCAAGGGCCCTGCCTGGGGTCTGGGGACACCCCACAGATATGGAGGAGGGGGAGGAGGAGGAGGATGATCATCATCATCATAATAAGCATTTATATGGTGCTATAAGATCAGCTGCTCTGCTTCCACTAGTAATTCATTTGAGACATGGAGGACCCCCTGTCAAAAGATGGACTTTGGGATGTTATGTACTAGGAATAGTCCATGGGCCACTGAGCCTAAGAATGGAAAGCATATGAAAAGGGGGAATATGAAATTAGCCCGGAAACATGTGTGGATGCCATATAGTGCAGTCCCCTAGGACTGGGGAGGGAAGGCACTGAAAAAGCAAATAGGAGGGTAGAGGGAGGGAACATCTCCATTTTGACAAGAGATGTCTGCCAGTGATATGGTCAGCCCAGAGGATGGAGACTGTGCAAAGAGAGAGGGAGCTAGAGATGGTGGGGAGGGGTAGCAGAGTGGTGTGTATGTGTAAGGGGGTGGGGCTGAGTCTTAGAAGCACTTCTCGGCCAGGACTGTGTATGGGCCAGAGGACCATCACTTCCCAAATGTTGCTCCCACCCCCCATCCTTGCGGAGGAAGCCCAGGTCTGTGCTGGCAGCCAGGCTGACTCTAGGAGAGACCTCAGGGTAAGAATCAGGAGGCAGCAGGAGAGTGAAGATCCCCTGGCTCTTCCATTTCCCTTCTAGACCCACTCTTCAGACTCTCCCCTTATGAATTCTGAGGGAGCAGCTCAGGTGCCAAGGGACCCCTGCTTTGGACACAGCAAGGGTCAGTAAATACTGAAGAAGCTGGCGGAGGCGGAAGATGGGGCCACGTGCAGCCCGTTCTGAGTCTCCTTCTTCAGTTCTGGCAGAGAGCAGGATGGCTTTGGGATCAGGGACAGGGAGCACGGTCTGGGGGCAGGGAGCAGGATGGCTTTGGGATTGGGGGACAGGGAGCAGGATGGCTTTGGGATTGGAGGAGCCATAGCTCTTGGAAGCCTGGGGAGGTGGCAGGTGGCCCTGCTCTGGGGGATAGCCTTAGGTGAATTGAGCACTTGAGTTTCAAGCAAAGATTTATATCCTAGAAGGAGAGTGATTACAGGGTGCCATGGGGGTGGCTGCTTAGGGCTTATATCCGTCCCTTTTTTCCATGCCTAGAGATGGTGGAAGACTTTCTCCAAGATCTTCCAAACTTGGCCTTGATGTCTGAATAACTTGGCTTCTCAAACAGGATGTCTCCTGGATCCCTCTCGGGATCCTTCTTGCTGTGCCAGTCCTCGGCCAACAAAATCCCCAGTGCCACCAGAACCAGAGAGGCCAGCCCGACACGGATGAAATGGCTGAACGTGGGGTTGTCAGGGTTTAAATCTGCGGGAACCAAAGAGCGTGGGACAGTTAGGTGCAGCGGCGGGGGCTTCCTGGCATCCCCAACGTCGGCATCCGCTCTGTGGCCCGGCCCCCATCCCAGGCTGGCGCAGCCCTGGGGAGGGGGAAAGCCTCCTGCTACTGAGCCTGATCAGCCTCCCTAGTTCCAGCCACATCTTCTGATTCTGCCCACTTGAGCCAAGCCAAGTGTGTCTAATCCTTCCTCTGTCATGTCCCCTCTTCAGCCCCAGCCTGCCCTTCTCCAGGTCCTTAACTCCTCCACCAATCAATCCCCTTTTAGCATGACCCCCTTTACCATCTGGCCATCCCCCCTGGGTCAGCTCAGGCCTAGCTTGGGGACCTCGGGCCTGCCTCCCACACATCAGCCCTCCCTGCTCCAGTGCTGTGTCCCCCAGCAGCCTGACAAAGAATACCTTCCAGCCAAGCCATTGATGAAAGACGGCGGAGGCGCTCCTCTACCTGCCTCAAGCCGTCAGGGATCCATTTCTGAATGCTTCTCAGGTCTGTTTAACGATTCCCCCGGAGTCCGTGCGGCTACATTCTTGCCCAAATGGCCCTTTCCCTCCTTTCCCCCCGGAGAGAATGAGCCACTTAAGCCAAGGCTTCCCCGATCTCCAGGAACTCCAAGCCTAGGCCATGGCTCCAACAACCTCGTCAAAAAGGGAGATGAGGTGGGGAAGTTACGACCCGCTGATTCATCCATTCTGGCGCTTAGTGATGACCCTCCCCTTTATATGTTCTCACAAACCGCCCCTTTCAGGACACATTCTAGAATTTTGCCTGAAGGTTCTAGTCCCACCTAGGACCCTGCCCTGTTCCTGGAGGCCTTCCTCTGCCCCCCGGCATTAGAGCTGACCATGATTCATCCCTGCTCTGTCGCCCTTTTCGTATCACCTTCTGTTTCCTCTGCCAGGGCAACTAGGGAAAAATGGCCATAGTGAGCTCCGGGGAGTTGGGGTCCATGGCTGGTAAGGAGGGAGCCAAAGCAGCTTGCTGGGGCCCTCCCGGCTGGCACTCCGACTGCTGAGGGGGATGGCCCCTCCGTCCCACCAGGCTGTCTCTCCTCCACATCTCTAGGAACTGGACTCTTTCTCGTAGACTTGGCTCTGACTCCCCGGGAAGCCAGGCTGGACCTCTAAGCCTCCCAGAGGCTTGGCTCCTCAGCTTGTGAGCCAAGGACAGAGTCGGGGAGGGGGCGTCTCAGCCTTCTTTCTGGGCCAGGGCTTCAGGCCGCAGGGCCCTCTCCCCACCTCCTCAGAACTGTCTCCTCAGTCCATCCTAAGCAGACCCGCTATCGCTACCCTCCCCACTGATCTCCTCCTCCGGATGGCCCCATGTTAATCATGGATGGTCCCCAACCTCAGAGTTGGTTAGCCTTCACTCTCCATCTTCCTCAGCCCCCAGCCAACCAGATGATAATGTCATTTTAAGCCAGGCTTCTGCCCCTTCCTTCCCTTATACGATGGACAGAGTCCTAGCTTTAGGAGCAGAGGGGCTGGGGTCCTGCAGGACCCCAGGCAAGTCATCTGCCCAGCTCAGACCTCATTTTTCTTGTCTGTAAAATCAGGGGCTTGGACTGGAAGACCTCTGTGACCTTGGGGTCCACTCACACAGACACCATTCCAGGTCAGGTCTCCAGTGCCACTTGTCTGAACAATTGAAAGAACAAGCTCCTCTTCCAGGCAGAGACTTATTTTTGTCTCTTTCTCCAGCACTTAGCATGGTACCCTGTACACAGTGGGCACTGAATAAATGCTGATGAAGTCGAGTCAATGTGTTGAGTAGTCTCATGGTACCCTGTACACAGAGGGCACTGAATAAATGCTGATTAAGTCGAGTCAATGTGTTGAGTAGTCTCATGGTAGTCTGTTCACAGCAGACACTGAATAAATGTTGATTAAATCAAATCAATGCATTGAATAGTCTCCCTGCTTCCCAATCACCCTCTGAACAGCTGGCAAATTAATGTTCAGAGAATGAGAGTCTGACCGTGTTTCTCCTTACTCAGAAATCTGCAGTGGAACTTGTTCCTTCAAGATAAACCCAAGCCTGGCACCGAAAGTGGATATATAATGTTAGGGCAGGGAGCGGCCACAGTGCATAGAGAGAAGTCAGGAAGACCTGAGGGTAGATACTGTCTCAGCCATTACTAGCTACATGATCCTAGACCCTAGTCACTTAATCTGGTCTGCATCAGTTTCCTCAGATGTAAAATAATAGCACCTGCCTTCTAGAGCAGCTGTGACAATCTACGTGCTCAGCACAATGCCAACATACAGTGGGTGCTCAATAAATGCTTCTTCCTTTCCTTTTTCCTTCAATTGCTAAGGAGATCTTCCTCACAATAACTCATTCCCAGGTGAAAGGGGCTGCTTTAAGAGTGCATACTCTATTGGCAAGACTTACATGAACTGATGCTAAGTGAAATGAGCAGAACCAGGAGATCATTATATACTTCAACGACAATACTGTATGAGGATGTAATCTGATGGAAGTGGATCTCTTCGACAAAGAGAAGATCTAACTCAGTTTCAATTGATCAGGGATGGACAGAAGCAGCTACACCCAAAGAAAGAACACTGGGAAATGAAAGGAAACTGTTTGGATTTTTGTTTTTCTTTGGTTCATACTGAACCATGGTAAATTAGATAATTATTGTCTCTTATCAACTCTAATGACTTAACAGTTTGTAAAGATTCCAACATCTCCCCCTTTCTTTTGATTTAGAACATAAGTGGTCATGACCTCCCTGATTTCTCAAGGAGGTGAGAACTCCAAAAAGGTGATCACACCTTCCCTGACTGCTCAAAAAGGAGTGAAAACACCATAAAAAGAAGGTGGCCACGCCCTCCCTGACATCTCAGGAAGGGAGATGAAAACACCAAAGGAAATAGAAAATCAAATCAGATTAGTGGGTTTCTAAAGGGGCTCACTTGAAACAAGTATGAAACAAGGTGTACATAATATCCATCAATATGGGAGGCATTACACCTAGTTACATAAGCACATAGCAATATAACACAGGCTAGTAGTAATGTAACAAATAACATGAATCAACATGGCACCCCATGTTGGGCGCCAAAATGTGGTGGTTTTCTTCTTTAAATTATAATAGTTCTCTCTGGGAGAAAGCAGGTTTCTCGGGGAGGTTTTCTGGAGGCAGCTTTAGTTTCAGTTACAAGTAAATAATCACCCAAAATCACAGCCAGGTGATAAAAGTTCAGATCTTTTATTGTGTCCTTCAATATAGTCTGGTTAGTTTTCTTAAGAGGCCTATCTTTCTGCTTGGTTCCAAGAGCTCTTGCAGCTTGTCCCTTGCTTCTATCTCTGCTCTCTCTCCTTGGTTCTAAGAGCTCTTGCAGCTTTGTCCTTTGCCTCTGCTTTCTTCAGCCTCCAGATGGAATGAATCTCTCTTGCCTCCGAGAGAGAGCTTCTGGCTCTCAATCTCCCAGAGTGCTGAATCTCCGACCCCTGGGAATGTCCCCAAGTAAAAACTCTCGAGTGGCTCACTGAAGCTGTATTTATGCTGCTTCTCTGAGAGTGGGATTGTGGGATATCTCCTAGCGTGCTCTCTGGGCCTAAGAGCTTCAAGGGAGGTGTTAGCACAAGCATTATTGTCTATCAGTTGTACTTAGTACCTTGTTTCAAGTTCTGGCCCATAACATCTCCTCTTAGGATCAGATCAATCATACTGAACCACGCTAAATTAGATAATTATTGTCTCTATCAACTCTAATGACTTAACAATTTGTAAAGATTCCAACATTTCTTCTTGGGTTATTTCTACCCTCTGAATCCAATTCTCCCTGTGCAACAAGAGAACCGTTCGGTTCTGTACACACATATTGTGTCTAGGATACACTGTGATATATTTAACTTGTATAGGACTGCTTGCCATCTAGGGGAGGGGGTGGAGGAAGAGAGGGGAAAAATCGGAACAGAAGTGAGTGGAAGGGGTAATGTTGTAAAAAATTACCCTGGCATGGGTTCTGTCACTAAAAAGTTATTAAAAAAAAAAAAAAGAGTGCATCCTCTGAAAGGGACCTGAATGTGCAAGAATGTTTGTGGCAGCCCACTTTGTAGTGGCCAGAAACTGGAAACTGAGGGGATGCCCATCAATAAGAGAATAGCTGAATAAATTGTGGTATATGAATATTATGGAATATTATTGTTCTGTAAGAAGTGTCCAGCAGGATGATTTCAGAGAGGCCTGGAGAGACTTACAGGAACTGATGCTGAGTGAAATGAGCAGGACCAGATCATCATTATATACTTCAACGATACTATATAATGATCAATTCTGATGGACGTGGCCATCCTCAGTAATGAGATGAACCAAATCAGTTCCAGTGGAGCAGTAATGAACTGAACCAGCTACACTCAGCGAAAGAACTCTGGGAGATGACTATGAACCACTACATAGAATTCCCAATCCCTCTATTTTTGTCTGCCTGCATTTTTTATTTCCTTCATGGGCTAATTGTACACTATTTCAGAGTCCGATTCTTTCTGTACAGCAAAATAACGGTTAAGACATATATACTTATTTTGTATTTAATTTATACTTTAACATATTTAACATGATTGGTCAACCTGCCATCTGGGGGAGGGAATGGGGGGAAGGAGGGGAAAAAATGAAACAAAAGATCTGGCAATTGTCAATGCTGTAAAATTACCCATGCATATAACTTGTGAATAAAAAGCTATTAAAAAAAAAAAAAGTGCATCCTCTTCTTCGAGGATCTTCAGGCAGGCGCTAAATATCCATTTGCCAGGTTTGGATTCACCTGAAGTGCCTGCAGAACTAAAGTTCTCTGATTCCGAGGACTTAGGATGATTCCTAAGAAAATTCTTTGATTCTGATTCTTAGGATTTAATTCAACCAAGATTTTTTTAAAAAAAGATATCTATTTTTTTTCTAATTACAAGTTAAAACAAATTTTACCTAGTTTTTTTTAGTTTTGAGTTCCAAATTCTACCTTTCCCTTCTTGCCCTCCCTGAGATAATGAACAATTATACACGTGCAATCAAGTAAAACATATATATTAGTAATTTTGTACAAGATGACTCAAAAAAGAATGAAAGTGAAAAGTAGCTTCAGTTTGTATTCAAGCACCATCAGTTTCTCTGGAGTGCATAATATGCTTCTCCATTAGTCCTTTGCCATATCTGGTATCATTGCATTGCTGAGAATAGCTAAGCCATTCACAGTTCTTCCTCAAAGGATATTGCTGTTCCTATGTCAACATTCTCTGCTCCTGTTCATTCAGCATCAGTTCACGTAAGTCTCTCCAGGCTTTTCTGAAATCCTTCTGCTTATTTCGCACAGCATAAAAATATCGCCTCACAATCATACATCGCAGCTTGTTTGGCCATTCCTTACCTGATCGCCATCCCTTGATGTCTGGCTCTCAGCCACCGCAAGGAGAGCTGTTAGAAATGCTTTTGTACAAAGGGGTCCTCCCCACCCCTTTCTTTTTGATGTCTTTGGGATACAGCTGTAGTAGTGATATGGTTGTTTAAAAGGGTATGCAGTGTTTTATAACTCTTGGGAAGAGTTTCAAATTGCTCTCCAGAATGGGCGAATCAGTCGGGGTCCAAGTAGATACTGTGATGTTTTTGAGAGAATTTAGACCCAAGCCATCTCTAAATTAAGTAAATATATTTATTTGAGAATTATGCACTCAGTAAATTTAGCAGGAGTTAGCAACCCAGCAAAGCAAGATAAAAATATTTATGGAAGCTGATTACATCATGAGAGATGTAGATTTTGAAATTACAGGAGGAATCTGGAATGGTCCTAATGCCTTAATGGAATAATACATGTGGTTACCCAGAATGCAAAAAGAAAAGCTCATTAGGGCACCTTAATAATTAGCCTGTCATAAGTTCATCCAAAGGAAAGCAAAGGCTAGTTCACAGGTGCCATGTCAGGGGAAAGATTCATTGAAATTGGTAGTTCAATGTCCTGGTCTACATCCTGTTGGTGCTACTTTCTCATTGGCTGATATCTATAGTATATGTAGGATGCCTAAACTTGTTGGATGGTGGGATTGACTTGTACAGTCAGTGAGTTATTTCTGTGGGGGTTGGGCTGGGGGAGACAATCAGAATCCGATCAAGTTCACAACTCTACCATCAATGCATCGGTGTCTCCATTTTCCCACATCTCCAATATTGATCATTTTCTTTTGCCGTATTAGCTAATCTGATGGGTATGAGATGGTACCTCAGAATTGTTTTAGATTTCTCTAATCAATAGAGCATTTTTTCATATGACAATAGCTTTGATTTCTTTTTCTAAAAATTATCTGTTTGTGTCCTTTGGCCATTTATCAGTTAGGAAATGACTTGTATTTTTATAAACTTGACTCAGTTCTCTATATATTTGAGAAATGAGGCTTTTATCCGAGATACTTGTTGCACTTTCCCCCTAGTTTTCTGCTTTTCTTTTAATTTTGGTTGCATTGGCTTTGTGCAAAACCTTAATTTTATGTAATCAAAATTATATTTTACGCTATCTATATTTTCTTTCATCTTTTTTTTTCTTCATAGATCTGACAAATAAACGAGTCCATGCTCTCCTTATTTGCTTATGGTATCACTATTTAACTTGTACCCATTCTGCCCTAATCTTGGTATATAGTGTGAGATATTGGTTGATGTCTAGTTTCTGCCATCCTGTTTTCCAGTTTTCCCAGCACTTTTTGTCAGATAAGGAGTTTTTGTTCCAAAAGCTTGGATCGTTGGGTTTATCATATACTAGATTGCTATGGTCATTTATTATAATGTAACGTGCACCTCTCTATTCTATGATCTACACTCTATTTTTGGGCCAGGTCCAAATTGTTTTGATAATTGCGGCTTTATCATAAAGTGTGAGGTCTGGAATGGCTGGATCACCTTCTCCCCCCATTACCCCCCACCGATTCTTTATATCCTTTTGTTCTTCCAGATGAGTTTTTCAACCAACATTTATTAAGTAGTGACTGGGCTAGAGTGTGCTAGGCTCTGAGAAATGGACACACACTCACACACAGTCACACACACAACACACACACATTCACACAGTCACACTCACACACAGTCACACACACACACACTCACAGTCACACACAGTCATACACACACACACATACTCACACACACTCACTCACAGTCACACACACACACACTCACACACACAGTCACATACACACACACTCACATACTCACAGTCACACACACTCAGTCACACACTCACATACTCACAGTCACACACACTCAGTCACACACACACACTCACAGTCACACACACTCACGGTCACACACACACACACTCACAGTCACACACACACACACTCACACACTCACAGTCACACACACTCACTCACAGTCACACACACTCACACACACTCACACACAGTCACACACACACACACACTCACACACTCACAGTCACACACACTCACACACACTCTCTTGCTCCTGTTCTCTTGAAGATTTACAATCTTTCAGATGATTGGGTGGGAGATTAAGGGGCAGAATAAGCAAGCTGGTCAATTCAAAGTAATGTCGGGAGACACAGCCCGGATCCCCACGGTGGGTGAGACGCCACAGGGGGAGGGGCAGCCTCTGGGGGAGGGGTCCAGGTGTGATGCCTCCTGGGCCAGGGAGTGCACCCCGGGGACAGCAGGCGGTCTGGAATACGGAGGTGGGGGGGGGGGGAACAGGTCGGGGAAGGTGGCCTGAAGCCCACAGCTTGTAGACTGTCTTGTGGCATCCGGACCGGCTCGTCTCCATGGCGCGGCCATGCTCTGTTATATGAGCACACAGCATCCCGCAGGGCAAGCATTGGGCTCCTTCCCCGTTCACAGCCTCCTGAAGGGTCGAGCTGCCCACTCCCAAGCTCAGGAGGCCCCCGGGAAGCCCTAGGCTCCGAGGCTTATGGTTGCAGCGCCCTGACCCCCTTGCTGAGCCCAAGGCCTGGGGGCAGATCCCACCGTCTTCCAGCGGCAGCCCCCCTCAGGGCAGATGCACCAGGTCCCGGGTGTGGGCCCACCTCGCTCTCACGGACGGACGGATACCGCCAGGAAGGAGCTTGCTGGGGGGGCAGCGAGCCGCTGGTGGGGCCAGGGCGCTGCTGCCATTGCCCCCCCACAGCCGCCTCTCTTCTCCCCCATTTGCTTCTCAGATCCTTGATTTCTTTTTGCTTCTGAGCCATCTTTAGGAACTTGGGTCTACTCCTCTGCCTGCTTCCCCCCCCCCTTCTCACGGGGGCATCCCCGGAATGCTCCCACGGGGGAGCATCCACGGAAGGCTTGGACCCTGGGGTCCCTGCCCTAAGTCCCAGAGTCCTCCTCTTGTCCTGCCCTGGGGAGCCCCGCCCGCCCTCCTGGGCCCGATCCCTGGCCCAGACACGGCCCTGGCAGCAGAGGCCCGGGGAGCAGAAGGGCCCGTCCCGGGCCCAGGTAAGAAGCTGAGGGTCGGGGCCATTCCCAGATGCTCCTGCCTCCCTCCAGCCCAGCCCTGGGACATGGGAGGAAGATGGGGAGTCCATGGTGGACCCTTGTTGTGTCCCCAGCTGGGAACAGCACAAGTTGGGGCAAGGACCAGGGTGACTCCAACTTGGGCTCTCCAGTGTCAAGCCCACAACTGAGGCGGGGGACCCCAAGGGGACCTTTTCTCCAGCTTCTCCCGCCCGGGCTTCAGCCCAGAGCTGGGGGTGGGGACGTACCACAGGCCTGACCCCGGTCCCTGGCCCAGGCCGAGCACAGGCTGGGCCCATCATGGCCAGGACCGGGGGGTGGGGGGGCAGGAGTCTCCAGGGGCCCCGGCTCCAGGCAGACGGCCAGGAAAAAGGGGTGTGAGTGTGTGCTCTATGTGTGTGAGTGTGGGACTGGGTGTGTGTGAGTGTGTGTGTGTGTGTGCCGTACATGTGTGAATGTGTACATGCCTGTGCGTGTGGGACTGGGTGTGGGGGTTGTTCACAGCTGGGAAGGAAGAGCACGGGCCTGGGGGAGGGCCCCAGCTGCCTTGGGAGCGCTTGGTGGGGGGCCTCCATATGGTGCCCTGACCCTTCCCCCTTCCTCCAGGGTCTAGGAACGGACCCTCTGAAAACGCCAGGACTCTGGGGGCCGGAAGGCTGCAGTCACCATTGCCCCGCCCAGCCCAACGACTGTGACCTCCCTCTACCTCAGGTCCTGTGATCGGGGGTTCAGAGAGGCGCGGGACCCCCAGCAGCATCTACGGCGACCCCATCACCCACCAAAGGGGGACCCCACGGCCTCGGAGGGGATGGGCCACCCAGCGAGGAGGGGGCAGAGCCCGGTGCTCGGCTGGCTCAGGATGCGTCCCAGGAGGAGGTCCTTGGGGGTCCCCGCAGAAGAAGTGATGCCCACTTCTCTCCCAGGGGACAGTGCTTTACTCAAGAGCAAAAGGAGGGGCAGCCCTCCCCCGAGTTCCGATCTGCGCCTTCTGACCCGGGCTCCCCCCCTGAGTGAGGGAGGTGTCCTTGGAGGTGACGGTCCCTGGTGGATTTGGAGGAAGACTTCCCGGGCAGGGGGAGGCCTGGCCCAGGGGCAGCCCCTACTCCTGGGAGTGGGCAGCAGGGTGATGTGACCCCCCCCCATCCTTCTGGGGCACAGGGCAGGGCTCTGACAGCTATGCTCCGAGAAAGTTTATGGCTCACACAGGGAGGAGGTACAGAGGGTTACAGAGGGCGGGGGACCCCGTCAGGGCTGGGGAAGTCTCCCCTCCCTGCCTGCCCCCCGCTCCAGACTTCCCAGTGAGGCTGAACCAAATTATACCTTCTTCTTGCCCCTGGGCAGCTTCTTGTTGAGAGTCCCGCCCGAACCCTTCTTGGTCCGGTTCTGGCTGTACCAGTCCTCTGCCAGCAGAGCCCCCAAGGCAGTGAGGGCCATGGCAGCCAGCCCCATCTTGATGATGTCAGTCACTGTGTAGTTCCTGCGGATGAGGCCTGAGGGACAAAAGCACCAGGGAACCGCGGTTTGGGATGGGCTGTTGGGGTCTCCCAGACTCACCCATGCCCGGAGGAGAATCCCTTCTGGGGGTCTCGGAAGAGCCCCCTCCGAGGCAGTCCCTCCCAGTCTGGGACAGCTCTGTAACAGAGTTCTGCCCTTTGCCCCTGGTCCCGGGGGGCCCCTGGTCCTGCAGGGTCTCAGCATGTGCCCACCCAGAGAACAGCCCTTCCACTCTGGAGCCTTCCCTTCCCCAGACTCAGCACCCCCACCTCCTTTCATGCTCCCCAGAGGGCCCGGCCGGGGCCTTGCCCTCTTTCTGCATGTTTTTGTGGCTTTTCCGGAAGTTTTCCAGGCTGATTTTTTGGCCGCCCTTCCCTTTGTCCCCTCGGGGCGGCTGGGGTCCGATGCCGCCCGCCCACAGGCCGACCCTTCCCCAGCTTTGGGTGGGCCTGAGCTTGGCTCCCATCTGTCAGGCTCCGGGGAGGGTGGGGGAGGATGTGGGGGGGGGGCAGAGGGAACCGTCACAGGAGCAAGGGCAAGTCCCCGGAGCACTCACTCAGAGGAGACTTTACAGGTTGATCCATTTGTTGATGGCTCTTTGGGCTCTGCTATCCCGCCATTTCTGAATTCACTAGTGAGGCTCTTATATTATCCGCAGGGTCATGCAGGCGACTCTGCCAAACGCTTCCCCGGCTCTAGGCATCCTGGTCCCACGGAGCCCCTTCTTTCCCGTCAGTCACCCTAGCAAGGAAAGGAGCAGAAACTGCTGCTGAGGACATCTTGCCCCTCAGTGACCAACACTTCTGTTCCTGAAGGTCACAAACCATGCCTTTCACCAAGCGTTCTAGAACTCTGCCAGGGGATTCTACTCTTGCCCAGCCTCCTGCCCTCCTTTGCTGTTTCTCCCTGCTGAGATGCGGAGCCCCCGCTTTCCTCCCTCTCCCAGAGCAGGGACGTCCGGAGCAGCTTCCAAGCCTGGGAGGTTCCCGGCCTCTCCCCTACGGCTGGGTGCAGACCCCCCCCCCATCATTTATCCCCTCCCGAAAACTTGCAGGTTTCCGTCCAGCTCAGCCTCGTAGGCCCATGTCTGGTGGCCGGCCCTCTCTCGGGCCTTCCTTCTCTATCATCACACTGGGGGACTCTGATGATCTGACTGATGCCCCTCGGACACCTTCCAAACGTCCTCCCCAGCTGCAGGGGCAGGGCTACCGAATCTCCCAGCACTGGCTCTTCCTTGATCCCCCCCAAAGGACACCCCTTCTTTTGTCTTCTCCAGCCCCCAGTCCCTCTTCCTGCCACCATCTCCTCCAGCAGAGATTTCCCCTCCTAGAACCAAGATAACCCCTGCCCGGAGCCCCCTTTCTCTTCCCCTGTGGGCCCTTGTTGTCCCTCCGCCCAGAGTCTGCCACCTTCTCTCCATCTTCTGATCTGGAGGCGGCCTTTTCTTCACTAAGAGAAACTCCCTGTGCCCCAGGCTCTCCCGTCTCCCAGGAGCCTGTTGCCTCTGAATGCCCTTCTTCGCTCTCAGCCTCTCCTTCTTGAGCTTAATTCTTTTCTCCCTACAAACTCAGGTCCACATCATCCTGAACCCCCCCCCCAACAATTCTGCTTCCCAATGCCCCAGACTATTGACTTCTAGCCCTCTTTTCTGGCTAACATGCTGGAAATCCCCTCCTGCCCCTTCCTCAGCTTTTGCTCTGCGGTCAGCCCCTGCCCTCTGCCTGGAAGACCCCTCCTCCACTGGGACGGTTCTGAAGGCTGGTCCCCATCCATCTGTCACCTGCCAGCTCTGATGGTCTTAGGTCTTAGGTCTTTCTCCACCTTTCTACTACTAATTAATAAAAATAATTATACATTTGGGTTTTCTTTCAATACTTTAATGGTGGGGCTTGGGGGTTTGTTTTGTTTGCTTGTTTAGTTCAGTTTTTCTTTCTTTTTTTTAAAAGACTGTCCACTCTTCCCCTCAAATTCTTTTTTTTCTTGGCTTCAGCATCACTCTTTTTTCTTTCTTCACTTTTCTTTCTGGCCTCCTTCACACTCCATTGGGGGGGTACTTATTTCTTGCCCCCTTGGTGTGGGGTGCTCCCTGGGACTCTATCCAGGGCCCTCTTTTCTTTCTTTTCTCTTTGGGAGTTCCTCAGTTCCCCAGAGGCCATGGATCAGCCATGGAGATTGCCCCCACATCAACAGACCTAGCTCTAGTCCCTCTCCTGATCTCCAATTCCCATCTTCAAGATCTCACAGGCTTCTCACAGTCGTGTTAAATGGGACCCATGATGTTCCCTCCCCCAGACTCCCCTTTTAGGTACCATCGTCTCCCAGTCGCTGAGCTGGGACTCTTCCTTCTCATCTCCCATCCCAGCCCCCTTGGCCCCATCTAGTGCAGATTCTGCTGCCAGGACGCTACTTGAATCCATCTACCTCTGTGTTCATAAAGGGGCTGGTGTGATTTCTTCTAAAGATTATCAAGAGTGGATTTAGATTTTTTCAACAATGTCGTGATTCGAGGCATTTCCAATAGACTCGGGATGCAAAATGCCATCTGCTTCCAGAGAAAGAACTATGCAGACTGAATATGGATCAAAGCCGAGAATTTTCACTTTTTATTTGGTTTTTTCCCATTTGGTCTGAATTTTCTTGTATAATGTGACAAATATGGAAATACGTTTAAAAGAATTGCACATATTTAACTTATATGAAATTATTTGCTGTCTTGGGGAGGGGGAGGCAAGGGAGGGAGAAAAATTTGAAACACAGTCTTACAAAAACAAACGTTGAAACTATCATTACATTTGGAAAGTAAAATACTATTGAAAACTAAAAATATATATTATTTAGAGGTGATGGGATCTAGTGTGAAGAACACCAGGGTTTACAACCCACCTCTGATCCTTACTTCTAGTGTGACTGTGGGCAAATCCACCTTTCTTCACCTCATTTGTAAAATGGACTAGATTGTGTCTGAAAGCCCTCCCAGCTCTTCATCTACAATGTCTTTTATTTTTATGTAAATGGAAGCCCATGGACTACCTCATCCCACTTAAAAATAATTACTTTTGTTGGGTGAGAACTCTTCTTCATTGAATGAATCAATTAGAACTAGGTGTGAATAAGAACTGCACGTTTCCTTGAATCAATACGATGTATTTCAAACTGAGGAGGACAATTTGGGATACCCCAAATTGTATCTGTATCCACTGACAGATTAAGGGAAACCCCAAGAAAAAAGCTGATTTTTCCTTCCCTTCTCCTCCTAGTACTAACAAATGATCATGCAATTGACCATTTCTTTACCTAAATGTTTTAAGTAATCTGGACAGCCTTAATCACAAGGAGCTCAGGTGCACTAGCAATAAATATAATTATACATTTGGGTTTTCTTTCAATATTCAAGAAGTATTTCAATACTTTAATGGTGGGGCTCATGGTTTGTTTGCTTGTTTATTTTTTTTAAGGATGCTGGAGACTTGGGCATGTTTGTAGGCATTTGGGAAGAAGTTGATAGATGAAGAACTAATGATTAGAGAGAAGAGATGATTGCAGAGAGCACTCAGAGCATTGTTTAGAGAGGAGTACAAGCATTGTCTTGCTGACACGGATGACTTGATATTAGATATCAGATTTACAATAGGTCTGGCCAGTTCTGTGGCACACCACTAGGAAACACTGGAGGATTTCAGGGAAAATGTTGAAATTTTGTTTTAGAAATTAGTGACAGACAATGACTATAGTAATCTAGTGTCTGAGAAACCCAAAAACTCTAGCTTTTGGGATAAGAACTCACTATTTGACAAAAATTTCTGGGAAAATTTGAAATAAGTATGGCAGAAACTAGACATTGACTGACAGCTAACACTTTATACCAAGATAAGGTCGAAATGGGTTCATGATTTAGATATAATGAGTGATACTATAAGAAAATTAGAAGAATAAAAGATAGTCTACCTCTTAGATTGTGGAGAAGAAAGGAATTTGTGGCTAAAGAAGAGCTAGAGCACATTATGAAATGCAAAATGGATAACTTAAATTATATTAAGTTTAAAAAGTTTTGTGCAAACAAAACCAATGCAGATGAGATTAGAAGCGAAGTAGTAAACTGAGAAAAAAATTTACATCCAAAGTTTCTGATAAAGGCCTCATTTCTAAACTATATAAAGAATTGATTTAAATTTATAAGAATACAAGGCATTCTCCTATTGATAAATGGACAAAGGATAGGAACAGACAATTTTCAGGTGAAGAAATTAAAATCATTTCTAGTCATATGAAAAAATGCTTTAAATCTTTTTTGATCAGAGAAATAAAAAGACAACTCTGAGGTACCACTACACACCTCTAAGTTGACAAGAAAAAATGATAAATATTGGAGGGGATGTGGGAAAACTGGGACACTAATACATTGCTGGTGGAATTGTGAACAGATCTGTGTGGAATAGAGAGAGATAAGTGAAGAACTTACAGGAATGTATGAATTCCTTTTCTGTATTTTCATTATTTCTGTGTTTCCCCTATGACCTGTATAATATGTACAGGTTCATATTTACTTGAGCCTTGGCCAGCTATAAACATATTTACTTAACCTGAGCTGATGACATTTATTGGTATTTGACATTTATCAATATTTAGTCTATTAGCTTGATCACTAACTGCTTGATTAAGCCTGAAGGCCTGATTTTCAGTTTCTTAGAAATCAGGAGATAAGAATCAGGAAACAGAAACCTTCCATTCCAATCTCTCCAAATAGCGACAACCAATTAGAGGCCTCCCCCTCCCCTTCTCAAAGCTCTCTTACTTGTGATGTAATCTCTTGTATAAAAGCTATGTATCTTTACTACTTCTTTAGCCCTCCTACCTTGAGCTTTCTTTTTCTTATCTCAGGATGGGACGGCTCATCCTCCGGAGGTTTTTAATAAACAACTTTTCTGCCTTAACTGAGTGATCTCTGAGTAGTCATTTTGGGTAAGGGTCTTCCACATCCCTCACACAACCATTCTGGAAAGCAATTTGGAACTATGCTCAAAAAGTTACCAGACTCTGCATACCCATTGATCCAGCGATTTTTATTGGGCTCATATCCCAAAGAGATCTTAGAGGAGGAAAAAGGACCTACATATGCAAAAATGTTTGTGGCAGCCCTTTTTGTAGTGGCAAAAAACTGAAACTGAGTGGATGCCCATCAGTTGGAGAATGGCTGAATAAATTGTGATCTATGAATATTATGGAATATTATTGTTCTGTAAGAAATGACCAGCAGAATGATTTTAGAGAGACTTGGAGAGACATGAACTGATGCTAAGTTAAATGAGCAGAACAAGGAGATCATTATACCCAGCAACAGCAAGATTATATGATGATCGATTCTGATGGATGTGGCTCTTTTCAACAGCAAGGTGATTCAGGCCAGTTCAAAGGGCCTTGTGATGGAGAGCTACACCCAGAGAGGGGAGTGTGGGGATTGAGTGAATCACCACATAGCATTTTCACTCTTTTTGGATGTTATTTGCTTGCATTTTGTTTTCTTTCTCATTTTTTTCCTTTGTGATCTGATTTTTCGTGTGCAGCAAGGTATCTACAGAAAAAACACATAGAAGAATTACACATGTTTAACATTGGATTACTTGCCATCTAGGGGAGGGGGAGAGGGGAAAGGAAGGAGAAAAAACATTGAAACACAAGATTTTGCAAGGGTGAATGTTGAAAACTATGCATATGTTTCGAAAATAAAAGGCTTTAAAAATAATGATAAAAAAATAATGACAAAATCTTTAAACATGCAGAGACAAAATTCATTCCTTTCTAGGCATTGCAGATTTTGTCTCCCATGCCTCAGAAATCTTTGGACTCTCTCCAATCCTGAAACTGGAAGGAATTCTGTATCCTTTCTGGCTGATTAGGTAAGTTTCCTAGGACCACCTCCCTTTTAAGCATCCTCTTTCTTTTGCTTGTTATTGTATTACTAGGGCTTAGCATGATGTCTGATATGTGCAAAGCACTTAATAAATGCTTCTTTATTTACTTACTGAAAAGAGATTGGAAAGGACAGAAAACAAGATGATAGTTTTATTTTGTTTGAGTTTATATAGAGTTGTATAAAATATATATTATATACGATACATATAATATATACCTACAGTGGATGTGAATATTTCTTTTTATCACAATATAGTTTGTAATGAAAGTCTATGCATTATTTTATTCCTTATTTCATTTTGATTGTCTTTGTGCTAGTTATTTTGTAATAAAATTATTGAAACACAAAAATTATTGAAACACAAACAAAAATCTGCATAACAACAAAGTGATCTTTCTACCCTAGTCTGACCATATCACACCTGCTTCATGGACTTAATTGGCTCCCTGTTACTTCCAGAATCAAATAAAAAAATCTTGTTTGGCTTTTAAAGCCCATCATACACTAACTCCTCCCTGCCTTTCCCATCTTCTTACATTTCACCAATGGAGAAATCCACTGACAATGGCTTCCTTGCTCTTTTTCCTGTCTTCTTACTAGAGGATTTCAATGTACATATGGATTCTCCCTCAAACACCCTAATTACTCATTGAAGCCATTCCCAGTGAAATCCCTCTTCTCTTCTCTTTCTCATCTCCTAGCACTCATATATGTCTCCTTCTTCACCCCTATTTCCCATGATGAGGTGGGCTTTCTTCTTACTGAGACTAACGCCTTTACTTGCTCAATGGATCCCATTCCATCTCATATCTTCCAGCAGATTTCTCCCTCTCTCATCATTAATCTATCACTTATTTTTAGTCTCTTCTTGTCTACTGGATCCTTCCCTACTACCTACAAACATGTCCATGCTTTCCTTATCCTCAAAAAATTCTCACTGGATCATCCTATCCTCACTATCATTCTGTATTTATTCTGCCCTTTGTGGCAAAACTCTTAGAAAAGACCTTATGCAATCACTGCCTCCTCTTTTTATCATTTTTGGTTCATGTTTGACTCTTCATGACTCCATTTGGGGTTTTCTTGGCAAAGATGCTGGAGTAGTTTGCCATTTTCTCTTCCAGCTCATTTTAGATGAGGAAACTGAGAAAACAGGGTTAAGTGACTTATCCAGGGTCACACAGTTAGTAAGAGTGTGAGGAAGAGGAATCTTACTGACTTTAGGTCCAGCCCTCCATCCACTGTACCACTACATTGCCCTTTTAGTTATCGCTTGTAGATATGCCCTTATACATAGATTCTTTCCATTATTATAAGAGCTCAGGACAATCTTTCCTGGTTCTGCTTGATTGTCTGTGTGGAAGCTTTTGAGTCTTCACCTTGACATTGACCATCTTCTCTTTCCTTCCTACACCTCCCTCCCCTTTTTTTTTCTGGAGAAGGATCTTGCAAGTTTTAAAGTATCTGGAGGACTGGGGATTTTACATCTTCCCTTCAGCTCTTCACATAGTCCCTACTTTTGAGTTGGCAGTGCCTATTTTGGGAGTCAAGAACAGACTGGCTTCATGACTACACAAGAAGCCCAGCAGGGAAACTACCCCAGGCCAAAAGGAAGCTTTTGAAGGAGGTATGAATTCTTGCTTTGCCGCCTGTGTGCTCTCTGAGTTTGAATCCCTTTGATTTTGCCTGTCCTTATAGGAGAGTGTATCACAGATGTTTAGAATAAAAAGTTCTTCTGTGCCTTCTTAGTAAAAATCCCTTTCTAGAACGTATTTCGGTTCTAACTGACTAAATCGACACGCAGCGACTAATTTTGGGGGGAAGCACACTGGTCAGAGCGTGAGCAGATGGCATTAGAGAAAGTCATCCCGTTATTCTTCAGGGGTACTTCTGGGATCCTGAGAGGGAGCCCCAGCAGCCTAACTCTTCAATGAGAGCAGGAGTTGTGATAAGGATGTAGGGTGACATGTACGTGCTGAGACCCAGTCTAACATGGCCACGCTTTTCCACGCCTGGGTTTGGATGGCCCATAGGTATCATAAACTTAACGTGTCGAAAACTGAGCTCACTGTTCTTGCCTCAAACACCAGACTTCCCATTTCTGTAGAAGGTACCACTAACGTCCCTGTCATCCACTACTTATGTGTCACTCTTGATTCTTCACTCACATATCTAATCCAAGTTTGTCATTTTTCCTTCCTAAATAGGCACTTGAGACCTGCTCCAGGCTGGCACTTGTGTCTGGGGAGAGAAGGATCTTGGATCTCTTTTTTTTTTAAAAAGATGTTAAGAAGGTTGAATTGAAAGGACTTAATAGTGGAATAAATGTGGGGGTGGGTATTGGGAGAGTAATACATCCAAGAAGGCCCCTGGGTTGTGAGTCAGGATGACAGAGATAATGGTGCCATTGATAGTAATAGGAAACTTAAGAGTGTTAAGGAGGAAAAAGGGGGAAGGGGAGAGAACAAACATTTAGAAAGAAAAGGGACAAGACTGAGAGAAGAAAGGAAGGGTCAAAAACTTGACTGGTCTGTACCAATAAACTTAAATAAAATAAACAGCAGGTGACTAATGCTTTCTCTGTTGCTTTTACACATCCCAGAATGGTTCATTTCCTCCTTCCCTCTATGACAAAAGACACTGCAGGGAGTTACTGATGTCTCTACAAGAGCCTGTCTGGCTTGTCAGAGCCCACTGAGGCCCTGGAACTGGTGGTGACAGGTGAGGCAGGACCCCCCAAACCCTGGTCCTATCCGTCCCTCTACCAGGGCTGAGCCTGTGTCCCCAGCAGGTTCATCTCCCCCTCTCCCAAACTCTGCTACTTTTGTGATGGTAAGTCAAGGTACCCTCTGTATGTGTGTGTGTGATTGTGTATATATGTGAGTATGTGTATATGTAAGAGTATTACCTCGAAACTACCCTAACCAACTACTTTTATAAAACCAACTAGCTTTTATAAAAGTCTTCAAACAACAATTTGGAAATTCACAGTAAAGAAATTACATTTTAGTGTCTGATTTATCTCTAACTGGTTTAAATTAATTACTCTAAATGTCTGTAGTCAGGAAAGAAGGAAAAAAATCCCTTCTTATCTGTTTTTCTTTACACATTCTTCAACATGGCCAGTGATAGAAAAGTCATGAGAAAAAAGTATTTTAAATACCGTGAACATTCCTGTTCCTCAGTCTGGGGGGAAGGCTCAAAATCCAAGCCATACAAACAATTCATGAATCTCAAATACCAGCACAGACCACAGTCACAAAATAGACTTCAGCACTCCCAGGAAAAGATTTTCCTTATCTCCAGGCTCACAATTTCACACACACACACACACACAGACACATGTACTGATAGTTCTGCAATATGCACGCAAAAGTTCCCTCTCTAGACCAATTTTCCAGGTTTTTTGATTTTGTTCCAATTTTAGCTGTTCCTCTCTTGATTTTGAAGAACTACACATTGGGGGAAATTGGGTTTCACATCCAGTTTTGACGAAGTTATAGGTGATAGCCCAAAAGTACGCTGGGATTATGAGCTGGTGGTTTTCTCAAAAGAATTTGTAGGCTTAGACATCCTCCAAATTAAGGGCCAAAGATTTTATCATGCTATTCAGAGCTGCTAAATCTATATGGGGCTTTTAGCAAAGAAAGAGATTTCTAGCAATTAAGGAGGGGAAAAACAGATGAAAGAATGGCAAATAGGGGATTACAGGACTCGTCCTAAAAGGAGTTTAGGGGCCATTGTGAGATTTAGCAAGCAGGCTAAACCCTAGAAGAAGTGGGGGGTGGGTAGAGGGGAATTAAGCCATTGACAGGCTGGCTAACCCTAAGAGGGATTTAGCTTTCTAAAAAGAGTCAGCAAGGGAATTATAATAGAGGTCATTTATAGGAGAAATGTAATCAAACTGGGGGGGTGACATCATAACCTGGCTTTCTGATCCTCCACAGTAACTGGACTTATGATGGTTTTGCCACTACAAGAATTCTGCTAAGAATTCTACCAGAGACCTTCACTGGGTAGGGCTGTAATCAAAAGATCCTTTTGTAATCCTATTAGTGCTCCTCCCAGCTTGCCTCTGGGAGTAATTTTACAGTAATTGAGGCTTTCTCTGGCAATGTCCATCTAGCTACCCAGAACCTCTTGCTTCTGGCTAGGAATGTTTCTGTTTTTCCAGACTTCCTCAATCTCTTTTGGAAAGTAATTTCTCCAGCATGAAACTAGTGGTTTCCTTTGAAGAACATGCCTTGAGAAATGACTTTCTGAAGAGGCATCCAGCTGGGGGTATCAACAGCTTTGGGGGATGCTCTGGATTTTATTATATATATATATATATATATATATATATATATATATATATAGAGAGAGAGAGAGAGAGAGAGAGAGAGAGAGAGAAAGAGAGAATATTTTATATTTTATATTCTACATCAGACAAAAACAGCAGCCCAAGACAAATACAGACAGATCTTTCCCCCAAGGGGATGCCTACCTTGAAGTCAGAAGACATTCAGACTAGGAGGGAGAATCAGGTTCTGGTTTGTAGTTCTTCGTGGAAAAAGCCTCAGGTGGCAAATTTCCACCAATAAGCTCTTAGGGTTATTCCCTAATTTCAGGGTTCTTTCCTTCCATCCCTTTTTGGGTCTAGAAAGAAACTTTATGGGTGTAATCAATGTGGAAGGATCCACCAATCTTGCTCTTCATAAGAGAATGCATAAGGGAGAGACACTTAATATAATCCATGTGGAAATGCTTCTGGATATAGGTCCACTCTTGCTGCACACGAAAGAATCCACAGTGGAGAGAAACCCAAGTGTCATGGATGTAGCAAAGCTTTTAGTAGCAATCTTCCTCTTATGTACAGCAAGGAATCCACACCGTAAAGAAATCTTATGAATGTAACTGAAAGAAATGACTAATAATGACCAGTATCTTGGGGAGATTCAGATCTCTCTCCTTCTAAATTCTTCATTTTAAAAAGTTGTTTCTTGGGGCAGCTGGGAGTCACAGTGGATAGAGCACCAGCCCTGAGTTCAAATCTGGCCTCAGGGGAATAAAAAAGTTGTTTCTTGAAGGATATTGCTGCTGATAAGATTGTCTTAACTCTTCTCTATCTAAATCTGACCCCAAGTGCTGACAAGGAATTTAATCTAAGGTGGGAAAATCCATTTTGTTGTGCTCAAAAGTGTGAGGGGAGACTTTTTTTTTCCTGAGGCAATTGGGGTTAAGTGACTTGTCCAGGATCACACACAGACACAGATTCTTTTGTCTATATAGCTCAAGGCTATTGTGGTCCGAGTAGAGATAATTTCTCTTATCTATTCCTATACTATAGGACAGCAATTATTAATTTGAAAGGTCTGGAACAAAGCTTGTGATAAATTCAAAATGGGGCATTCTCCTTGTCAAAAGGTAATTTTATTTATGAGGTTACAGACAAAATGAAGAGGCACCACATTAAATATAAAATATATTTGGGAAACCATATAGTTAGGAAAAGGGTTTTAACAATTAACAAGAGAAAAGCTAGGGAATATGCCATGAAGTGGGAGTATGCCATTGACTGGCAGTTTAAAAAAGAGTTAGCCATAATTAGGAGAAAAATACTGTTTGGGGGGAGGGGGAAGAGATAGAGAAGGGGGTAGGATGGGAAGAAAGGTTGATCCCCATGGTGGGCTAACCTAAAAGGGACTCAGCAAAGATTTATAGGGGAAACTTAACCTAGGAATTTGACATCCTAACTTGGCTTTCTGATTGGACCCAGTAAGGTGGGGTTACCCAAGACATCCACTGGGATGGGACTGATAAGGATGCTCTTTGCCATCCTTCCCTATTTGCATCAGGGAGTACTATACTTTTATCAGTACTTCCGGTTTTCTCTGACAACCCCACCTTGTTACCCAGGACCTCATTCCAAGTGTCACACTCAGTCCTTCATTCACCACTTATTCTTTCAAAGAGTACTTAAAACTATGAGTCTGTTGCCATGATTTTCTGGTCTGAGACATGGCCAAATGACCATCTTTTAAAATAACCTGTTGGCCTTAATAAAATTATTAAATTACCCAGAAACTATGTCTCTGGAACCTTTTTAATCACATAATCACTGTGGAAAGGTTTTCAGACAAAGCTCCAATCTTGCTAACCACCAGAGAACCCATACGGAAGAGAAATCTTCTGAGTGTCTGGGATGTTGTAAAGCTTTTAATGTACATTCTTCCCATACTGAACACCTGAGAAGATCATTCAAGCTAAAGCCATCCCTTATTTCCCAAAAGAGAATTCATAAAAGATAAAATGACTATGGAAAGGCTTTCAAATGTAATACAGAGCTTATAAGATAGCAGCAAGTTCATTCTGGGGACAAGCCTTTCTTGGACTCAGTGTGGGAGGGCTTCAGCCTGAGATCATCTTCTTTTACATCAGAGGATTCATTGTGGGGAAAAAGACTTGTGAATGAGTTCCATGAAGAGTTGCCTTTTGCTGGAAGATGGAGGTCATCGAACATTACGATAGTCACACTGGAAAGAAGCCTTACAAAAGCGAGCATTGTGGAAAGGCTTCATCTGAAGCTCAGACTTGTCTGTACATTGGGGAAATCTTGCTGGACATAAAATTCATGGATCTAATTAGTGAGGAAATACCTCTGCCTGTATCACAGACTTTAAGATATAAAAAATTTCACACTGTGCATAAAGCCCTTAACATGGATTGAATTTTACTCTGAAATTTAAGGTTTCCCATGACTCCTCTATAAGCCTTGACATTCCTACACCATAACTTCTTCAGCCATTCCTCAGTTGGTCTCACGATCAGCTGACATAAAAAGTCCTGGTATAAATATTTTGTAGAACATTTATCTTTGTAATGATTTCTTTAGGCTGCTAATTGGTGCAGTGGTTGGAGGGCTGTCTTTGAATCTGCCAGACTTGAGTTCAAATAGCTGTGAGACCCTGGATAAGTCACGTAATCTACTCCTGAGCAAGTTTTCTCATCTGTAGAATGGAGAAGATAATGGCACTACTTCAAATGGTCAGTGAAAGGATTAAATGAGATTATTTTTAAAGTGCTTTGCAAGCATTTAACCATCCTGTAAATCCAAGCTATTATTTTCCACTTAGATCATAAATCTCATAGCAAAATCAGTGGGCTTAAAGACAGACATTTTAATCATTTTTCATTCAAACTGACATTCAGAAGTGAAGATGAAAGCAGTGTTCTGTAATAGTGAGGGAACAAAGTTTGCAGTTGGGATTCAAATCCTGACTCACATACTCTTTAGCTGTGTAACTCTGGGAGAGGAACAACATCTCTGGGCTTACAGAACACTTCTGTTTCTCTTCAAAGTCTCTTCTTATATTCCAGAAAGGAGGTTTAGTGGGACCAAGAATGAGACTGTATGAGAAAGAGGTAATAACAGAAGACTTGAATGCTCCTTAAAAATAATGAGCTTGTTATACAAATGCCAAGACCTCACTTTCTGGGACTAAATTTACTAATCCCTACAAAACGCTGGGAAGCAGTCTGTCAGAAACCAAGACCAAGATGTTTCTGGGGGAGAGGAGGCATGGTCTGAAGACTTAGGATTTTTGTGTAGTTTCACAAATATTTTTCCTTGTAGAAAGTTTATTTTTAATATACATTGGTTTATGAATCATCTTGGGAGAGAAAAATCAGAGCAAAAGGGAAAAATCATAGGAGAGATTAAAAAAAAACAGGAAAAAATAAGAATATAGCATGTGTTGATTTATATTCAATCTTAGATCTTTTTCTGGGTCCAGATGGCATTTTCTGTACAAAGTCTATTGGGGTTGCTTTGGATCACTGAACCGAGAAGAACCAAGTCTTTCTAAGTTGATCATTGCACACACTTGCTGTTACTGTATACAGTATATTCCTGGCTCTGCTTGTTTCGCTCAGCATCAGTTCATGTAAATCCTTTCAGGCCTTTCTATAATCAGCTTGTTCATTTTTTATAGAACAATAATATTCCATTACCTTTATGTAAGCCATTCCTCAATTGATGGGCATCCATTCTTTTTCCAATTTTTTCCTACCATTGTGTAGTTGTTTTCAGAGATACTTCTGGGGACCTGTAAGTTTTCAGTTCTTCCAAGGTTATATGATAAAAAAAAAAAAAAAAAAAAAAAAAAAAAAAAAAAAAGTTGTGTTTACTACTCTCCCGGTTGGGATATGACCATAACCACTCTTTTCTGCGCTGGTCCCAGGTCCCAGCTGCCCCGTAGCTGAAAGCTCTGATGTGTTTGTCCTTGTTCTCAAAATGAGACCCAGAAGTGTGACCTAGATCCAAGGATGGTTAATGCATCCATAGTCCTGCCCTTGGTGTCAGCAAAGGGACTTTGGCGATCCCCTTTTCACTCACTGACCATCTGTTGGCTGAGATGCAGAAACTGCCACCGCCAAGTCAGCTGCCTCAAGGCTTACTGCACTCCACTCTCACCAAAATGCAACAGACCTTTCCTGCTGACCTTCAAAGCTGATTTTTTTTTTCACCCTGTCCTTTCTTGGGTTTTGCTGCTTCAGAATTTGTCTTGAGGCATATTTAAAGTTGCTTGGAGGAGTTTGGGGGAGAGCTCAGGCAAGTCCCTGCCTCTGCTCTGCCATCTTGACTCTGTCCCTCGTGGTTCATTTGGTATAACATTTGTTATAACTGGAGCTAACCCCAGAGGAAGGCCCCAGAATTACAGGGCATCAGGGAAAGCTTTCGGTAGAAGGTGAGATTTTAATTGAGACATGAAGCCGGGAGACCAAGAGTTCTCCCCATGGGGGCAAGGCCAGAAGAAATTGCCAGCAGTTGTGTAAATTCCAGTGTTATTGGAAAGGGGATTGTTAAGGTTTGAAGTGCAAGAGGGCTGGAAAGGTGGAGGGGCTTTGAATGCCAAATAAAGGATTTTGTATTTGCTCCTGGAGGCCACGGGGGGCCATTGCAGTTTGCTGAGTAAGGGGTGGGGTGTGTGTGACATGGGCAGATCTGTATTCTGACTGCTGAAGGGGAGAGACTAGAGGCAGGCAGAGCTCCCACAAGCTATTGCAACAGGCTTGACAGCAATTTGGATATTGGGGCTGGAGGAGGGGTGCAGAGACAGCCAGACAGAAGTAAGTAGCTAAGCCTGAGCTTGGGTTGTGAGCCTGGGCAACTGGCAGGAGGATGGTAACTGGTGTGACAGAGGCAGGGAGGGGTGGGGGAAAGACCACGGGTTCAGCTTGGGACACACCGAGCCGAAGACTAGTTACAGGACACCCAGGGAAGGATGTCCACAAGGGCCTGGGAAATGGGGGGCTGGAAGTCAGCAGAGAGGGAGGAGCTGGATGAGGAGATGTGGGAATCCTCAGCTCAGAGAGGATCGCTGCTTCCATGGGAGCTGAGCAGATCCCCAAGCGAAGCACAAGAGGAGGGAGGACCCAGAGCAGAGCGTGGGGCCTCCCTGGTCAGGCGGGCAAGAGACCAGGAGAGGAGAGGGTGATGGGCGAGCTGCAGAGGGGGGGGAAGGACCCCGAGAGCCCCAGAAGGCCCTGCCCCAGCACGGGGCCCCCAGGACACTTCACCCGCTCCAGGACTGCTGACTGACCACAGGGGTGCGTGAGCAGCTGGAGGTCCCCGCCCTCAGGACCACAGAGAGCTTCCTTAGGAGCAGACCCCATCTCCGGCAGGCTCCCGGAGGGAAACATTAGGGGGGCAACGAGGGAGGATCGGTCTAGAGAATCAATCTCGAAAATAAACAGGGAGCATTCTCTGCCTCCTACCCCTCCCCCCCCCCCAGCCTGTCTCCAGAATCCGGCCTGTGACCCCCGAGGCCCTCCTCAGGGGTCAGTGAGGGAGTCCGGGGTCCGGGGAGAGACAGAAGCCCCGGATGCTTGGCCGGGCCCGAGGTGACAGCGGAGTCCCCGGGGAAGGGGCGGTCAGGAGGGGCTCCGCGAGAATCCCAGGGCAGCAGAATAGGCGCCCTCCGGAAGAGACGCGGTCAGGGCCAGGCCGGCGGCGAGGAGAGGGAAAACTTGCTGGGGGGAGGACGGCCTTGGTTCGGGGGTGGGGGCGGGGAAGAGCAGGCCCTCTCCGGGTGGGGGAGGGTCAGAGGCACTGGAGACCGCGGGGGGCGGGGAGGCACAGGATTCCTGGGTCCAGGGGTCCGGCTGGGCTGGACAGAGAAGGGCTACAGGCTCCTGCCCATCAAGGTGAGGCAGGCTTGGTGGGAGGCAGGGGAGGTCGCGGTCTGGCGGCCTTCGCCTAGAGTGCGGAGGGTGGCGGTGAGGGTACGGGCCGTGACGCTCCGAGAGGCAGGTTTCAAGTAGAAGGAACCTCGAGGCGCCCAAGCTTGGCGCTCCCGCTGCGGGACCGGCGTGGGTCGGAACTCGGCCACTCGGGTCACGGGGTAGGGGTTTGGGGATGGAGAGAGAGGGTCTTGAGCCTCGAGCGTCCATGGCGGATACGGAGCTGACTGGGCCAGACGGGTGCAAAAGGTGAGCTCCTGGAGTTCGTGGGTCACTACCGAGAAAGCGGAAGTGGAGCGCGGTGCGTGACTTCTGGGAAATGTAGTCTCTGGAGCCGCGCATGCGCAGAATCGCAGCAAACTACGGAAGGAGGTGGGGGGGTTGCGTGTGGGGGGCGGGGATGCCCCGCCCCCTCCTCTGCCGCTACCTTTGGCTTCCAGCTACGCCTCCTCTTCCCGGAGACCCCAGTTCATCCCCAATGACACCCCCTCCCATATTGGGTCCTTGGACTCCAACTCGCCCCCACCCCTCGCCCGGACCGTCGTTGGGGCTACTTGTCCTTCTTGTAGAGGGCGGGGGATGGGGTGGCGTCCCTTTCGGGAACGGCCCATTTCCCGCCTGATTCCGGGACCGGAGCCACGGCAGGGCGCCCTCCCAGCCCGCCCGGCCTCAGTTCACACATGTCGTAGGTCCCTCCATCTTCAGAAATGTCTTCTAAAGCCGTCTTTCGGTCCGTTACCAACGCCCTCGCTCCGGCCGCCGGGCCCCGGCTGCCCCCTCGTTTCAGCCGCCGCGGTGTTTCTGAACACGGGGCTCTCTCCCCGGGCTTCGGTCGGGGCCGGCCGCGTTCTGGGCCGGACTCCGGGGACCGTTCGCAGCTCCGTTAGCGCGGCCGCGAGGGGCGGCGCTGGGGGCGCATGACGTCAGCGCGCCCGAGGCCCGCCCCCGCCGGCGCTGCTCTTTTCTGCCCTCCGAGAACGCGTCGTTCTGAGGGACGTGGATGAGGAGCGATCGCAGACGTGCGCTTTTTTTTTTTTTTATATGATGGATTTTTCCTTCGGAAACTCTCGGTGTTCGTGCGCAAATGTGCTCCAAGGCATCAGGAACACCTGCCTAACGTACGGGATGCCTCGGGAGCGGCAGGGGCCGAGGCTGGAACTTCTCTGCGCGTGGGTTTTGAGAATAAAAAAGCCTCCATGGGAATAATGAGTAACTAGAGAAAAGCAAGTGAGAGCAACTCGGAAGTGCCTGATCCCCGGTACTGGCTGCCGGAGAGCGGGGGGCTGCGGCCCGGGCCCGGCGTCCTGCAGCAAGCGTGGGGCTCCCCGAATGTCGCGGTCAGCCCGAATCTCAGAGAGCGAAGGACCGCAGGGCCTGGGAGGGGGCGGGGGCGGGGTGTCCAGGAAGGGGAGGGGCAGCTCGGGGGGTCCGGGGAAGGGGGAGGGCAGCTCCGGGGGATGTCCAGTGGGAAGGGGAGGGGCAGCTCCGGGGTGTCCTAGTGGAAGGGGAGGGGCAGTCGGGGGATGTCCTAGTGGAAGGGGGAGGGGCAGCTGGGGGATGCCCAGGGAAGGGAGGGGCAGCCTGGGGGCGGGGGATGTCCTGGTGGGAAGGGAGGAGGCAGCCTGGGGTGTCCTAGTGGGAAGGGGGAGGGGGCAGCTGGGGGGGTGTCCTAGGTGGGAAGGGGGGCCCTTCCCCGGGGAAGGGAGTTTGCCCAGCAGGACGAGTCCCAGGCAGAGGGAGGGCGCGCTCGGTGGTCCGGGTGCAGTCGGAGTCTGGGGTGGAGCCCGCCGGCCTGGGAGGAGTTTGGAGGGGAAGAGGGTTATTTTGAGTGGTCCAGGCGTTCCACGGGACGGAGGCAGGGCTGGGGAGCCGGGGCTGGCCCGGGGCGAGGTCCTGCTTCTGGGAGCCTTGGGAAGCCCCGGGGTCTCCTCGGGCCGGGGGGGCCGCCCGGGAGCTGAGCTCAGGCCGCCTTCCCTGCAGGTTCGGGGGCTTCCCCTGAAGCCGAGAGCGTCCTGGCTTCCAGAAGCCGGCTCGGAGCCCGCAGGTCCCAGGTAGGGGGGACCAGGAGGTCAGGGGGGCGCCGGGGGCTGCTGCCCGGCTCTCCTCGGGGTCTCATCCTCCCGGCCTGACCTCCCGCCCTCCCGCCCCCTTCCCTGCTGTCCCTTCCTGACTGCCCCGGGCCTCCGTCCCCAGTCTGACCACTGGTTCCAATGGCCACCCATCAGGCCTCCCTCAGAGGGACCCGGGAGTCCTGCCTTCAGCTCCCCATCAGGGCCCATGTGTTCTGTCTCTGCCCCCAGCTCCTGGTCAGAGATTGAATTGTCCTCCAACAGCCCCGGCTCTCTTAAGGACCCAGGAGTCCTGCTTCATCGCCCCAGGACCCAGACCCCAAAGCTCCCGCCCGTGTGGCTCTCCGGCCGGCTCCCTGGCAGACCACAGGCCTTTGCCCCCCGCTCTCTTGTCTGCCTCCAGCCTCCAGGAGGAGCCTCCCCGACTCCTGGTTAGAGCCCAGCACAGGCTTCCTGCTTTTTCCTCCTGGGATTCTTGTGTCGCTCCGTGACCCCTCTCCCGGAGTCCTGCCTCCCACCTCCCGCTGCCCTGGCCCTGCTTTGTTCAGAGTCCCGGCCCCTGCCCGCACCTGAACTCCAGGCAGGCCTCAAGGCCTGCCCCAGGCTCTCGGGTCGCTGCTGGCAGCCCCGTCCCACCGCCTCCGACCCCAGCCTGCTCTGGCTGCCCTCCCTCCAGACCCAGCAGGGTGTTGTGGGGTTGTGGACGGGGAGATTTGGTGAGGGATGCAGGGAGGGCAGGGCCCCAACAGGAGGGAGAGGTCCGGCTCCTCTCATCCCCTCTGGCTCAGCCCCCTCCTGCCTCCTGGGGCTCTGTGGAAGGAGGGGGCAGCAGAGGAGGGTGGGAGGGAGGGAGGCTTCCTGTCCAGACCGTCCTCATTCCAAGCCTGACCCCCTCTCCCCCCCCCCCGCTCCCTCCCCTGCTGGAGGCTCTGGTCCGAGGGCCGGGCCGGGGTCTTTCTGACGCCTGTGGGACTCAGTCCCTGTCTGTCCCTTAGGCCTGGAAGAGAAGGGAAAGCCTGTCAGCCTCTGGAGTCCTGCTGGAGCCCCCACTCAGCCCACAGAGGACCAAGGCCTGGCCCCAGGAGGGAGCTGGAACCAGAGGGGATGGCCCCCGGGAGCCACAGGCCCCCGGCCCAGGTGAGTCAGTCTGTGCACAGGCGTCTTCCCAGGTCTCTCTGAGCCCTTCCCTTTGCCATTTCTTTGGCCAAGTCAGCAAAGGCCCCACTGGGTGCCGGGCACTGTTCAGCTTTCCTTACACACAAAGGAAGGAAAAACCAGTCCCTCCTCAAGGAGCTTCTAGTCTAATGGGGAGATGTCATGTCAGCAGCTGTGTCCAAGCAACTCCTGCAGTGCAGAAGGGAGGCCCTCTCCCAACCAAGGTCCTCACGCTCCCCAACCAAGGTCCTCACGCTCCCCAACCAAGGTCCTCACTCTCAGAAGGAAGGTTCTCACACTTTTGGAGAGCAGGAAAAGCTTGTTTTCAGAAGGCAGAGTTTAGTGGAGCCTGGAAGGAAGCCAGGAGGCCCAGGTGAGTAGAGAGGACGTTTGGAGCCATTGGAAAGGCACAGAGTCAGGAGTGGAGGGTCCTGGCCAAGGAGGCCGGTATCCATGGATCAGAGAGGAGGTGAAGGGAGTAAGGAGGGAGAAGTCTGGAAAGGGGATTGGGGCTATTATATGGTGTCTGCTGTGTGCCACGAACAAAGGCTCCTGTAGAAAGGATTCTTGGTAGAGGCAGCCTGAATGTGGCGGCACAAGATGCCAGACGGGTACAGTGCCAGAAAGAGCCCCCCTCGTGCCCCGAAGCTTGGCCCAATGGCAGTCTCTAAATCAATGATCAGTGTTTTCAACAAGCCATGGGCAGATAAATAGAATGGAATTAAAAGAAAGAAGGCACCAAAATAGAAGGACTTGCAGAAAGCTTCTTGTAAAAGGTAAAATTTTAGTTGGGACTTGGCTGGAAGTCAGGAGATGGAGATGAGAAGAGAGACGATTCAAATGATGGGAGACCACCAGAGAAAATGCCCTGAAAGCAGAGGTGAAGTGTCTCCTGAGCTAGGAAGGAGGCCAGTGTCTTTGGATCATGAGGAGGTGGCAGGAAACAAGGTGTAAGAAAGATGGAATACCGGGTGATGTCATGATGGGCTTTGAATGCAAGGGGATGCACTGGGGGTGGTGGGGAGCTACCAAGTTCATTGAGGAGTTACATGATCAGATCTACAATGTAGGAAAATTACTTTGTCAAGCACATGGAGGATCCATTGGACTGGGGAGAATCTTGAGGCTGGCTGACCCAACAGCAGACTCCTGCCCTTGCTCAGGGGGGAAGATGGTGGTTGGAGTGTCAGAGGAGAGAAACAGATGTATTGGAGAGGTGCCGGAAGGTAAAATCCACAAGCTTTGATCTTGATTAGATAAGAGGGCGGAGGAATGAGAGCTGAGAATGATCCACAGTTTTCTGAGACCTTAGGGTTGCCTTTGACAATGAGAAAGAAGCTTTTCCCAATTTCCTGAGTTCAAGAGGGTATGTGTAGACCCTTTACCTCTCATAAGGAGACTGGCCGTGTCTTCCTCAGGAATCAGATCAAATCAATCTCGGTTAATAGAATTAAGGAAACTTTCTTCCCTCTTCTTGGTTACTCTTATTTTTATAACTAAATTTCAAAATTAAGAATATAGGCCATTAACAAATGAAAGCAGTCATAAAGCAAAGGCGTCATACCCAGAACCACCTCAAGCCCTCAATATAACAATTTTGTTGTTTTTGTTTAGTCATCTTTCAGTATTATGCACTTTTCAAGGACCCCTCAGCCTCTTTTTTGAAGTGGATTTTCTTGGCAGAGATACTGAAACAGTTTGCCATTTCCTTTTCTGGTCCATTTTACAGATGAGGAAACCAAAGCACACAGGATTAAATGATTTGCCCAGGATCACATAATCAGTAAGCTTCTGAGACCAGATTAGACACTACAGGCACAGATTTCTAGCTACTGTACTCCTATAAAGATAGAGAGCTGTTAACCTATTCCCTGGAAACAGCCTCCTCTGCCTCCATTCGGTCCAGATTCTGATTAACATCTACTAAGAATGCTTTTCATGTTTTCATTTGGAAAAGACTTTATTTCCGCCATCTAGGAAATAATCTAGATCTTTTCTTTTGGTTAATTCTCCTTTCAGTTATCCCAGGAAACATTTTTATCACCACCCTCCTCTGAGTATAAAATATTTGTCAGCATCTCACCAACCCTTCATGGGATTTTCTTTATAACAAATCACTTTTAAGTCTTTTCTGATGAAGAAATTTCACTTCACCTTCTCCCCATCTCCTCCGGAGATCCTCATAGATCTCTGAGAGAACATGTAATTTCTCTGATTCCATAGGGAGAAGCAATTCTCAGAAACATGTTTCTCAATTTTATTCCAACTGTAAATATAAACTGCTATGTTTGATATTCCACTGGGCTTTTCATGACTCTGGTTCTAAGTGTTGGCTCTGACCCTCATCAGGGTTATGAACTTTGGAAAATTCCCTTCTCTGTGCTTTTGTCTCTTCCTGTAAATCAATGAGGGTTGGACTAGTTGAATTCTGAAGTCTCTTTCAGTACTAATTGATCAATTTTGATGATTTGGGAGTTGGTGACGTTTAAGGATGTGATCGTGGACTTCACCCCAGAGGAGTGGGCCCTTTTGGACCATTCTCAGAAAGAGCTGTACAAGGAGGTCATGGTGGAGAATGCCCGGAACCTGCTCTCCTTGGGTAAGGAGCACTAAATCCAGGAACATTCTCTCCCTAGTATGCAGGGTTTCTGGCATTTATCAATGATGAGTGAGACAAAGTGCTGATCTTTTGTGTCCAAGACGGGGTCTTCCTGTAAAAGGTCTTTGGTTTGTATGATAGGAGCTGGGGGTTTCCTTTGTTGTTCCTGAAGCTGTCCCTTACTGGTTCTAGGGGGCCTGAAGTCAAAGATCAAACCAGTGAATAATCTTGGATTTAGAAGTAATCTCAGAGATTCTAGTCTAATGTCTACCTGAACATGAATTTTTTTCTGTCAAGCCTTCACACCTTCTTCAGGAAGCTTTTTCTTGGAGATGGGCAGTGAAAGGCACTTTCTACCTTCCCAAATAGCCCCTTCTTTTTGGTTTAGTCTTTGGAAAGTTCTTTAGCAAGCATAAATTTGGAGTCCACTGCTCCTAGTCTCCTCTCAGAAGCCTAGTCTATTCAGTGTATCCTTGTTCTTGCTTTATACCTCCCCAGAACCCCAGCACCAATTGTGGGAAAGGAAAGGAAGGGAATAAGTATTTAGATATATCCACAGTGTGCCAGGCACTGTGCTGAGAGCATGCTCTCAGAATGTTATCCCAATTTGATTCTCATAACTTGCCTGTGATATAAATGATGGGATTATACCCATTTTTACAACTGAGGAAACTGAGGTAATCAGGTTAAGTGTCTTGTTTGGGGCAGTTAACTAATGAGTGTCTGAGATTAGATTTGACCTCTTAGCTTCCTCAATCCAGACTTCAGATTCTCTTCACTGCACCACGAGTTGCTCTTTAATTTCTAGGTAAATCTATGGAATTAGTTCATCCTCTTATGAAGGAAGTAGAGAAAACAGAATTTTCTGATTCCAAAGTGGCTTCCAAATGATCCCTCACCAAAGCTCCTAACAATAAATACCATGGAAACCATCCTTAAGATGTTCCAGGGAGGTCCTGTAACATTCCTTGCATGCCCCCTTTCCCTAAAAGAATTACATCATGAATATCTCTCCATCCTCCCCTCTCCTTATTTCCATGCCCAGGACTTCCAGTTCTCAGAGAAGGTTTTCTCTCCTATTTTGAACAAGGGAAAACACCATGGATGCTGGTTCATGATGGCCCAAGAAACCTTTCCTGTCCAGGTGAGTGAGGTGAAAGCAGGTCTATGAAGGCTGCTATCACGAGAGGTAACTGCACGTCACAGTGAAGGCGATGGTAGACTTGGGGACAGAAAGAATTGACTGGCAGTTCTCTTTTAGGCACTTTTTAGCAATAAAGTCCTGAAATCACCAAATCTCTCAACCTTAGTTTCTCCATTGTGAAATGAAGGGTTTGGACTCTATGGTCTTTTGCCACCTTTCTAGTGAGCAACTATCATCCTCAAAGATCCATTGTTTGGATCATGGGGTCATGGAACCCTTTCATAAGTATCTAGAAAGGGACTAGGCTCTCTAATATAAGTTCTTTCCTAGGCCTTCAAGTCAACAAACAATTTTTAAGTGTTGGGTTTTTTTTTTTTTCAAAGAATAGCAAGGGACATCCCTTGCTCTCAAGGAGCTCACAGCCTTGTGGGAAGACAATATGGACAGAACTAGCTAAAGATTAGAGAGAGAAGGTACTTCAGTTAAAGAGTAGTAGAGACTCATTGTGGAAGGTGGCCTTTGGCTGGGGCTTCAGAGAATCCGGGGCATGAGGGGCAGCCAGGGAAAACCCACAGAGATGGTTTGTTTTGTCCAAGAAATAGAAAGGACGTCTTTGCTACTGAATGTTAGCATTTGTGGGAGTGAAAGGAGACTGGAAAGGGAAGAGAGGGACAGATGATGAAGGCTTCTAATAGCCCAGCAGAGGATTTAATATGTCATCTGGTGCTAGGGAGCCCCTGCAGTTTGTTGAGCAGGCAGTGACATGCTCAGATGTGAGCTTTAGGAAGCTGGGTAGGGCACTGACTGATCTGGAGAGAGATCTGGGTCATTGAGACCAAACAGCAGGTTTTTGCACTGTCAGATGTGAGGTAACTGGGGCCTGAGTTTAGAAATTGGTGGTGTTGGAAGTGGGATAGAGTCAGCAGAACTTTCTGGAAGATTGGGATGGATCCCATCCCAATGGGATGATGATGAGATGGATAGGGGTGCTCTGAGTGCCTGAGGGCTTATGGACCTGGACAAGTGGGAGGGTGATCTGGGTAATATTAGGAATGGAGGAAGATGGAGGGTTGGGGAAAAGATAATGAGTTTAATTTTGGACATGGCAGGAAGAGAAAGCAATGTGAAAAGTGTCACCAAACCCAGAGAGAAGAGAGCATTAAGGGAAAGGGGAATGGGCGACAGTGTCAAAATCTGGAGAGAAGTAAAGAAGGATGAGGCTTGAGAAAAGGGCTTTTTGCCTTAACAGGTAGGGAGGCAGCTTTGGAGAGAGGAGTTTTAGTTGAATGATGGGGTTGGGAGCCAGTGTGCAGAATTTTGTAGGAAGTAAGTGTAAAGGAATGGGGGACCCCAAACGCAGATGGCCATCTCTGGGTGCTTAGTCATGAACGGGAGCAGAAATATAGGACAAGATCTACTGGGGATGTGCGAAGGTTTTCCTTAACACTTTGTAAAGATTCCAACAGGAATGATTGGATCAAATGAGAGTTCTTTGTGGACTGGGAAGAAATGGCTTCATCTGTGGTAGTAGGGAAGGAGCCAGTAGAAAATGAGAGATTGAAAATGAGTGAGAACATGGAGATGACAGAGTAGGGAATATGGTGGAGGAGTAAGTGGGAGGGAATGGACTCTTTGAGCATCTTTGCCTTATCAGGCAGGAGGGCCTCCTCTTCATAGGATACTTGGGTAAAGGAGAAAAAGAAGACATCTGATTTTTGTGAGATGGGGAGGAGGTGAGGGAGCTCTTGCTAAACACCCAGTTGTTTCAGTGAAATTTGGGGCCAGGATCTCAGCAGAGAGAGATGGTGGGAACGATCCTCATGCGGGGAATGAAGAACTGCTGTGATGAGGGGGATGAGGAGTCAGTCAGGGAGCTGTCGGTGGGTCTCCTGGCTGTAGTAGAGGCTTAGGTAGCATGCTGTGGTGGATCCAAGTCTTGTGATTTTCTCTCACCCCATTCAGCAGCACATGAGTAGGAGGGAAGGCCATTTTCATCCCTGGAAATAATCCAAAGCTGAGGCTTGCTTAGTCATTGCCCCAAGTGACTTTCCTTGTCTTTGTGGTCCAATCTCTGTCTCCGTTCTTGGAGAATCATTTGCTACACTCATGTAGGTGACCGCCACTAAGTTTAGGGTGAAAGCAGATGGAGACTCTTGGGTGTTCCATGGCAGGAGACCCTCTAACAGACTTGGTGAGCTCCACAGTTCAGTCTGGTAAGGTCTTATCCATATTAGGGCAAAGATGACTCCTTATAGTGAAAGAAGAGAGAAATCCGGATGGAGGTCAGAAGGTACACTTGACCAAGAGAGAGAGGCTAGATTCTAGGGATCGAGGTAGGAGTCAAAGCCTTGTATGATCCCTGAGCCTGGGCAGATATTTCAATGAACTAAATTAATAAACTGCCTACTCTGCTAAGCCCTGGGAACATAAGGAAAGGCAACAGACAGTCCCTGATGGTAAGAATCTTACAATCTGATATCCAAAAAAGGACAAGATTTTCAGGGGGAAAAAAAAAACAACAGGTCCTGAGCCTCAATCTTAGCTGATCACACAAAAGAAAGTATTTTGCTGTAGAAATATAGTAAGTTCAATAATAGGGAGGGAAGTAAGACCAGGAAAGGGGAAGAACAGGAAGGAGAGCAGAATTGAGGAGAAAATGGTCAAACTAATAGTCAGTAGAGCTAACAACTAACTAATAGTAAATATGGCTAACAACTAACTAATAGTAATTATGGCTAACAATTAGCTAATGGTAAATATGGCTAACAACTAAATAATAGTAAATATAGCTAACAACTAACTAATAGTAAATATGACTAACAACTAATAGTAAATATGACTAACAACTCAATAATAGTAAATATAGCTAACAGCTAAATAATAGTAAATATAGCTAACAACTAACTAATAGTAAATATAGCTAACAATTAACTAATAGGAAATATGGCTAACAACTAATAGTAAATATGGCTAACAACTAAATAATAGTAAATATAGCTAACAACTAACTAATAGTAAATATGGTTAACAACCAACTAATAGTAAATATGGCTAACAACTAATTAATAGTAATTATGGCTAACAACTAGCTAATAATAAATATGACTAACAACTAATAGTAAATATAGCTAACTAACTAATAGTAATTATAGCTAACAATTAACTAATAGGAAATATGATTAACAACTAAATAATAATAATTATGGCTAACAACTAACTAATAGTAAATATGGCTAACAACTAACTAATAGTAAATATGGTTAACAACTAATAGTAAATATGGCTAACAACTAACTATTATAGCTAACAATTATGATGCCTTATATATGCTAAAGGCTTTACAATCATCACCTCATTTAATCCTTATGAGAATCCTAGCAAATAGGAGCTATTATTATCCTCCTTGTAGAAATAAGGAGGCCACAGTCCCATGGCTTGCCCATGGTTATCGCAGCAGGTTCCTGAGGTGGTTCTGAAAGGTAGGTCTTGTGGACTCCAGGTCCAGCACTCTCTCTATTACACCATCACCCATATTTTGATTGATAAGCAGAATGCAGTGAAAATGTTTCTCCCACGTGGATGAGGTGGGAAATGGGAGGAGAATTTTACAAGTTATGTTGCTGAGAGTTGGGAACTTTTTTGTTTTTAGCTCACTGTAGAGTCAACACAATAAAGAGCATGGATTGCTGGATACTATAGAAAAGATCTGTTTTTCTATTGGCTAATGACAAGTAGCACACTAAATGATAAATGTACTTGAAGGTCAATTGAACATATTGCTTTGGGTTTATTTTAACTTGATATATATATATATATATATATATATATATATATATATATATGTATATATAAGAAAATCTTTCCATGGAAAGAATCTGGACAGATATAACTTTCTTGTCTACCAGTGACAGAAAAAGTCTTCTGCCTGATATTGCTTACCAATTCCTTTGAAAGTCTATTTGCCAATTCCAATAGATTTGGGATGGAGAGAGCTATCCAGAGAGAGAACTGTGGAAATTGAATGTGGATCAAAGCAGAGGATTTTCACCTTTTTGTTGTTGTTGTTAGTTTGTTTTTTTCTTTCTCACTTTTTCTTTTGTTGATCTGATTTTTCTTGCTCAGCATGACGAATATGGAAATATGTTTAGAAGAATTGCATATGTTTAACTGTATCGGATTGCTTGCTGTCTTGGGGAGCATGAAGAAGAGGAGGGAGGGGAAATATTTGGAACACAAGGTTTTGCAAAGGTAAATATTGAAAACTATCTTTGCATATATTTGGAAAAGAAAATATTGTTAAAAAAAAAAAAGAAAATCTATTTGCTAGAGTGAAGAATAGAAACCTAAGTGGAAGATAAATTCAAGTCATAAAATAGTGCTATAAGGCCTCTTTTTGTGGAGCAGTTGTGATGGTCTGTGATAATTCCAAGAGTGCTTATAATGCACTCGTGATTTTCAGAGAGTCTGCCATTTGTGCAACTATGATCTGGGGATTGTTCTACTGATATGATGTACTTTCTAGGTAACTCTGGGAATGAGGGAACTACTCTGATGCAGTTACAGAAAGCAAATGACTTATATGTGTGTGCCTGGGACTATCCATTAGGAATCAATTGCATTTGAAATTCAAACTTTTCTGACTGTTGGGAAACAATTTGATGTCAGGTTGAGAAATGGAAGGAATATGTTGCAGTAAATTAGAAATAGTCAAAGTTGTATATAATCACTGCCTGACATTGAAAAGCATTGGATGCCTGATCGTGACAATCTGGAATCATTGCAGAAAGAAAAACTATTATGCTTGAAACATGTACATGCTTGCTGTTTCAAAGGAAAATATTTACATTATTTAAAATCTTTGTAAGAAAATTGGGCAATTACTTTTTGCTCAGTATTCCATTAAAGATTTTTTTTCCCTAAAACCTCTTTGATCATTATTGTGAATCCTCAAAGATTTTGTCAAACACAAAATAGAAAGAGCTGCTCTAGGATTAATAGTGAAGCCTGCTGATCACTTCTAGAAAATTGTCGCTTCCTGACAGAAGGGTGAAAGGTCCAGTATAAGACATAGTATTTTTGGACATAGGAAATGGATGGATTTTTTTTTTGTCATGTTCATTACAAGGATTTTGATTTTTTTTTCTTAAATTAAGGATCCAAAACATTTAAAGATACATTTAAAGAAATGGATAATGGTTATTCTAAAAATAGTGAAGGGCCAGAACAGAATATAGTATGCCTCAGGTGAATACAAAAACCAAGGTTCAGTCATGATATGGTCTTAGACTTGAGAAGAGAAAAAGTAAGATAAAAAGCATTACTAGGGAAATTAAACTATGCTTGTAGACATGATGATGAAATAATATAAATGCTTACTATATATGTCACAAACGGTATATCTGTTGCAATAAAAATCTGTGATTAAAAAAATTGAGGCACAAAAGTCAGAGAATAATCAGCTGATCGGCAAGGCTAGCATTTCTTAATAAATAGGATCCAAGGCTCCCGAGTAGCCAGGGATTCATCTGACAGCAGCTCGGCATTATATCTGTACCTCTGGCTGGACTATGTCCACCAAACTTATGTAGCTTGTTTGAATGTGGAGAATACTGGACTCATTTGGAAGACAGACATTGAAATTTTGCTGCAGATACTTAGGAGAGGTGTACCTTATCTGAATCTCAGGCAAAGAGCTAAGCCTTCTCTACTTTCTTTTTTTCTCAATAATATTTTGTTTTTCCAAATATATGTAAAGATAGTTTTCAGCATTCATTTTTGTAAAACTTTGTGTTCCAAATTTTTTTCCCTTCTTCTTTCAACTCCCTCTTCCCCAAGACAGCAAGCAATCTGATATGGGTTAAATATGTGCAATACCTTTAAACATATTTCCATATTTGCCATGTTGTGCAAGAAAAGTCAGACTAAAAAGGAAAAAAATATACAAACAAAAAAGGTGAAATCACTATGCATTGACCACGTTCAGTCTCCATAGCTCTCTCTCTGGATGTGGATGGCATTTTCCATCCTAAGTATATTGGAATGGTTTTGAATCACTACATTGTTGAGAAGAGCCAAGTCTATTACAGTTGATCATCACATAATGTTGTTAATATGTACAATGTTTTCCTGGTTCTGCTCACTTCACTCAGCATCAGCTCATGTAAATTTTTTCCAGAAAGGGTAGTTTTCTTCACTTATTTTTGTAAGAGATTTTGAATTCCAAATTTTTTCTTTTTTCACAGACACATATATTTGTTTGTTTGTTTCCCTCAGATGGAGAGATGAGGCTCAAAATGAAGGAGACTACCGCCAAGCTGAGCATTTCTGTGGAACAATCACACCACCAGGGATTCATGAATGATGGTTGCCACAACCTCAATTTGAGAGGAATCGGTGATTCTGATATCAAGCTAAGGAAAAACCAAAACAATCACTGTGAATTTGATAAAGATGGAAAGAGTTTCAGACAATGTTTAATACTAATTCGCTGCAAGAAAAGGACCTCAGGGAATGAATGCTCTCAAAGTAGTAAACATAGGGAATGCTTTACTGAACAGGTGGATCTTGTTGAGTCTCATGGGAAGCCTTCTGAAGTGCAAACTTACCAGTGTAATCAATGTGAGAGAACCTTCAGCTTGAAATCAGATTTAATTAGACATAAGAAAAGTCTTGGTAGAGGGAATGAAGGTGATAAAACGTTTAATTGTAATTCAGAGCTCATTGACCATCAGAAAATTCAAAATGGAAAAAAATATTATGAATGTAATGAATGTGGTAAAGCTTTTAAGGGACAATCATTCCTTATTCGACATCAGAAATGTCATACTAGTGAAAAACTACACAAATGTTTGCAATGCGGAAAGACCTTCAGGCAACAGTCATCCCTTATTTCTCATCAGAGGATTCACACTAGAGAGAAATCTTGTGAGGATCATGAGGGTGGTAAAGGTTTTAGTGAAAACTCATCCCTTATTGTACATCAGAGAAGCCCCACTGGAAAGAAACCTTATGAATGTAATCATTGTGAAAAGACTTTCAGACAGCGCTCCCATCTTACTCATCATCAGAGAATGCACAATGTGGAGAAGCATTATGAATGTAATCAATGTAGAAAGACTTTCAGCTGCAGTTCTAATCTTACAAAACATCAGAGGATCCACACTGGAGAGAAACCTTATAAATGTAGTCAATGTGGAAAAGCTTTCAGGTGCAGTTCTAGTCTTAGTAAACATCAGAGAATCCACACTGGAGAGAAACCTTATAAATGTAATCAATGTGGAAAGACTTTTGGAAGAAGTTCCAATCTGTCCGTACATCAGAAAACCCATACTGGAGAGAAGCCTTATGAATGTAATCAATGTGGAAAGACTTTTCGACAACATTATAATCTTTTGGAACATGAGAGAATTCATTCTGGAGAGAAGCCTTATGAATGTAATCAATGTGGAAAGACTTTCAGATGCAGCTCCATTCTTGCTATACATCGGAGAGTCCACACTGGAGAAAAACGTTATGAATGTAATCAATGTGGAAAGGCTTTTAGAAGGAGCTCTGGACTTGCTATCCATCAGAGGATTCACACTGGAGAGAAGCCTTATGAATGTAAGCAATGTGGAAAGCCTTTCAGATGCAGTTCTAGTCTTGCTGATCATCAAATAATCCACACTGGGGAGAAACCTTATGATTGTAATCAATGTGGAAAGACTTTCAGAGGCAGGTCTGGTCTTGCTAAACATCAGAGACTTCACACTGGAGAAAAATCCTAAGAGTATGTTAAATGTGGAAAATGTTTCAGAGAGAAATAGATGTATCTCCAATCTTGCTGAATATCAAAGAATCCATATTGGAAAGAAACTATGAAAGTAATCAATGTGGAAAAACTTTCAGATTCAACTCCAAATTTGCTCAACATCAGAGAGTCTACACTGCAGAATTACCTTATAAATTTAATTAATATGAAAAGGCTTTCAGAAGGAGGTTCAATTTTGCTGATCATCAGATAATTTATACTGGAGAGAAATCTTATAATTGTAATCAATGTGGAAAGACTTTCAGAGGCAAGTTTGGTCTTATTAAACATCAGGGAATCTGCACTGGAGAAATGTCTTAAGAATATGTTCAATGTAGACAACCTTTCAGAGAAAGAAAAAGAGAGTTCCAATCCTGCTGTCCTGGAGAGAAAGCTTATGAATGTAATCATTATGGAAAGATGCAGCACTAGTTTTGTTGACCATGAATGTAATCAATGTGGAAAGTCTTTTAAATGAAGCTTCACAGTGGAGAAATGTTATGACTAATCTATGGGAAAAGACTTTTAGACATAGCTCCAGTCTCACTCTACATCAGAGAATTCACACTGGAGAGAAATCTTATGAATGTAATCTATGAGGTCGAACTTGTAGCCACTGTCATCCTTTCTTTGCTATCTAACAATTCATAAAAGATAAAAATCTTATCACTGTAATAAATGAGAAAGGAATATAGAGGTTGTTAGACATCAGATATTCTGGGTCCAGGCTGTAGGAAGACTTTCAGCCAGAAATCATCTGTAGTAGTGGTGAGAAACCTTACATATTTGCTCAATTTAGACATGGTTTTTGCTAGAAGAGGGAGAACCCTAGATGTCATAATATGCACACTGGGAAAAAAAGGCTTATTAAAAACAATGATTATGAGAGATCTTTTATATAGAACTCATATTTGACTGTACTTTAGAGAAATTATACTGAAGGTAAAACATAGGGATCTGATTAACAAGGGAAGACATCTTGTTTCAGAAGCACACACATAAGTAGAAAACTCAAATTTCATGCTGCGCATTGAGCCCTATAAATTTAATGATTTTTTCTCAGAAATATTGTTTTTTGTACTCAGTAATGTCCATGGCATTCATATACCATAATTTCATCATCCTTTCCCCAATCGATTAATTTTTACCTGTTTCCTATACTTTGTTGACATGAAACATTCTGGTGTATTTTGTTAACCTTTGGACATTTATTTCTGATTTCTTGAGTGCTGCTTCTAGAGCCACAAGTTCTGAGCTCAAATCGATTTCTGACATTAGCTGTGTGACCCTGGACAAATCATGTAACCTATTACTGCCTCAGTTTTCTTCTTCAGTAGGATGTGTACACCTACCTCTTACAGTTAATGTTAGGACCAAATGTGATATTACCTGTAAAATGCTTTGTAAGTATTAAATCTCTATTTAAACACTAGCTGTTATTATTATTATTATTATTGTTATTCAGATCACAAGTCATAGCAGAATCTTAAAGATATGGACAATTTAGTCACTTTTCTTATAATTCAAATTGATGTTCAAAACTGTAGATGTTCAAAAAGTGACATATTATCACAGTTGTCATATTATCAAACTGGTTTTAGAGTCAGAAAAACCTGGATTCCCCTCCTACCTCAAATGCTCTCTAGCTATGTAACTGGGCATGGAACACTCTCTTTGTGTCTCCATTTGCTCATCTCTAAGTGAGGACTTTAGTGACTCCTGTGGTCCTTTTCAACTCTAAACCCGTGTTCCCATGAAAAATGTATTCATTGTCTCTTTCCACATGATTTTCCAGTGTTCTAGGAAAGAGGCATACCAGGGCCAAATCTGAAACTATAGCACAAAAGATTATGAAGTACTTAAAATAGAAATTGTGAGAAAAATGAATAGGTTAGTTGCATACTATTTAAAAGGAATTGAAGGCTAGAGACAAGGTGGTGGAGTGGGACCAATGTGCTTGCCTAGGTTTTGCAATACACCTATCTTTAACAACTTATACTTTTTTTAAAAATACATGAACAAACTGTTATTTTGCTGTACAAATAGAATCAGACTCTGAAATATTGTACAATTAGCTTGTGAAGGAAATCAAAAATGCAGGTGGACAAAAATATAGAGATTGGGAATTCAATGTAATGGTTTTTAGTCATCTCCCAGAGTTTTTTCTCTGGGCGTAGCTGGTTTGGTTCATTACTGCTCCATTGGAAATGATTTGGTTGATCTCCTTGCTGAGGATGGCCAGGTCCATCAGAACTGGTCATCATCTAGTATTATTTAACAACTTATACTTAAAAAAAAATGAGTAAAAGGGAATAAAAATCCCAATGAATCATCTTTGTATCCCAGAATATCTTAGGAAGTCATAAAGAGAAGTCTTTCTCATAAAGAGAAGAGACGGGATCTAGTTGGGAACATGGTGTACTGTAACCAGCATTGGCCATGGGATTTGGAGGTTTTCTGCAGCTAAGGCAGAAGCATTGGGGTAGTGAGAGCACTGTGTACCTGGTCATAAAGCGATGTCAGGACACTGCTGAGCTAGTATTGGGCAAAAGATCAAGAGACATGTGGCAGTTCTGTCACCCATGAATAATTTGTAGTTACACAGGTTGGAGAGGTGTGGTCAAGGTTGTGAGGAACCAGAGGCCCTACCTGTGGAGGGACCAAAGCACAGAGCAAGAGGGCAGTGATCAGACCTTTTCCTGAACTTCTTTGGAAGCACTAAAAACTTAGAAGCCCATATCAAATTCAGTAGAACTTAAAAGATAGAAGCTCAGGCTAGTCACCCATTCTAGTGGTGAAAAGAATTCAACTCTAACATGAAAAGTCCAGAAATAATCTGGAAAAATGAGTAATTAAAAAAAAAAAAAAAACCTGACCATAACTAGCTACTACAAGGTACAGGGAAGTTCAAGACCCAAATACAGAAGGCAGCAATGACTTGGAAACATTTAGAAGCAAAATCTCAAAGAAAAATGCAGATCGGAATAAATTGAACAAAAATTTTTGGAGACACTAAAGAGGCCAACAAATAAAGGTTTTGAAAATCAAAAAAGGATGGTAGAGGGAAAATGGGGAAAAGAAAAATTTTAAAATGGAAGAGAATTATAGCAGCAGAATGAACAGAACAGCTTAGTCAAAGAAGCACCAAAAATACTTTTTAAAAAAGTCCTTAAAAATAAGATTGGCCAAATGGTAAAGAGGTACAAAACTTCACTGGAGAAAGTAACTCCCTAAAAATTAGAATTGATCAAGTAGAAGCTAAGAATTCCATGAAATATTAAAAAACAAAAACATCAGAAAAAAAAAAAACAACAAAAGACAACACAACAATAAAGAGGTCAAAAACAAAAAATAGAAGAAAATATGAAATATTTCATACTAAAAACAATTGACCTAAAAAGATGGAATATTTTGAAAATTATGCTCATTGAGTCAAAATAGTGACTACAGCAGAATTTATTATGTTTTAGCTAAATTAAAAGGCAGGAGTAGAAATGATCTCAGACAAAGCAAAAGCCAAAGTAGGTCTAATCAAAAAGGACAAGGAAGGAAAGTACATTTTTTCTGAAAGATAGCATAGATAATGAATTACTGTCATTATTGACCATACATGCACTAAATGGTAGAGTCTCCAAATTCCTGAAGGAAAAGTTAAATGATTTATAAGGAAATAAACAAGACTACAATAATGAAGTTGTCATTTTACCCCTTTCAGATCTGGATAAATCTGGCTATAAAATAAATATAAAAGAATTAAGGAAACGAATTTTAAAAAAACGAGATATGATAAGACTTCTGGAGAAATTTGAGAATAGAATGAAATATATCAATTTCTCACTTATGCATGGCATCTTCACAGAAAATGACCATGTCTTACGCCATTAAAAACTTACATCAAATGTGGAAAAACAAAAATATAAAATGTATTTTTGGAGAGGAAGGTTGATAATGTTATAATAATTATAATTAATAGAGGGCCTTGGAAACCTAGTTTTATAATTAAATGGAAACTAAATCTATTCCTAATGAATGAGTTGATCCAAAAAAGAAGACATAAAATAAGAATTTCACAAAAGATAATGACAACATATCAAAATTTTAAGGATGCAATTAAGAGTTTTTAGGAAAAAATTTGTATCTCTGAACACTTACCCCAGGTAGAAGATAGAACAGTTCGGTGAATTGGGCATGCAACTGAAAAATAACCTCTAAAAAGAGCAAATGAAAAATCTTCAACTAAACACCAAAATAGAAATCCTGAAAGTCAAAGGAGCAATTAATAAAAAGAAGTATTGTGGTAATCAATAAAAAATTATGTAGTTAAATTATTGGCTAATTTGTTTTAAAATAGAGAAAACAAATTACTCCTATCAAAAATGAAACATAAATGTACAACCAATGAAGACAAAATTAAATAATTAGGAACTATTTTGCCCCACAATATGTCAATTTATTCCCAGTTTAAATGAAAAATAGAAATTGCTCAGATTAATAGGAGACTAAAAAGAGTATTTTAAATAACTCTTAAGAAAATAAATGTAAAGTCATAAATGAGCTCTCCAAGGAAAGGACCTCAGTATCAGATGAATTTGGATTTTTTTTTACCAGATATTTAAAGAACATTTCCAACACCATATTAATTTTTTTAAATAAGCAAATAATCTTATCAAATTTCTTCTATGACACAATCATGATTTTGATATCTAAACCAGGGAGTTTTAAAACTGAAAGAAAATATAGAACAACTTTCCTAGTGAATATTGAAAAAATTTTAAGTAAAATACTAGCAAGATCATTATATCACTACATAACAAAAATCATATACTATGAAAAGGTTGGATTTATACCAGGAATGCAAGCTTATTTAATATTAGACAAATTATAAATTTTCATATCAATAATAAAAACAAAAATCACATATCAATAGATGAAAAAAAGTTTTAGACAAAACAATGAAATCATATGATTACATTAATAGATGCAGAAAATATTTTTGAAAATGTCCATTCCTATTAAAAATACAAAGAATAGGGATAAATGAAGATTTTCTTAAAATGATATGCAGTATTTATCTAAAACTAATAGTAAGCATTATCTGTAGTAGGCATAAATGAGTAACCTTTCCAGTAATATTGAGGATGAAACAAGGAAGTTCATTATCTCATTATCATTGAATATTGTAGTAGAAATATTAGGTATAACATAAAACAAGAAAAAAAGACTAAGCATAGGCAATGAGGGAAAAAATCACTTTTTACAGATGATATGGTTTGATAAGAACTCAAAAAACTGAACTAAAAACTAGTCAAAACAAGTTTAGCAAAGATTCAGGATACAAATAAAACAACAGATTATTAGCATTTTCATATATTGCCAACAAAACAGAGCAGGAAGAGCGAAAACAGTTCCATTTAAAATAAATGCAGACAATATAAAATTGGAAATCTACCTGCTAAGATACACACAGGAAATCTGAACACAATCACAAAGTAATCTTCATATAAACACAACTGAAGAATTGGAGAAATATTGATTGCTCATGGGTAGTCCAAGTCAATATAATAATGATGTCACTGAAATCAATTTACTTATTCAGCACCATATCAAACTACCAAAAATTTTAGAGTTGTAAATATAACAAAATTCATCTGTAAAACAAAAGGTTAAAAAAAAGCAATCAGTAGGAGGGGAAAAGAGGTCCTGACAATACCAAATTTCAAATTATATTACAGAAGTATAATCAAAACCATTTGGTACTTGGTTGGTTAGTTGGATGCTAGTGTCCTTCGTTTTTGAAGAGGACCAAAATGGTATTATTTTAAGAGTCGAGTTACAATGTGTCTGACTATGGCTGTTCAGACCAATATGACTCAAAAGGCTCTGTCATAAGTTGGACACCAATAGTCCCTATGAACATTTGGGGTGACTTTTCTAACTTTGTGCCTCTCCCATTTCTTTTGGGATAATTCAATCTGTTTTGCTCAGAGAGCATAGCATTTTCTCTAATTGGGGCTGTCCTGTGCCAGTGTCTCCCATGTCATCCAATCAGTTCTAAAATTCTTCAGAGATACTTTTAGAGTGTGCTTGTGTCACTTTTTCTGACCACCTTGTGAGCACTTGCTCTGTGTGAGTTCTCCATAAAATAATCTTTGGCAAGCATACACTTGAACAATGTGGCCAACCCAACAATTGTGCTTTCTGCAGTAGAGTTGCAATGCTCTGCAGTTTAGTTCCAGACAGGACCTCAGTGTCTGGTATCTTATCCTGCCTGCGATCTTCAGATCATCCTAAGTGATCCTAAAACATCCTAAGACAATCCTAAGCAATTCAGTTTCCTGGCAGGGCATTGGTGGACTGTTTAGATTTCACAAACATACAACAACGAAGTCAGGACAACAGCTCTGTAGCCTTCAGTTTGTTCAGTCTAATACTTCTCCTCTCCTACACTTTTGGGAGTCTCCCAAACACTAAGCTAGTTCTGGCAATGCATGTGTGAATCTCAAGAAATAAAAGAATTGATGAGTGGAATAGATCAGATACACAACATACAGAAGGAAATGAGCACAGTTATCAAGTGTTTGATAAACTCAGAGACCTCAACTATTAGGGAAAGCATCATTCTTTAACAAGAACTATTTAGAAAGCCAGAAAGTAGTCTGAAAGAAATAGGCAATGACCAACATCTTATGCTGTATATCAAGGTAAGCTCAAAATGAGTAGGTGATCTAGACGATGATAATCATAAGCAAATTATTACCCTGAAAGAAAATGCCTATCAGGTCTATGGGTAGAAGAAATAGCCTGTGAACAAGCAAGAGTTAGAGGTTCTCAGGAGATAAAATGGGTAATTATGATTACATACAATTTAAAAAAAATTATACAAGCAAAACCAATGCAGGCAAAGTTAGAAAAAAATTTGGAAAGTGAGAAAAAATTTTAGTTTAATAAACTTTCTCAGATATGTATGTCTCATTTCTTAAACATGTAGAGAACTGGGGCAAATTCATATATTTCCCAGTTGATAAATGGCCAGAGAATATGAACAAAAAAAAAATTTAGATCAAGAAATCCAAGCTAGTCATAGAAAAAAAAATTAGAAAAATACAAATGAAAATAACTCTGAGGTACCACCTCACACCCATGAATTGAATAAGATAATAGAAATAGAAAAATAACATGCTTTGGAGGATGTGGGAAAGAAGGTATATTTATGAATTGTGATTGGCCCAATCAATCTGGAGAAAATATGTTCAAAGGTCTATAAAACTTTGCATGGCTTTTGATCCAACAATGCTGCTACTAGTCCCTGAGAGATTAAGGGGGGGAGGGGAGGAAAAAGATTCATGTAGAGAAAAATATTTATAGTGGCTCTTTTTGTGGTGTCAGAGAACTGGAAACTGAAGGGATATCTATCAGTTGGAAAATGGCTGAATAGATATAAGAATGTAATGGAATGTTTTTGCAATATAAGAAATGCTGAAAGGAATAACTTAAAAAAAAAAAAAGCCTAGTAGGACATATATGAACTGATGATAACGTGAGCAGAACTAGAAGAAAAATGTTCACAACAGCAATCTTGCAATGGTGATCAACTGTGAAAGACTTAATAATGGATCAATATTAAAACGATCCACCACAACTCCAAAGGACTCATGATGAAAAATGCGATCTACATGAGAAAAGTGACCTGATAAACTCAGAGTATGGATTTAAAGGTTTTTTTCTTTATTTTTAAATTTTTTTCAGACATGGTTAAAGCAGAAATATGTTTTGTATGACTATATATGTAAAATGGGCATTGCGTTTCTTGCCATTTGAATAGGCGAATGAGGAGGTAAAGGAAGAAATAGAATTTGTAACTGAAAATAAAAGAAAATAATTTTTAAAAAGAAAATGAGTGTTTTAACTGTTTTTAATACATATAATACTTATAAGTACAGGGCCAGGACTTATCAGTCACTATAAAATGTTACAATAAACAACAACAAAAAGCCAACAACCTCCAAATTGGAAAGTCATCTGGAAGAATTCATTAGAAGCTGACATCTTATATATATCAGATTATCTCTAAATAGGTACATGATTTAGACTGAAAGGTCTGAAAGGGGAAGAGCTTTGTGATGCCATTTGTGATGATAGATCTAGATTTGATTTGATTTGGTTCTAAAATGAAATTCTAATCTGGTCTCATTTTACTGGAGATGTATTTTCTTGTTAGGATAATTGTATCAGTTGACCCTCTTTGGCAAGGGAGAGAGCTGGGAAAAGGCGGTCCTTTTCTCTTCAAGTCTTTATGAAGTTATATGGCGTTAAAGACAAGGGCATCAGGACAGTCTGAAAGTCACCTATTGAATTTTTTAGTATTTCAAAATGAAAATCAATATTAGAAATTATTTCATGTACAATTTTTCTTATTTATATGAAATATAAATGTACATACATATTTATATACATATTATATACATGGAGATATTCACATACATACATGTATATAATATATACATACACACGTTTTATTTCATGATTGTGAATTTTAAAATAAAAAATATTGCTCTTTTTCTTGAAGGCATTCTCTATTTCTTGTCTATAATAACCTTTTATTTTTCACTTTTGATGTAACATTTGATATCCCTGGCGGTAACCATCACAAGAAAGCCTGAGATTCACTGACCCAAGTGAAAGGCTGAAAACGACTGAACAAAGAGCTGGGGAGAACTAGGTGGAACCATACAGAGAACACTGGGCCGGGAGCAGGCAAAATCTGCGTTCAGAGCCCCCTCAGGTACTGATTGTGTGACCCCGGGGAAGTCCTTTAAGGCTGTTTGCCTCAGTTTCCTCATCTGTAAATTGAGCCAAAGAACATGGCAAATTCACCCAGTATCTTTACCAAGAAAACGCCCAAACAGATCAGGAGGAGGCGAGAGTCAGGTGCTACAGAAAACAACTGAACAGCAACAAAACGCTTCCCGGGGAAGGTGAGATCGTAGCTGAGACACAAAGGAGGCCGAGGGGCCGAGATGCTGGAGATGGCGTGGGGCATGACCAGAGGAAATGCCAGAGTTGGGAGATGGAGGATGCCGGGAACAGAGCGTGACTGGGCCAAGTGTTGCTGGGAGGAGGACTGTTAGGGGGAAGGGACCGGCCTGAGGACCGGAAAGGTAGAGGGGCTCGGGAGGCGCCACGGAGGATTCTGGAATGGCTCCCGGAGGTACTGGGGAGCCCCTGGGGTTGTTGAGTAGGCGAGTGCCGATCTGCGTATTTGGGAAGCTGAGTGAGGACGCAGCGGCGGAGACCCGAGGCTGCAGACCTCCCTGCGGCTCCCGTAAGGGTCCAGGGCTGAGGAGGGTGTTCTCCGGGGGCGGGTTTACATGGGACCGCTAGGCTGCGAGTCTGAGCCGCTGGGAGGAGGGTCCAGGTGTGGAGGCGGGACTTCTGGGGGGGGAGGGGAACAGTCCCAGGGCATTGGAGCGGGGGGAGAGAGAGGTTCAGGGAAGGGCTGCAGGACTCCGGGTGAGCAAGGCGGGGCGGGGCTCGGAGGGCCGCGTTGGGGGGCTGGGGGTGTCAGGCTTCGGGGGGACGCAGGTCCCCGGCCTCTGGGCGGGGGGGGGACTCAGGCGCTCCATTTCCAGAGCAGGATGGAGGAGACTTTAGGGACCCAGCGGCGGTCGGAAGGTTCCGGGGGGTGTCGGGGGGCTCTGACTTCCGCTCCGCCCGCAAGCTCTGCCAGACAGGTGGTGGGAGGGAGGGGAGGGAGATTAGAACTGGGAAAGACCGGGAAGAAAGCAGAAGCGAAGCGCTTGCGCGGCCTTTTGGGAAATGTAGTCCTCGCAGCCGCGCATGCCCGGGGGCAAGGGGGAGGAGATGGGGCGGGGCTTGGGAGTGTCCTGAGGCTCTTCGTGCCCCCAGAGCCGTCTTGCCTGCTTCGTGCGCCCGGAGGCCCTAATTAATTTTTTAATAAGGCCCCTGCCCCGTGAGCCCTTGGAGCCCAGCTCGGACTGGTGGCGCCCCCTCCCTTAACTCGAAAAGAGTTCTCATTCTGGTCCTCTTCGAAAACGAAGGACGGCAACAGGCGAGGACTCCTCTTGGCAGAATTGTCCATTTCCCGGATAACCGAGGGGCCGAGGGCGTGGGCGGGCGCCGAGCCGGGAGCCCCCGGCCCAGACCTGCCGCGGCCCGATTGCACCCGGGGAGTTGGGGCGGAGAGGGGAGGGCGGGCGAGGCGACCGAGACGGACAGTCCGAGAGACCCGGGTCCCGAGTGCAGGCAAAGTTCCTCCGCGTGGGGGCGTAGGGCGCGCTGCAAAGGTAAGGAGGTGGCCCCCAGCCCCGTGGGAGGCACCGGGCCGGCCTCGTCCGGCCAAGAGATGACGTCGGTGTTAGCTTTACAGGTGGGAGGAAGCGCGAGTGTGTCACGTGGTCTGTACCTGTGAGCCAACGGGCTGTGCCGGGGAGGCGCGTAGGAGGAAAATGAACCATTAAATTAAAACCGCAATTAAAACGGCCTCTCATTTATATCGGTCACGGAACTGACCGAAGTCACGTGAGGGGAGGCAGAAATCAAAGTGCAACACTCAGCAGTTACCGCAGGGGGGCGGTTCCCCTTGGCTAGCGCAGCCCCTGCCCCTTCCATCATCTTAGCCAGTGTGACGGTGGGAAACGTACCGCGAGATTGCCTTAATTTGCATTTCCCTGATCAGTAGATTTAGAGCATCGTTTCCCATGAATGTAACGAATTGGTTTGGTTTCTTTTTACGGGAAAGCCGTGTGTTTATGGCCTTTAACCATTTATCAATTGGGGGATGACTTGTGTTCGTGCAGTTTATCCGAAGTTCTTTATACATTTGAGATGAGAGACCTTTCTCTGTGGATCTGCCTTCAGTTAATCATCTTGGTCCTGCTCAGCAGCTCCGTGATCCAAGGCAGTCCTAATATATTTTGGATTATTACGTCATCCGCAGCCCAAAAGGGAACTATGGAGACTGAATGTAAATCACCACATGCTATGTTCACTTTTTTTTTCTCGTGGTTTTTCCCCTTTGTTCTGATTTTTCTCTCCCAACATGATTCATGAAGAAATGTGTATTTAAAGTTAATGTACATGTATAGCTAGAAAAAATAAGACAATAAAAATAAAAGTGAATTTAATGTTTAATTTAATCTAATAAAAACGACCCATTTCATGCCTCACATGCTTTCTGTCTTTTATTTATTCATGTTTTTCACTCACTCATAAGTCTGATAGGTGATGTGGTCCACATTGTTCAGATTTTCTTGTGATTCCTCTTTTTATATCTAAGTCATGTATGCATTTTGATTTCTTGGTGAATGGAGTAAGATATTAGTCAATGCCCAATTTCTGCCAGACTATTTTCCACCTATCCCAACAATTTGTACCAGATAATGACTTAATGTTCCCCCAAACATAAGTTGTTACATTTTTCAAATACATGATTACTGTGTTTATTTGCTGCTGTAAATTATAGTCTACTCTGTTCCACTGATCTATCTTTCTATTTCTTAGCCAGTATGAAATAGTTGGATAATTACTGTCATATAATATAATTTAAGATGTGGTACTGCTAAACCTCTTTCTTTTATATTTTTTTTCATTTGTGCCTTTAATACTCTTGACTTATTGTGTAATGCTGGAGAAACTGAGGCAAGATAGATTTTAGAGATTATTTAATAATTTATTTAAAAGGGAGAGATTTACGGGAACCAAATCGATCCATGGTATGGTCCCAGGGCTGAATGAGAATATCATCTCCAAGAATCCAGCAAACAATATGAGTTCAATGACATATATCCACGTGGCTCAGACACTGGGGGTAGACTGAGGCAGGGGTGGAGTCAGAGTGCTGAGAGCTGAAACAGGACTCTTGACAGGGTGGGGTGAGCCCCTGGAGATGGGATGACATAATGGGGGAAGGCACCCTGGAGATGGGGAGAAGCATCTTGATAAAATGGTATCTAATATTCTGATAGTTTGGGATGGCAAGAGGCGTTCTGATATTCTAAAACATAAGATCTTTTGTCCTTATCAAATATTCTGATTAAGAAGAAGGGGTGGTTTTGCAGGATTGAGCAGAACAATTATATACTGAGGCAAAACAATTAGGGAAACCAAGGCAGGACTGAATCAGGATAATTAGGGAAACAGTCAAGACCATAAAAGAGAACTGTGGCATAACAAATTGTTCTCAATGAATTTTGTTTTTGTTTTTTATATTTCAGTAAAATAAATTTTTGGTAATTTACTTAGGATGGCATTGCTTATATAAATTAGTTTAGGTAAAATTGCCATTTTTATTATGTTGACCCTGTCTACCCGTGAACAATCAACATTTCTCCAGGTATTTAAATCTGATTTTATTTGGATAAAAATAAAAAAAAAATTGTTCATGTAATTTCTTTGTATATTTTGGCTGTTATATTCCCAGGTATTTTACTGTCTAGAGTTATTTTAAATGATGTATCTCATATTATTTCTTTTTGTAGGGTTTTATTTGTGAAATATAGGAATACTGATGATTTAGGTGAATTTGCTCTAAATCCTACTATTTTACTAATTTTTTCAACTAACTTTTTAGCTGAGTCTTTGAGATTTTCCAATATTATATCATCTGCAAAAAAGAAATAAGATTTATTACCTCATACTCTATTCTGATTCCTAATTCTTTTTCTTCTCTTATTGCTATTGCTAGAATATCTAATACAATATTAAAAAATATTGATGACTGTGAGCATTTTTATTTCACACCTGACTTAGCAGGAAGGCTTCTAGTTTCTTCCCATTACACAAAATAATTGCTAATGGTTTTAGGCACAGGTTTTTATTTGTTATTGTTTTAGCGAAAACTCTTTTAAGAAAAAAATACTTTCAAATATTTTTAATAGAAGTAAATGTTGCACTTTATTAAAAATTCTGCATCTATTAATATAATGATACAATTAAAAACTTTTATTATTTTTCTTTTATAATAATATTTTATTTTTCCAAATACATGCAAAAATAGTTTGCAACATTTCCCTTTGCAAATCTTGTATTCTGAATTTTTCTTTCTCTACTCCCTTCTCCATCCCCTGTGACAGCAAGTAATCTAAGTTAAACATGTGCAGTTTTTCTAAGCATATTTCTATATTTGTTATGCTGTGCAACAATAATCGGATCAAAAGGGAAAGAAAAACATGAGAAAGAAAAAAAAAGAAGCAAGTAAACAACAACAAAAGGTGAAAATACTATGCTTTGATTTACATATTTCCATAGTTTTCTCTCTGGATTCGGATGGCACTTTCCTTTACAAGTTTATTGGAATTGCCTTGAATCATCTTATTGTTGAAAAAAGTCAAGTCCATTACAGTTAATCAGCACATAATCTTGTTGCTGTATACAGTGTTCTCTTGCTTTTGTTCACTTCATTTAGTATCAGTTCATGTAGTTTTTCCAGCCTTTTCTGAAATCAGCCTGGTCCTCATTTCTCATAAAACAGTAACAGTAATATTCCATTACATCCATATACCATAACTTATTCAGCTATTCTTCAACTGATGGGCATCCACTCAATTTCCAGTTTCTTGCCTCTACAAAAAGAGCTGCTACAAATATTTTTGCACCTGTGGGTCTTTTTCCCTCTTTTATGATCTCTTTGTGATACAGACCCAGTAGAGACATTGCTGGATCAAAGGGTGTGCACAGTAAAACTTTTAATTGATATAATCAATTATGTTACTAACCTTATGTTAAAACATTGCATTCCTGGAATATATACAACTTGATCATAATGCATAATCTTTGTAATACATTGTTATAATCTTTTAGCTAGTATTTTATTTAGAATTTTGCAGTTTATTCATTAATGAAATTGGTCTGTAGCTTTTTTTCTATTTTTTTTCTTTAGGTATCAGTATTATATTGTTTCATGAATATTGTTTCTTTGTTTATTACTCAAATAATTTAATATTGGAATAAGTTGATTTTTAAATGTTTGATAGAACTCACTTGTAAATCTACTATTAGTTCTATTTCCCAAGATTAGAAAAAGAGGAAAAGAACCTATATGTTCTAAAGTATTTGTAGCAGCTCTCTTTATGGTAGCAGAGAGCTGTAAAATTGCAGGGATGGCCATTAATTTGGGAATGGCTAAATAAACAGTGGTATATGGTCCTGACGAAATACTGCTGTGCTATAAGAAATAACGAGCTCAGTGATTTTCAAAAAATATAGTCTTGCACAAAATCATGAAGAGCAAAATGAGCAGAGCCAAGAGAACACTGTATATAGTAAGACATTTTGAGTTTTATAAATGCACAAACTAACTACAAAGGACATATGAAAGAAGATGCTGTCTGCATTCAGGAAAAAAACCCGATAAAATACAAATTATAAAATAGTTTTACCCATAAACACACATTTGTGTCTAATGGTAGCCATGGAGGGGAAGAGAAGAGAGAAAAAAAGGAAAGAAAAGGTTACATAACTTTATTATATGTTTAAAAATAGTAGCAAAATGTACATAATAGATTTGCTGTTTCACGTACGATCATCTTTTTCCATATTATGTTATGGAAATGCTTGTTTTATTTCTTAAATTTAGAATAAAATAAATAATTAAAAAAAAAAAAAAAGAAAGCAATTGCTATTTATACTTAACTCTGAGCCTTCCAAATTCTAACAATGAGCAAGAGAGGATTGGGTCAGGATCTATTATTGGCCTTTCAGTGAAAGCCGTAGTGATTTGGATTTAAAGGCTTAGTTAAGCCTATTTTGAATCACAATAGGCCTTTCTCAAAGCCCGATTTTCCAGAAACTATATTTGAATCACAATAAGTCTTTTCAAAATCTAGTGTTTCTAAGCTGCATTTCAAAAATGAAAACTGCACAAGACAAAGATGAATTTTTGAAGAAAATAATGATAAAATAAATAAATAGGAAATTTAAAATAGTCCTTAAATCCCAAGCTATCATACAAAATATAAGGAGCCAAAATTTGTATTCCTTTGGGCAAAGTACCCACATACAATGGTATGATTCTCACTGTGGTATGTAATGCCCAAGAAACTGAGGCAAGATAGAGATTAGAGAGTTTTAATATTTTATTTGAAAGGGAGAGATTTACTGGGACCAAATGGATCCATGGTTGGGTCCCAGGATTGAATGAAACTAATGTCTCCAAGAATCCAGCATCCAGGCCAATGTGAGTTCTCAATGACATATATATGCACGTGGCTCCAAGCTACCAGGGAGTGGATCAAGGCAGGGGCAGAGTCAGAGCACTGAGAATGGGAACAAACTATCAATTTGGTTCTGACAGGGTGGGAGATGCAACAGAGATTCTGATAAGTAGGGAAGGTCTGGGGTAATGATGTCTAAGATGGAAGGTCTTTCTCCTTATCTGGGTCATAATAATTACGAGAAGGGATGTTGCAACCTGGCAGAACAATTCAGGGAAATTGAGGTGGAACAATTAGGGAAACTGAGGGAGAATAGTGGCTAGTTGGCAGAGGGCAGCTGCTCTTACTCTTGTTTATCATGCATTTTTGAACAAGATAAATAACATTATAAGGGTAATTTCTTAATTTATGTGTGAAAATTATATTTAAGTGAGCCAAAGGTGTTCGAAGTCATCAGCCTTATACTCTTTTCCAAAGTGATCCAAGTTTGGTGGCAAGATAGAATTTAAAATGATTGGTGATAGCCTCAAGTGAGAAATAGATTCAAGGGATTATTTTATCTGGTAGATAGAGTGCTGAAGGATTATGGACAGAAGTTTCCAATTTTGTGTAGGAGACAGCAATTAAAAATCCCTCCCTTCCCTTGCAATAAAACAAAACAAAACAAAACACAAACCCAGCAACAACAAGAATAAGAAAAGCAAAATGACTGTCTTAAGGGGCTTTGCAAATTGCTGAGGAAAGAAGTAAAGCAAAAGGGAAAGGAAAAAGTGAATGATATAACCAATTGGATGCAGAATTCCAGAGAACAGCAAGGAGAGATGTTTTGTTTTTGTTTTTTAAAGGGAACAATGCAAAGAAATTTTTTAAAAAAATCAATAAAATAGGAAAGACAAGAGATCTCTTGAAGAAAATTAGAGATATCAGGGGAAAGTTTTATGCAAAAATGGGCATGATAAAAGCCAAAAATGGTAAGGACTTAATAGAAGCAGAAGAGATTGAGGTGACAAAAATACACATATACACATACACATATGCATGATAGCTGTCATGGATATCATGATATAGAGTAAATCACTAATAACCTCAGTGTTGTGGTTACTGATCTTGAGTTTGACATTCTTATGTGGCTCAGAATGGTGAGTGACCATATAATAAAAAAAAGCTGGAGATATCTCTAGGAGCACAACAAAGGTTTATTTAGAGGTTCTCTCGAGGAGTGGGCATCCCTCCTGTCCAACAAGCAATCCAAAGGAGGAGGCACCTTACAGACAGGTTTGACAGGTTAAATAATCCCTAACGAAAATAGCCCTCCCACCACTGATGCTCACCCTTATTAACTGAGGGTCTTACATTCTAAACACGGGAACAACCCAGGAAATTGGACTTTGACCAATAAGTTCATAGCTACCCATATTTGATTGGGGTAAAAAGAAAACGATACCCTGGAAGAATAGCGGGAAGGGGAAGTGGGTATGTTCTTGGGTCCATGCTCAAGGACTACTTTCAGGACTACTCCAACTCTGGTGTAGATGAAGCCTTACTCGATTTTCACAACTGCCTTTTAGAGATCTCACTCCATCTCCTTCATCCTGGACAATGAAGTCAAGAAACCCTTTGGAGACATTGTTAACAATAAGGATAATAGAGGTAATGGAATTCCAGTTAAGGTAGTTAAAATCCCAAAGGATAATGTTAAAGTGCTGTGATCAACCTGGCAGCTAATTTGGAAAGCTCAACAGTAGCCAGTGGATGGGAAAAGAGCAGTTTTACATCCCAATCCTAATGAAGACAGTGTCAAGGAATGTTCAGATTATTGAATAGTGTATTCATTTTACATGTGAGCAAGATTTTGCTTAAAATTCTGCAGCCTGTGGCTTCAGCAGTATATGAGCTGAGAAGAGCAGGCTGTTTATTTATTTATTTATTATAGCTTTTTATTTACAAGTTATATGCATGGGTAATTTTACAGCATTGACAATTGCCAAACCTTTTGTTCCAATTTTTCCTCTCCTTTCTCCCACCCCCTCCCCTAGATGGCAGGATGACCAATACATGTTAAATATGTTAAAATATAAATTAAATACAATATAAGTAAATATGTACAAACCGTTTGCTGTACAAAAAGAATTGGACTTTGAAATAGAGTACTATTAGCCTGTGAAGGAAATCAAAAATGCAGGCGGACAAAAATAGAGGGATTGGGAATTCTATGTAATGGTTCTTAGTCATCTCCCAGAGTTCTTTCGCTGGGTGTAGCTGGTTCAGTTCATTACTGCTCCATTGGAACTGATTTGGTTCATCTCATTGCCACGTCCATCGGAATTGATTATCATATAGTATTGTTGTTGAAGTGTATAATGTTCTCCTCGTCCTGCTCATTTCACTCAGCATCAGTTCATGTAACTCTTTCTTCCCTCCCCAGGCTGGCTCTCTTACTAACTCCTTGTCAGGATCCCCCACGGCATCCCAAATGTCCTAGGATGTCATCCCTTACTTTTACCATTGAGTTAGTATCCAACTGTCAAACCTCTCTCAGAGGGACCCAGGAATCCTGCCTTCCACATTATGCCTTGCTATCAGAACCCATGTGTTCTGTCTCCCTGCCCTCAGCTCTTGTTCAGAAATTGAATTGTCCTGCCAACAGCCCTGGCTCTTGTAAGGACCCAGGAGTCCTGTTTCATTAGCCCAGGACCCAGGCATTAAAGCTCCTGACCGGCCTCTCTTAACTGCCCATGTGACTCTAGAACCAGCTTCCTATCAGATCACAAGTATTTGGTCCCTTCTCTCCATTTTCCTTCCAAGGATCCAGATAAGCAGCCTCCATGCCTAAGCTCCCAAGAAGGGCCCAGGAGCCCTCTCCAGCTCATAATTAGAGCCCAGGACAGGCTTCCTGCTTTCCCTCCGGAGACTCTTGTGTCACTCAGAAGTCCCCTCTCCCTTCTCCCAGCTTTCTAGCAGTGTCCTGCCTCCCATCTCCTCCCTTCCTGCCCCCACTTTTGTTCAGAGTCCTCAGGCCCCCTTCCAGACAACTGAACAAAGTCAAAGCCTAATTTTTGTCATACTATTTTCTAGTTTTCCCAACAATTTTTGTTGAATAGTGAGTTCTTATTCCAGAATCTGGAACCTTTGGGTTTCTCAAACACTAGATTATTATAGTCATTAATTATTGTGTCTTGTGAACCTAACCTAGTTCATTAATCCATTACTGTATTTAGTTTTGTTGACTGCTGCTTTATAATATAGTTTTACATCTGGTACAGTTAGGACACCTTCCTTTGCATCCCCTCCAACCCCCATTAATTCCCTTGAAATTCTTGACCTTTTGTTCTTCCAGATGAATTTGTTATTTGTCCTAGCTCTATAAAGTAATTTCTTGACAGTTTAATGATATGGCATTGAACAAGTAGATTAATTTAGGTACGATGGTCACTTTTACTATATTAGCTTGGCCTATTGAAGAGCACTTTATATTTTTCCAATTGTTTAGATCTAATTTTATTTGGGTGAAAGAGCTTTGTAATTGTGTTCCATATACTTTCTGGCTTTGTCTGGCCAGGTAGACTCCCAAATATTTTATATTATCTACAGTTATTTTAAATGGATTTCTCTTTCTATCTCTTGCTGTTAGACTTTGTTGGTAATATAGAGAAATACTGATGATTTATGTGGGTTTATTTTATCTCCTGCTACTTTGCTGAAGTTGAGAATTGTTTCAAGTAGTTTTTAGTTGATTCTCTAGGATTCTCTAAGGAGACTATCCTCATTCCAAGCCTGACCCCACCTGCTCCCTTCCCTGCTGGAAGCTCTGGTCCAAGGACAGGGCTGGGGTCTTTCTGACTCCTGTGGGACCTCATTCCCTGTTTATCCCTGTAGGCCTGGAAGAGAAGGGAAAGCCTGTCAGCCTCTGGAGTCTCAACCTGCAGAGGACCAATGCCTGGCCCAAGGAGGGAGCTGGAGCCAGAGGAGATGGCCCCCGGGAGCCGCAGGCCCCCAGCCCAGGTGAGTGCAGTCTGTGCACAGACTTGAGCAACATCAGTTAATCTAGGCCCTTTCATGGGCCTAGAGGACTCCGGCTTCTTTACAGAAATAGGCCTGAAAGTGAATGCAGTAGTAACAACTCTGATCTGCTCTCTCCTTCGGCCTTTGAGCTGATTGATGGTGCTTTGGCATCCCGGCAGCTGCAGAGAGATCTGTTCGTTTTGAGATTCTCCCTCATTACAAGTGACTGATCAAGGTCACCCCTTCCCTCATCGCTCCCTATCTATAGGCTTTGCTCCTTTTTTACACTCCTAACCCACCTCCCATCACACACAATTACTCCCCCCACCCCCCACCTCTACACTCCCTTGCAGCAACTGAAGGTCAAGGAAAACCCTTCCCTCTTGAGTCTTGTGTGGATAGGTCTGGAGCAGGGTCTTAGGGCTTCTCAGCCTTGTCTCAGAGCAGAAATTGTCCTCCTGCTTTTGTGCCCTTCCTCTGCCTCAACAAACACAGGTCTTCTAAGGTCTCTCTGAACTCCTTCCCTTTACCATTTCTTTGGCCAAGTCAGCAAACTTTTAGAAAAACCCTACTGTGTACCAAATACTGTTCAACTTTCCTTGCATACAAAGGAAGGAAAAAAGGAGCTTCCAGTCTAATGGGGAGACAGCTGGGTCAAAGCAAGCTCTTAGAGTGTAGAAGGGAGGCACTCTCAGAAGGAAGGTCTTTTGGAGAGCAGGAAAAGCTTGTTTTCAGAGGGTTGATTTTAGTAGAGCCTGGAAGGAAGCCAGGAGGCACAGGTGAGCAGGGAGGACGTTCAGAGCCACTGGAAAGGCACAGACTCAGGGGGTGGAGGATTCTGGCCAAGGATCAACCAGGAGGTCAATGTCTCCAGTGTCCATGGGTCAGAGAAGAGGTGAAGGGAGTAAGGAGGGAGAAGACTGGAAAGGGGATTGGGGCTATTATATGGTGTCTGGTGTGTGCCATGAGCCTTATAAATATGGTTTCCTTTGATCCTGTGGAAAGAATTGTCAGGGTCTTTGGTAGAGACAGCTTGAATATGATGGCACAGGATGCAATCAGACAGGTACACTGCCAGAAAGAGCCCCATGTGCCCTGATTTTTGGATGATATGAATAGGCCCAATGGTAGCCTCACTGATCTGAACAAATTATCAGTGTCCTCTACAAGCTATGGGCAGATAAATAGAATATAATTAAGAGAGTGATATTAGCGGTAAGAGAAGTTGCAGAAAGCTTGCTGGAAACCAGCCGGTAGAGATGAGAAGAGACGATTTGAATGATGGAAGATAGCCAGAGAAAATGCCCTGAAAGTAGAGATGAAATGTCTTCTGGGCCAGGAAGGAGGCCAGTGACATTGGATCAGTGAGGAGGTAGCAGGAAATAAGGTGTAAGAAAGATGGAATACAGGGTGATGTCATGATGGGCTTTGAATGCAAAAGAATTTGTATTTGTTCTTGGAGGTGGTGGGGAGCTACCAGAGTTCACTGAATAGAGGAGTTACATGATCAGATCTGCAATTTAGGAAAATTACTTTGCCAACTACATAGAGAATCCATTGGAGTGGGGAGAGTCTTAAGGCCAGTTGACCTAACAGCAGGCTCCTGCAACTACCTAAGGGGGAGATGATGTTGGAGTGTCAGAGGAGAGAAGCAGCTGCTTTTGAAAGATGCTAGAAGGTAAAATTCCCAGGCCTTGGCAAGAGATTAGCTAAGAGAGGAGAAAAATGGGAATGGAGAATGATATACAGGTAGCTGAGACTATAATGTTGCCTTTGATAATAAGAAGGAAGGTAATAAATTTTCTGTTGGACATGGTGAATTTAGGATAGCTACTAGAGATTGTGTTGGAGGCATCGAAAAAGGCTGGGAACACAGATAGTTTTGGTTGAAGGGCTTCATTTTTTAAGTCAAAATAAGGACCAGAGTGTTAGAATGAGAATGACTAGGTAGTCATTGGCCAATCAGTGTTAAGGACCTACTGTGTGCCAGGTTATGTGCAGGGAGCTGGAAAGCATTCCTTCTGTCACAGAGCATATGATCTAATGTGGGAAGATACAAAAAGAATTAGAAATATAGAGAGGGATTGGAAAAGGTATCAAATACTGGGGCATGGTAGAGAAGTCAATGAAAAATCACAAAGTAGTGCAACCAGATGAGAAATGAGGAGATGTTTGGGTGTAGTGCTACAACTGATGGGGCGATCTTGCTAATAAGCTTCAGGGTGCTTGGAGAAGTCAGTCAAAGTAGCCCCAAAGGTAGTGCAGCTTGGTGAGAAATGAGAGGTATCAGCTGAATCCTCTCCTTAAAGTGGACATTTAGAGCTCATGGCTCCACCAACAGTGGTGAAGGATGGATATGGAAAGGTAAAGAAGGAAAGAAGTTTGGGAGTTTCTATTGGTAGTGAGTTAGGTAATCAATTATCAATCAACAGTATTATTACAGTGGAGTCCATGAAGTGAATAAATGCTATGAAACAGAACAGTGACTTCAGAGACTGTTAGAAAGAAATAATAATTTCCCTAAAATTCTTGGGAATCTCAAAAAGTGGGAAGAGATCAATTGATTTCTTATTTATTCAGAAGAGAAATAATAGAAAGATAGGATGTTAAAGATGAAATATGGTTTTCAAATAGAGCATAATTCTATTGTGTAAAAGATCAAAATGATGAAAAAGTAAAAATAATTTTACCCACATGATACAAAATTGCTCCCACACAATAGGAACTCTAAAAAATAACTCTGCCTTGTTATTATATTGGAATGGAAGAAGATGACACAGAAAACCAAGAGATTCCTAGCACATTCACCAAAAACATATCCTACACTTAGCAGGTTGGAGAAATAAATGACCCATTCCAACTATCAACACATTTTCAGATCTGATCAACCTCTCCTGTATGTTTTTCATCCTTCTGCATTAACTCATTGTTGTGACTCTTGTCTTCTCAATTTCCTGAGTTCATAGGGGTATGTTTAGACTGGCCACATCTTCCTCAAGAATCAGATCAAATGCCAACTTCAGTTAATAGAATATTACCTTTATTAATGTAGGAAGGGAACTTTCTTTCCTTTTCTTAATTACTCTTATTTTTATATAACTAAATTTCAAAATTAATGAATATAGGCTATTAACAAATGAAAGCAATCATAAAGCAAAGGCATATTGCTTTGGCTGTGACACATGATATCCAGAACTACCTGATGCCCTCAATATAACAATTTTGTTGTTTTTGTTTAGTCATCTTTCAGTATTTTGCCACTTTTCAAGAACCCCTCAGCTTCTAACATTCATCAGGGATATGAGCTTTGGAAAATTCCTTTCTCTGTGCTTCTGTCTCTTTATGAAAATCAGTGAGTTTGGACTAGATGAATTCTGAAGTCTTTTCCAGTACTAATTCTTATCGTTTTTGATGATTTAGAAGTTGGTGAGATTGAAGGATGTGATTGTGGATTTCACCCCAGAGGAGTGGGCCCTTTTGGACCATTCTCAGAAAAAGCTGTACAAGGAAGTCATGGTGGAGAATACCCAGAACCTGCTCTCCCTGGGTAAGGAGCACTGAATCCAGGAACAAAGGCACTGCCTTCATTTCCTTTCTAATGCAGGGTTTCTAGCATTTATCAATGATGAGTGAGACCAAAGTGCTGATCTCTTGTACTCAAGACAGAGTCTTCCTGGTTTTCCTGTAAAAGGTCTTTGTGTTGTATGATAGGGAGCTGAGGGTTTCCTTTGTTGTTCCTGAAGCTGTCCCTTACTGGTTCTAGGGGGCCTGATGTCAAAAATCAAACCAGTGAATAACCTCAGATTTAGAAATAATCTCAGAGATTCTAGTCTAATGTCTACCTGAATATGATTTTTCTCTGTCAAACCTCTGAAAATGTTCCATTTCCTTGAAAATAGGCAATGGATAGAAGATTCTGGGAAAATGACAGTAGGTCAGATTCCCATAAAAAAGCAAAATTATGCTTCAGGGCAAATATAGAGTGCTAAAAACAAATAAGATTTGAGACAGAATAGGGAGCCTTCTGGGACAATCTGAGAAGATCCTAAGAAAGATCCCAGGACAATGGTTTGCCTGTGTGAAATGTAAACACCTCCAGGTTAGTTCCATTAAAACAACAAGTAGAGATTCCTGTGGTTAGCTGGGTTGGGAGATAACCTTGGCTACAGGAATTTCCATGTCCTAGATAGTGAGGGGAGTAGGGTGTCTGAATCAGGGAAGGTTGCGGGATTCTGTGTTGATAGGAAATCTATCAACACAGAATAGGGAATCTCAGAACCAGCTATGCTATTGAGACACAGTCTTATACAAGAAATAACCAGCACTTGTCCGATGAATGCAGAAATAGTGCGTCAGGGATGCTACCACATAATACACACACACATATATGTACATGTATATGTATGTGAATGTATATGTGTTTGTGTGTGTGTGTGTGTGTGTGTGTGTGTGTGTGTGTATAGATCCACACTTGATTATAGCCTTTTTGAGTGAGTTGGGTCAGTGGGGGAAAGAGAAAAAAAAAAATAATAAAGTAAAAAGTACACAGAAGAGAACAAAAGAAAACCAATAAAGAAGCAAGAAAAGATGGATAGTTCTAAACACATGTAGTATTTATAGTAAAGGCTTCTTGAAATGAAAATTCATTCTCTTATATTTTGAATTCTCTCTAATGTTCTGTTGTACACGTAGCAATTTATTTTTTCTACTTTTATTTTGTATTTAAATTTTAAATAAATTAGTTACCTATATATGTGTATATGTTTATATATATACATATATAAAAGAAAATTGGCAATGAAAGGAACCTCCTACTTCCCAAAATAGTATCCTCTTCCTTTTTGGTTGGTTCTGGTCTTTGAAATATCAGGGAAATCATCCTTGAGGCATCTTGGAGACTTCCTGTGACCTGTGTCTTACTTAACATGCCTCCTTTCCCCAAAGAATCACAAGTTTCTCTTCTTCCTCATATTTTTTTTAAATTTCCATGCCCAGGTCTTCCAGTTTCCAGAGAAGATTTGATCTCCCATTTTGAGCAAGGAGAAGTGCCATCGATGCTGGAGAGAGAAGGCCCAAGAAACTTTTGTCAAGGTGAGTGAGGTTATCACAAGAGATAGCTCTGTGACACAGTGAACAGAGTGCTGGACTTGGAGGCAGGAAGACCTTGTTTTTCAGACTTTTTGGCAGGGGGATCCTGGGCATGGAAATAAAGAATAACAAATACATAATAAATAAATAAAGAATCCATGATCCTCAATTTCCTCACGTGTGAACTGAAGGGATTGGACACCATGGCCTTTCATTTCCCTTCTGGTGATAAAAATAATTTTGTCACTTTCTGTAATATCCATTGTTTGAACTTTTGGGTCATGGAAGTCTCCTGAAAAAAATTTCAAAAGGGTTTGGACTATCCAATACTAGCTATCCTACCTTCTTCCAGTCAACAAGCATTTATTATGTGCCTCCTCTGTGCCAGACCTCTTGCTAAGTGCTGTAGATTCAAAGAAAAGTAAGGAACATCCCCTGATGTCAAGGGTAGGCTTCAGAGAAGCATTCCAGGCGTGAAGGACAGCCAGGGAAAACCCATGGATAGGGTTTGTGCTGGTCAAGCCACAGAAAGGAGGCACAAACCCTATCCATGGGTTTTCCCTGGCTGGAATGCTTCTCTGAAGCTGTGTCTGATTTATGTGAGGTAAGGAGGAGGTGAGGGAGCTCTTGCTAAATATCCAGTTGTTTCAGTGAAATAAGAGGCCAGGTTCTCAGCTGAGAGGGTTGTTCAGAGTGAGCTCTATGGAAGGATGAAGAGGAATGAATAGAATGGAAAAGCTGCTGTAATGAATGGAACAGGGAATCAGTCAGGGACTTGTCAGTGGATCGCCTGGCCATACTGGCCAGTTAGATTGATGCTACCTATATTTGTAGTGGATCCAGGCAACCTGATTTCAAGATTTTTCTCTCACCCCATTCAGCAGCACATGAGTAGGAGTGAAGGCCTTGTCTTACTTGGGAGTAATCCAAAGCTGAGGCTTGCTTAAGTCATTGGCTTTCTTTATCTTTGTGGTCCAATCTTTGTCCCATTCTTGGAGAATCATTTTTTGCCAAAATTATATAGGTGACTGCCACCCTCAATTTAGGGATATAGGAGGTAGAGATTTTCAGGTGTTCTACAACAGGAGACCCTCCAACAGTCTTTGTTCTGATCCCCTCCCCAGATCCCATCCGTGGTTTGGAACAAATAAATCTAAGTCCTTGTAGATTGTAAGGTGGAAGGAAGCCCAAAAAACAGAACCTTCATTCGACCAATTGCCAGGAGCATCAATCAGGAAACATTAATTAACTGACAATTATGTTCTAGAGCTGTATCAGGTATTCAGGGAGGGCTAGCACTTCTGGTGCAAATGCTTACCATTCACTTTTGGTGTCTATCTGGTACTCAGCTCTTTTCTGTGGCTCCAGGAAGCTGTAACAGGCACAGTGGCCATACCCTAGGAAATTGTCTTGTCAGATGGGCTAAACCAGGCTGAAGGTAACCAGTGGGCCTCAAAGCTGTTAGTGACTTAAAGGGGTGTCTGCCCCAAGCATATAAAAATGTCCCTCTGTGGAGTGAGCTGATGTTCCAACCGCCATGAAAGTGGCTGAAGCATGTGCTGTGGAACATTTTGAGCTTGGTCAGACATTGAACATGCCGAAGTCATCTGCTGCATCCTGGACACTGTCAGTCATCTTGGCTTTTGTCCTGCCAATGGATCTTGACTCTCAGAGAGAGACTGAGGGATATGAAGAAATGCAAAAGATAGTTCTTATTGAAGTATATATCTAGTATATACAAGTCGGAAGAAGCAACAAATTGTGAGCTTCAATATTAGTTGATTTAGGTATAAGAAAGTATTTTGGTATGGAAATACATTAAATTCCTAGGAATACAACTAAAAAAATGAGAGGAAGGAGAATAGCAGTTCAATAATAATAATAACAATAACATAGTTATATAGTGTCTCATATATGCTTAAAATCTTACAAATATTTTTTTTACTTTATCCTCGCAAGAATTCTAGCAAAGAGCTTCTGTGATTATCCTCTTTTTACAAATAAGGAAACCAAGGCAAGTAGCAAACTTTTGAAATGGCTCTGGAATTCAGGTCTTCTTGACTTCTGACTCAGCACTCTTTCTAAGTGGAGAATAAATTCAGATCAGAAAACAGCCTTAAGACTATAATGAGAGGCACTGGAAGAATTGTTTTGGTTGAAGAGTTGAATTGATCCATGAAGGATTAAAGATGGCTTGTAGAGCATTTGTGGTTTTTAAAGAGCCTGCCATTTGTGCAAATATTTGTAACTCATGATCTGGTGTTTATTCTGCTGATAAGATATGCTTACAAAATAACCTAGGAATGAGGGAACTACTCTGGTGCAGCAAATGACCATATGTGCTTGCCTGTGACCATCTATTGGGACTTGATTTCCACATGAATTTCAAATCTTTCTGACTTTTGGGAAACAATTTGATATCAGGTTGAGAAACTTAATTAGAAGTGATCAGAGTTTGATGTAATCACTCCCTGACCTTGAAAAACATTGGATGTCTGATCATGACAGTTTGAAATTATTTCAGAAAGAAAACTTAATAATTGAAACATGTACATATTTGTTGTTCATAGGAAAATTTTTATGCTTACATTTATTTTATTTAAAATATTTATAAGACAATTATTTTCTGCTCAGTGTGCCATTAGCGAATTTTTAACTGAAGTCCCTTTAATTGAAGACCATTATTATGAAGCCCTAAAGAGTTTGCTAACCACAAAATATCAGGGGCCGCTATAGGACTAATAGTAAAGCATGCTGTTCACGTCCTGACAGAAGGACAATAGAGTCAAGGTCCAATATAAGATGTAAGATTTTTAGACATAGGAAATGGATGATTTTTTTTTTTATCATGTTCAGTACATGTTCAGTACAATTTTTGGTTTTTCTTTTTTAAAATTGTGGACCAGAAACATTCAAAGAATAATTTTATAAACATGAATAATGGTTATTCTAAAATAGTGATAGACCAGGACAGAATATAATATATGTTTCAGGTGAATACAAAAACCAAGTGGTAGGCAGACATGGTCTTTCTTAGTCATGAGAAAAGAAAAAGTAAACTATATTTATAGATGCAATAGTTAATGAAATAATATGAAAATACTATTTTCACTGGGCACTTGTTTAAATTGCTGTTTACAAAATTAACTATGTACACATTTACAATGCAAACAAGTGAACATATAACAAAATACTTTTCCTTTAAAAAGATAAAAGTGCAGTGAGAAAGATTATCTGGTACTGGACAGAGCATGTCCAGTCATAGGGTTTGAATTTTAGTTTCAGCTGCAAGGATGTTATTAAACAGAAGTCATTAAGTCATTCTGGGCTCATGGTCTGAGTTGTGAGTGGAAGGAGAATGCTGGACCTGCTCATGTTGCAGATTTGTTAGGAGGATCCAGTGCTATTGGATGTGAAGGTCTGTGTTCATTAAATCATCCCGCTAATATGTCAGCTAATAGCATTTTTCAATTGATTAATTCTGTCCACTTAAGTTTGGAGACTTGTCTCCTTCCCTAGTTAACTTTTTATCAATGGAGGGAAGAGGATATATCTGTGTATATGTCTATGGGTCTTCTACATGTTTGTTTTGTTTCCTTTAGATGGAGCAATGAGGCTTGAAATGAGGGAGACTACTGCCAAGCTGAGTATTTCTGTGAAACAATCACAATACCAGAGATTCATGAATAATGGTCACAGTAACCTCAATTTAAGAGAAATCAGGGGCTCTGATATCAAGATAGAGAAAAACCAAAAGAGTCCCTGTAAATTTGAAAAAGATGGAAAGAGTTTCAGACAATGCTTAGGCCTAATGCTCCATAAAAAAAGGACTTCAGGGAATCATTACTCTCAAAATAATAATTGTAGAAAATGCTTTACTAAACAAGTAGAGATTGTTGAGTCTCATGAGAAGCTTCCTGAAGTGCAAATCTATCAGTGTAATCAATGTGAGAGAACCTTCAGCTTGAATTCAGATCTAATTAGACATCAGAAGAGTCATAGTGGAGAAATTCATTCTATCAGTAATGAAGGTGAAAAGGCCTTCAGCCATAATTCCAAGCTTGTTGACCACCAGAAAATTCACAATGGGAAGAAGGATTGTACGTGTAATGAATGTGGTAAAACTTTTAAGAGACAATCATCTCTTATTCAACATCAGAAATGTCATACTAGTGAAAAGCTACATAAATGTATGCAATGTGGAAAGGCCTTTGGGCAAAAGTCATCCCTTATTTCTCACCAGAGAATTCATGCTAGAGAGAAATCTCTTGAATGTCATGAACGTGTCAGTTCCAGTGAAAATTCATCCCTTAGTGTACATAAGAGAAGCCACACTGGAAAGAAATCTAATAAATGTGATACTTGTGGAAAGGTTTTCAGACAGAGCTCTAGTCTTGTTGTACATCAGAGAATCCACACTGGAGAGAAACCTTATGAATGTAATCAGTGTGGTAAGACTTTCAGATATCGCTCTAATCTTGTTCTACATAACAGGATTCACACAGGAGAAAAACCCTGTAACTGTCCTGAGTGTGGAAGAACTTTCAGATGCAGGTCTAGTCTGGCTAAACACCAGAGAATCCACACTGGAGAAAAACCTTATAAATGTAATGAATGTGGAAAAACTTTCAGACAGAGCTCTGGTGTTTGTGATCATCAGAAAATCCACACTGGAGTGAAGCCATATGTATGTGATCAATGTGGAAAGGCTTTCAGATGCAACTCCAATCTTGCTCTACATCAGAGAATCCATACTGGAGAAAAACCTTATAAATGTAATCAATGTGAAAAGACTTTCAGATGCAATTCCAATCTTGCTCTACATCAGAGAATCCACACTGGAGAGAAACCTTATAATTGTAATCAATGTGGAAAGACTTTCAGAAGCAGATCTAATCTTACTTTACATCAGAGAATCCACACTGGAGAAAAGCCTCATGAGTGTCTTGAATGTGGTAAAGCTTTTATTGAACACTCATCTCTTATTATACATCAGAGAACCCACACTGGAGAGAAACCTTATAAATGTGATCAGTGTGGAAAGAGTTTCACACGGAGCTCCAGTCTTACTCTACATCATAGAATCCATAGTGGAGAGAAACCTTATAAATGTAATCAGTGTGAAAAGACTTTTGCAAACACATCCAATTTTTCTCTACATCAGAGAATCCACACTGGAAAGAAACCTTATGAATGTAATTATTGTGGAAAGACTTTTACCCAAACCTCCAAACTTGCTGAACATAAGAGAATTCACACTGGAGAGAAACCTTATGAATGTCATCAATGTGGAAAGGCTTTTAGATGCAATTCCAGTCTTATTGACCACAAGAGAATCCACACTGGAGAGAAGCCTTATGAATGTAATCAGTGTGGAAAGGTTTTCAGATTCAGTTCCAGCCTGGGTAAACATCAGAAAATCCACACTGGAGAGAAACCTCATGACTGTAAAGTATGTGGAAAGGCTTTTAGACACAGCTTCACTCTTGCTGTGCATCAAAGAATCCATACCAGAGAGAAACCTCATGAATGTCATGAGTGTGGCAAGTCTTTTAGGGAGCACTCAGCTCTTATTCTACATCAGAGAATCCACACTGGAGAGAAACCGTATGAATGTAATCTGTGCAGTAAAACCTTTCGGCAACAGTCATCCCTTACTTCCCATAGGAGAGTTCATACTAGAGAGAAATCTCACAATGTAAATGAGGAAAGTTGTTAAAACTGTAAATATATACAGACTATAAAACTAGTTAGACATCAGAAAATTCATTCTTCAGACAAGCTCCCTCAATATGGGAAGTCAGAGGTCATCTCTTTATATCAGAAGATTCATAGTGGAGAGAAACCTTATGGGTGTGCTCACAGAGACAATGCCTTTTGTTAAAGAGGCACCAGAATATTCATGATGAAAACAAGGCTCAGAAAAATAATGATTGTGAGGAAGCCTTGACCTGGAGCTCATACTTGACTATATACTGGAGAAGTTGTGCTGGAGAAAAAGCTGGTGGATCTAATTAACAAGGAAAGACTTCTCGTTTCACTGCCAACCTAATTAGACAACCCAGATGTCATTCATAAAGTGCACAAAGTTCTATAAATGTAATGTGTTTTCTCTGAAATACTATTGTTTTTCAGTCCTCAGTGGTGGACCATATCATTCCTATATAGCAACTTCATGAGGCTTTTGAGGGGCCTATCTGCATGCAAATTAGTTAAACAAATCCCCCTAGCAATTACCCATCAAGCTTTTTAACTAGTATCTTAGAACTTTATCAATATATCATTATTAAAACTTAGTTGTTTTGTGTTCTTTGTTGGCACAAAAAATTCTGACAATAACATTTTGGTAACTGTTGGACATTTGTTTCTATAATGATTTCTTTAAGCGAGGAGGAGGCACAGTAGAGTGTTGTGTTTGGAGTCAGAAGACCCGAGTTCAAATTCAGTATCTGACACTTAGCTGTGTGACCCGGGACAGTTTCACTTAATATTGCTACTTTAGTTTTCCCCATCTGTAGAGTGTGTATACAATAATACCTACCTCATGGTTTAATGTGAGGACCAAAGGAGATAATCCCTTTAAAGCACTTTGCAAACATTAAATCACTATTTGAATGCTAGCTATTGCTAGAATCATAGTCTCATAGTAGAGTCACTGGCTAAAAGTTATAGACAGTTTAGTCACTTTTTTATAATTCAAATTAATGTTCAAAATGGTAGAGGAAGGCAGGATGTTGTAATGATATGACGCTGGGCTTAGAGTCAGGAAGATGGGTTTAGATTCTGCCTCAGAAGCTCTTTAGCTCTTTGTGTAATTTTGAGCAAGAACAACTTCTCTGTGCCTCAGTTTACACATTTCTAAAACGAGGGATTTGTCTTCAGTGACTTCGATGGTCTTTTCCAACTCTAAATTACTGTTCCCATGAAAAATGGGTTCATATATTTCTTTCCACAGCCTTTATCAGTATTCTAAGAGGGAGACCTACTAGGACCAAATTTGAAACAATAGTACAGACATTTTGTAATATTTAAAAATAGAAAGCTTGAAAAATTGAACAGATCAGGTATATAATATACAAACCCCTTCAAAAAAAAAAAAACTGGGGACTAGAACCAAGATGGTAGAGTTAGATAGTGTGCTTGTCTAGCTCTTCCAATACACCCTTCTTTATCAACTTAAACAAATGTACCTACTTGAGCAAAAGAGATGACAAAAATCTCAATGAATCATTTTTATAGCTTTGTATATCTTAGGAAGACATAAAGAGAGGTCTGTGGACACTGAGGTGGGAACTGGCTGGTCATGTGGCAATATAATTGACATTGGCTAGTGGCCTTGGAGTTGACAGTAAAAGAGGCAGAAGAACTGTAGTGAGAAGGGGACTGTACTGGGCACAGGATCAAGAGACCTTTGACAACTCTCTTCCAATTTAGTTCTCATCAGAGTTTCAGGTTGGAAAAAGGTTCAAAATTGCAAGGGAACAGGGGCCATCTAATAAAAAATAACACAGAACAAGAGGGCAGTGATCAGTTCTTACCCGTCATATCCCTTTGGAAGCACTAAAAACAAGCCTAAGATCTAGCAGTAAACACATATAGACATCCTGACATCCACTCTAGTGGTAAGCAGAGTCTAACTCTTACATGAAGACCAAAATCAAGAAATACACTGGAAAAGTGAGCAAGCAACAAAAAAGGAACCTGACCATAAGTAGCTTTTATAAATTCTTTAAAAACAACAAATTAGAAATCTCCAATTAAACATCAAAATAAAAATCTTAGAAATCAAGGAGAGATTAATAAAATCTAAAGTAAAAAATTAAACTAATTACACTGATGAAAACTTATAAAATATATAAATTATTGGCTAACTTGATTTAAAAAATTGTAATGATTCATCACAAATAAAATAGGTGAATATACAAACAAAGCAGATGATATCAAAACAATTATAAGCATTTTGGTCAATGATATGTCAATTCAACTCAATATAAATGAATATTTAAAATATAGAAATTTTTTTAGATTAAAAGAAAATAAAATGGAGTATTTAAAAACCCTATCTTAGGAGAATAAACAAGTTATAAATGAGCTCCTTACCCCAATAATCAAATGGATTTACAAGTAAATTCTAAGAAACATTTAAAGAACAATAGCAATGCTTTATACACGTTTTGAAAAAAATAGGTAAAGAAGGAATCGTATCAAATTCGTATCAAATTCCTTCTATGACACAATCATACATTACCAAGAAAACAGAGCAGAAAGAGATAAAAATAAATGTAGACAATATAAAATACTTGGGAGTTTACCTGCTAAAATACACACAGAAACCCTGAACACAATCAAAATAATCTTCACACAAATAAAAGACATAAATAACTAAAGTATTGGAGAAATATTGATTGTTCATGGGTAGGCCAAGTCAATATAATAATAATGATGATACCATCAAAACTAACTTATTCAGTATCATAACAATAAAACTACCAGATAATTTATAGAATTTTAAAAATAACAAAATTCATCTCTAGGAACAGAAGGTCAAGAAAAGGAAACCAGTGTTTTCTCACTTTTCAAATTTTCTTGTATTTTGGCTGTACTGGTTTTGTTTATTTTTTAATTTTATGTAATCAGAATTACCCATTTTATCTCCTAAGAATCTCTAATTCTTGTTGGCTCATGGATTGTTCCTCTACCCAGAGAGGTGAAAAGTTGTTTGATAATTTCCAGAGTCCAATAATCTGCTCATGATTATCACCATTTGTCTAAATCACCTACCCACTTTGAGCTTATCCTGTATGTGGCAGAAGATGTTGCCCATTTTTGCCAGATTGCTTACCAGTTTTCTAAATTTTTTTTGGTAAAGAACAGTTACTTTCCTCAAAAGCAAAGATCTTGTGTTTATCCAACACTTGGCTACTGTGTCCATTTACTATTTATTGTATATTTGATCTTTTTCACTGATAAACTCTTTTTTTGCTTATCTAGTACCAAATTGTTTTGATGGAATATTATTTTGGCATAAAAAATGAAGGGAATGGTTTTAAGAAATGTAGGCTGGTAGGATTTATATGAACTGATACAATATGAAGAACCAAGCAGTAGAACCAGGAGAAAAATGTTTACGATAACAACAATGTTATAATGATGATCATTTGTGAAAGACTTAATAATTAATTGATTGATAAAATGGTCCACTACAACTCCAAAGGGCTCATGATGAAAAATGAAATCCACACATGGCTAATGAACTGAAAAACTAGGAGTACAGATTTAAACTTTCTTCTTTATTTTTTCCCTTTCTGACTCCCAACATGGTTAGTTCAGAAATATTTTGTATGACTTCATATAAGTTATGTTAATTGTTAATTGGCATTATATTTCTTACCATTTGAACAGATAGGTAAGGGGAGAAATGGAATTTGTAACTAAAAAGAAAAAAAATAATACATTTTAAAAAGAAAATTAGTGCTGTAACTTTGTGTTTTAATAAATCAAATACTCTATTGACAATAGCAGTACCTATTGATTACTACAAAAAATTAAAAATTACAAAACCAATGAAACAAAACTCAAACTAGAAAACAGTATGGTGGAAACTTGGTGTAGACCAACATCATACCAGATTAAATCTAAATGTATATATGACTTAGACTAAAAAGTGATCTTACATAAATTATAGAAACCACAAAGAAGATATATTTTACAATTATTTCATCACTAAACAAGGGATAGGAAAGATCATGAAAATTAAATCAACTATATTCATCATATAATATCTTGAATTCTAATGGTAAGCAATTAACTGGGGAAAAGATATGCAGCAAGATTCCCTGGTTAAAAACCTCATATTCAAGGTATTTAAAGAATGGTTACAGATTTACAAAAGAAATGTCCTAATAGACCTATGATCGAAACCTAGGTACAGACAATTTCAAAGACAGAAATACAAATGATTGGCAATTACAAAGGAGAATGCTCCATATTTGTCATCACTAATGCAAATCAATAACAATTAGAAAGCTTATCAGATTGGTGAAAGTGATAACAAAATAGAAATAAATACTGGGGGGAATTTATTTTTATTGACTGCATATTTGTTATGAAGGTCTTTATTTTTCTTTTCACTTGTGAGACGGCAGGTAAAGGGGGAAATAAATGTCTGTTTATTTTAAAATGATATTAAATTTAAGAAAGCATAAGAAAATATACTTAAAACCATCTAATAATTAGGTAAATATGAATTAAAACATCTGTGAGTTTCCACTTATCCCTAATGCAAATTAACAATGATGACAAGAGGCAAAAAACAAAAAAACAAAGGTTGGAAAGACTGTGGAAAAATAGGTAAATTGGGTCATTTTCCTGTTGGGGAAAGTGTGAAGCTTCCAGTCACTAAATTGTGTCTCCCCTTTGACTCAGTGACCTCATTAGAAGATTCTCTTAAATCAAAGAAAAAGGAAAAGGACTGAAGTGCATGAAAATAGTTCTCACAGAAATGCAAATTACCTATCAAATTGGCTCAGAAGACAGAAAAAGATAATATTGGAAGGAATATTAAATATTGGAAGGAATGTGAGAAAACTGAGACACTAATGCATTGTTGGAGCTGTGAAATGATCCAGCCGTTCTGGAGAGCAATTTGGAACTATGCCCAAAGGATTATAAAGCTGTGCATATCTTTTGGTCCATCAGTTTCACTATTAGGTCTGTCTCCCAAAGAGATCATAAAAGAAGAAAAAGGACCTACATGTACAAAAAATGTTTGTAGCAGCTTTTTTGTGGTGGCCAAGAATTGGAAACTGAAGGATGCCCATCAATTGGGGAATGGCTGAATAAGTTACGGTATATGAAAGTAACAATGTTATTCTATAAAAAATGATGAACAGGCTGATTTTAGAAAGACCTGAAAAGATTTACATGAACTTATGCTGAGTGAAACAAGCAGATCCAAGAAAACATTGTACATGGCAACAGCAAGATTGTGTGATGATCATTTATGATTAGACTTGGTTCTTCTCAGCACTTGAGTGATCCAAGGCAATCCCAGTAAACTTTGGATGGAAAATGCCATCTGCATCCAGAGAAAGAATTATGGAGAATGAATGTAAATCAACATATGCTTTGTTCACTTTATTCCTTGTTTTTTTTCCTCACGTTTTTTTCCCTTTTGTTCTGATTTTTCTCTCTCAACATGATTCATATGGAAATGAGTACAAAATAAATGTACATGTATAACAAAAAATGTTGAAAATATTTCTCACACTTCCTTTAGGGATGACAACTAAAAATTAAGGTGTCATGCCTCCGAATAAAACTGAATAAAAGTTGGTATATAAATGGATTGAAATAGAAATATGCCATTAAAGAGGCAATTTTATTGAAACATGGAAAGTGAATTGATGTGGAGTGAGGTGAGTAGCATCAAGGGAGTAATTGGTAACAATAACAATATGGTAAAGACCACAATTTTGAAAGATGTCATAACACTGATTATTGTAATACCAACTACTATTGCAGAAGTCTTTGTGCAACTTACCTCCTGATAAAGAGAGGTGATAGATTCACCATGTTGAATAAAAAGTACATTTTGTGTCATTAATAGTGTGGAAATTGATTTTACTTTTATTTTTATTATAACTATTTTTTGTTTTTCAAATTTGGATGAAAGAAAATGATAGTGTGAAAGAGACTAAGAATGGCATTGCACCCCCAACCCAAATCCCAGCAAAGAAACAAATAAAAAAAGAAACTGATGGACTTTTTAAAATAGAAGAGGAAGGCCAGAAGGATCAGGACAGCTGTATAAATGCCATACTGAATTTTTTTAATAATTCAAAAATAAGACCAAGTTCTAAATATTAAAAAGGTAGCAAGGAGAGAACATTGGTCCTGGATTTGAGAAAACCTGAGGTCAAACCCAACTTAGATACCTCCTAGCAAATCATGTGACCTTATTTACCTCAGTTTCCCCATCTATAAAATGAACTGGAGAAGTAAATGGCAAACCACTCCATTATTTTTGCCAAGAAAACCCCAAATGTGGTTGTGAAGATTTGGGCACAACTAAAATGACTGAATAACAACAAATAACACAATCAAAATTGTTCCATATGCAATCTTTTAATTTAGATTTACACTATGTGTATATATATATATATGTATATATATGCATATATATACACATATATTGTTCTTTTTATTTTGTGCTTAAGAGTTGAAAAATTTAAAGACAATTTAATATTGATAGTTTTCTTTTGCTCATTTTCATCAAATCTGAAGGCATGATAAGTATTGGGTTCTCAAATTCAGGAGGCAGAAAATATCTCAAGTTAATGAGTTTATTAATTGTCACATGTGGGCTATATGTAAACTAAATATGAAGGAAGGTAAATTATGAGTTTTCAAAATTCACCTGAATTGTTTCTATTTTTATACTCTTGAACAAATCACTGATTTCTCTTTACCGAATATCAGTCCTCAGGTGACATAATATTGACTCAAATTCTTATCCTATTTTCAAGAATCTCTTACAGTTTCCTTTCATGCAATACTGAAGTTTTTCAGCAACTCTATTGAGTTCTCTTTCTGATTTGTAAACTTGTATGTGTGTGTGGGGATGGGGTGAGAGGGGAGCATAATTTGTTCTCCCTCCTTTCAGCATACAATTTAACCCTTCAGTTCTCCCCTTTGAGACTAATAGTCTCATAATCATTATTTTTTAAATAATTCTGTGTCTGAACAGAAGTAATACACAACTTACAGAATAGCTAACAGGTCTGTAACACAGAGACCTAATAAAACAAACAATATCACAACAAGGTGAAGTAGATCCACTATAACTGTAGCTTTAGGTTTGCCGATGAGCTGTTCTCTAGCTGTCCCTGGCGAGCACCTCCTGGGCCTCCCTCCAGCATCTGTGCATGTCACGTCTGGCCATTCCCTGACTGACTGTTCTGACAAAGATCCACCATTTCAATCAAGTTGCCCACCACTCCCTTTCAACCATCTATGCTCCAGGTCACTTGTGGAGACTCTCTAGGTTATGCTGCTAACAGCTGTTTGTGATATAAGCTTTAGTACAATTTAATAAAACTTGGCAAAAATTGCCTTCCAGTAATTAATGTGAAGAAAACAAGTTCAGGTCTTATGGAGCTAACCTTATGAGCAACAGAACTAGAGGAAGAACATCAGGATAAGCTTCAATAGGGTACCGTATTCTTCTTTTTTTTTTCTTGGCTAGGCAATTGTGGTTAAGGGACTTGCTCAGGATCACACAGATAGTAAGGGTCAAGTGTCTGAGGATGAATTTGAATTAAGGTCCTCCTAACTCCAGGCTTGGTGCTCTATCCACTGTGTTAAGAAACGAAATATTTTATTAAGAACTTTATTGACTCACTGATGAATCCTGGATTTTATTTTACATTCTTGCAAGAGTAGTTGTCTAGGCTAGTAGGCAGGAAAAATAATCTTTTATTTCCTATCTTAAAGACCAAGTCCCTCCTCCGATTCCCCATTAATTAGATGTTTCAGAGATTACAGAATATGAATCTCCATCTCTCATTACATCGCCAAGCACTGTGCCAAACAAACCTGGCACACATGGGAGTACAAATGCAAGCAAAAATAACACCAGTCCCTGCCCTTAAGGAGATTACATTCTCTTGGGGGAAGATTCTGAGTGGAGGAACCAGAAAAGAGGTAGGGGGCAAAGTCCAGAGGGTTCCTTTCAAATCTAACCCCTCACCCTTGATTACATTTCTTGTTTCAGGTTCCGGCCTTCCATTTCTTAGATTTCAATTTTCTAATTTAAGTTTTATTTCTCTGTATTTCTCAAGCTCTTTTTGGTCATGGCCTTCAGGTAGACCAATATATATCCAAAGGAAGGTAGCAGCCAATTGATGGTCCATTTAGGTTTTATAGGGAAAATTTAATCTCAAGGTCTTGATGTAACTTGGATTAAAGGACAGAATAACATAGTTATTATAGTTCAAAGCATCCTGAGTTCTATTTGAATTCAGGTAAGAATCACAATTAACTTGGTAATCCATTAAGTGTGCAATAGTATTAAAAACTTTATTGCAAAAAAAATGCTAACCATAACATGAGCCTTAAGTACATTAAATCTTTTTGCTAGTGGAGGGTCTTGCCTCGATGTGGATGGCAGCTGACTGTTCAGGAGAGTGATTACTGAAGATTGGGGTGGCTGTGGAAATTTCATAAAATAAGACAAAGTTTTGCCTCATTGATTGAACCTTCCTTTCATGAAAGATTTCTCGGTAGCAAGTGATGCTGATGTGGACTTTGAGCTTATTCTGTTCGCCTGTCAGGAAGAAGCCCAATGGGCTATTTTCAGGCCTATAACCAAGTTCCAGGCTATCCTGCTTATACAGAGGGATTTGTAAGAATGGAACTCTTTATCAGTCTCCACTGTCTATCCTTCAAACTTCTGGGACTTGGTCTGCAGTGCATTCCATCAGGCTCTTCCTTGATCTCTCTCCCAGGGCTACCAAATTTTTTCCTGGTCTTCCCCTCCTCCCTTGAGAAATCTCCCAAGACTCTGTATTTCTCCTATACAAGATGTGCTCATGATTTGCTAAATCCTTTTGAGGACTAGGTTCACTATGAGGTTCTCTCCCTCCCTCCTTCCTATCCCCCCTTTCTTTCTCTCTCTCTCTCTCTCTCTCTCTCTCTCTCTCTCTCTCTCTCTCTCTCTTTCTCTCTCTCTCTCTCTCTCCTTCTCCTTCTTCCCTTCCTTCTCTTTCTTTCTCCCAATGTCTTCACTTTAATGGTGACTTTCTCCTTCTGGCTAACTCTGCTTAGTTGGCTAAATTCTTGAATGGATCTAACCTGCCAGAATTGAGCTTCACTTACTTTTTAGTTGCTTTTCTTGAGTTAAAATCATTTCTTTCAAATTAACTAGGTGGCAGCATAGTGGATAGAACATTGGGTTTGGAAGCAGGAAGACTCATCTTTATGTGTTCAAATCTGGCCACAGACACTTCCTAGTTACTCTGCATAAGTCAATTAGATTTGTGTTTCAGTTTCTCATCTGTAAAATGAACAAGAGAAAAAAATGGCAAAATTTTGCAGCGTCTTTGCCAAGAAAACCCCAAATAGGGTCAAGAAGAGTTGGACTAGACTGAAAGACCAAATAATCACAAATTTAACCAGTACTTGTTAAACCTCTGCAACTATTCAAAGACCCAGGAATTTTCTTTGACTTCTTAAATCTATCTGGGAAAGGAAAACCCTTGGTCAAAGACATACCAACGTTGGTCTCAAATCTGTATCTCCTCCTAATCTTACTTTTCCTTAAAACAAATTTCTACAGAATGTTACCCTGAAACTCATTTGGATATCTCAAAAGCATTCAAACCCCAATTTGGAAATACACAGTAGAGAAATTGCATTTTATTCTCTGGTTAACTTCTAATTGGTTTATGAAGCCCAAAAAGTCTGTAGTCAAGGGGAAAATGCCCTTCTATCTTTCTCTCTGCATCCACCAAGATGACCAATATTAGAAAAGTAGAAAAAACAAGACTATGCTTTTAAATAATATGAACATTCCTTTCCTCAGGCAATGGGGAAACGGTAGTTAAAGCCCAAATGGCTTGGAAAAACTCAGATATCAATCGACCATAATCTGCCACAAAATAGACCTAAGCACTTACTGGAAAAATGTTTCCTTCTCATCTCTGTGGGTATAATTTTCCATATACCCAGATTCAGATAACAGATTAAGATGTGCAATGTACACAATGTTCCCTCTCTAGAACAATTTTCAGGGTTCTTTGATTAGTTTTGTTAGGATTTTAGTTGCTCCTCTCTTGACTCTGAAGATCTACAAACTGAGAAATCCTTTAGAAAGGAAATTCTCCAAGAGTTTAAGTTCCAAATTTCCTGTTTATATCCTGACTAAGAATGCTTCTCTGTTCTTCCAGGATTCCTCAATCCCTTTGAAAAGTAACTTCTCCAGTGCAATGGCTTAAATCATCTGCCATAAAAACAACAAGAAAAAGCTTCTGCAGTGGAAACATATGGGGGGAAGGGAAAGGGAATAAGTGAACCTTAATCTTAGCAGAAGTGACTCAAAAAGGAAATAACATATATACTCAATGTGGGTAGAGAAATCTATTTTACCCTGCAGGAAAGAAGGAGGAGAAGAGGATAGACAAGGTAAAAGGGTAATAGAAGAGAAGGCATATTGGAAGGCTGTGGTCCAAAGCAAAACATTTTTGAGGAGGGACAGGGTGAAAAGAAGGAGAGAACAGAATAAAGAAACAGGATGGGGGGAGTAAGGGAGAGGAATACAGTCAGCAATAGTGATTGTGAAAAGAATTTTGAAGCAAGTTTCTCTGATGAAGGCCTCATTTCTCAGGTATATAGGAAATTGAATCAAATTTATAAAAAATAAGACCCATTCCTTAATTGATAAATGATTGAAGATATGAATTAGCCCAAAAGGCTATAAAATCATGCATGTCCATTGACCTAATAATCACTAGTAGGTGGGTATTATTACCCAAATATCCCAAAAGAGGTTTTAAAAAATGAAAAGGAGCTAGATGTACAAAAATATTTGTAGCACCTCTTTTCTTAGGCCAAAGAAATGGAAATTGAGAGGATGCCCATCAATTGGGGAATGCCTGGATAAATTGTGGTACGTGTTTATGAGAAATGATAAATGGGATTTTCTCAGAAAAATCATGAGCTCATACAAAGTGAAATATACTGTATACAAAGTAATAGCAATGTTATAGGATGATCAGTGACTCTGCTACTCTCAGCAACATTCTGAAGGACCTATGATGAAAAATGCTGTCCATATTAAGAGAAAGAACTGATTGTGGTTGAATACAGATTGAAGCATACTTTTTTCTCTTAATTTTTAATGAGTTTTTTTTTTTTTTGCAGGGGAGAGCTATGTTTTCTTTCATAACATGACTTTTATGGAAATGTTTTGCTTAATTTCACATGTGCTTTCTCAATGTGAGATGAGGAGGAAGGAGGGGAGAGAATCTGGAACTCAAAGTTTTAAAAACAAATGTAAAATCTACTGGTCATCCTGCCATCTAGGGGAGGGGGTTGGGGGGTAAGAAGTGAAAAATTGGAACAAGAGGTTTGGCAATTGTTAATGCATATAACCTGTAAATAAAAGGCTATTAAATAAAAAAAAATAAAAAACAAAAAACATGTAAAAAAAAGTTTTACTTGTAACTAGAGAAAAATAAAGTATTAAATAAAAAAAGAAAGAAAAGTAACCTTTCCAATGTAAAGCTGGAGGCTACTTCTTGAAGAAAATGTTTTGAGGGGCCGAGAAATTACTTTCCTAAAAAGGCATCAACCAAGTGTCATCAACAATTGGGGTATCCAGGGTTTTGTATTTCCGATTATTACTAAATTGTCACATTAAACAAAAACAGCACCCCAAGACAAATATAGACTGGGTTTTTCTTCAAGGGGATGCCTACTTTGAATTCTGAAGAAACTGGGGTCTGAAGGGAGAGTCAGGTGCCTGATTGTAGTCCTTCATGGAAAAAAGAGCTACAGGTGGCAAATTCTGTCAGTGAACTCTTAGGGTTGGGGGGGCTGTTTTATAGTTCATTCTTTCTATCTCTTCATGGATTTGGAGAAAAACATTATGAGTGTAATTAATGTTGAAAACTGCTCAGAAAGAGCTATGATCTTACTGCGTGCAAGAGAATACATAGAGGAAAGAAACTGAAATATTATGAATATAAGAAAGTTTATAGTTACCCTTTTTTGCTGTTTTGTACATCAGAGAATCCACACCAGAGAGAAACCCTATGAATGTAATGGATGTGGGAAGGTTTTTACACAGCATCATCAGATGATGTACATTGGAGAGAAACCTTATGAGTGTTTGGAATTTGGTAAAGCTTTTAATGTATATTTTTCTGGTACTAAACATTGGAGAATTTATATTAGAGGAAAAATACCGTTAATATATCATATGGAAAGTCATCCCTTATTTCCCATCAGAAAATTCACAAGATAGAGGATGGATTTGAAATTTCATATTGGGAACAGGCCTATTTAGATTTAATATGGGAGGGCCTTCAGTCTGAGAACATCTCTTAATTTACATCAGAAGATTAGAATGGAGAGAAGACTTATGAATGTGTTCCATGAAGAATTGTCTTTTGTTGGATGATGGACCAGACATGATATTCATTGTGGGAAGACCTTCATCTGGAGTTCATATTTGTAATGTTGTTGGAGATAAAACTTGTGGATATGATGAGGGAAAGGCTCTTTCTGCTGCATAGATTTCAGAAGAATCAAAAATCTCATAGTGTGCAAAAAGCCCTAAGAATGGATTGCATTTTTCTCTAAAATTTTAAGGTTTCTCATTACTCCTCTACAATAAGCCTTAGCATTTCTATACCATAACTTTTTTTTTAGTTTTTCAAAATTATTTTATTTTTTCTGATTATACACGTATATTAACTTTGAAAATACACATTTCTTTTTTTTCTTTAAGTTTATGCTCTTTACTCCAAATTCCATATGCAATTTGACAGCCCTTTACACATAGTTCCAAATTGCTCTCCAGAGTCATTGGATCTCTTTACAACTCTACTAACAATGCATTAGTGTAACCAGTTTTCCTACATCCCCTTCAGCATTTATCATTTTTTCCTGTCATTCTTTTTTAATTTTTTATTATAACTTTTTATCGACAAAACATATGCATGGGTAATTTTTCAACATTGACCCTTGCAAAACCTTCTGTTCCACCTTTTCCCCTCCTTCCCTCCAACCCCTCTCCTAGATGGCAGGTAGTCCAATACATGTTAAATATGTTAAAGTATATGTTAAATCCAATATATGTATACATATTTATACGTTGTCTTGTTGCACAAGAAAAATTGATCTAGAAAGAAAGAAAAAAAAACCTGAGGAGGAAAACAAAAATGCAAGCAAGCCATAACAGAAAGGGTGGAAATGATATGTGATACACACTCATTTCCCATAGTACTCTCTCTGAATGTATCTGACTCTCTTCATTATTAAACATGTGGAACTAGTTTGAATCATCTCATTGTTGAAGAGAGCCACATCCATTAGAATTGATCATCGTATAATTTTGTTGTTGCTGTGCATAATGATCTTCTGCTTCTGCTCATTTCACTCAGCATAAATTCATGTAAGTTTCTCCAGGCCTCTCTGAAATTATCCTGTTGATTACTTCTTACAGAATAATAATATTCCATAACACTCATATACCACAAGAAAATACATATTTCTTTATGAATCATATTAAGGGAGAAAAATCAAACCAAAAGGGGGAAAAAAAACCACAGGAAAGGAAAAAAAAACCCAGAAAAAAATGATCATAGCATGTGTTGATTTATGTTCAATTTCCTTAGTTCTGTTTCTGCAGATGGTGTTTTCTATCCAAAGTTTTTTTGGGATTGCCTTGGATCACTGAGCCACTGAGAAGCCTGTCATAGTTGATCATCACGTAATCTTGTTACCGTGCACAATGTATTTCTGGCTTTGTTTGTTTTGCTCAGCATCAGTTCATGTAGGTCTTCACTGTAACTTTAGTCATTCTCCACCTCATAATGTTAGGTGGCACAAAAAGTTCTTATATATGTCTATATATCCATCAGATACCAACACACACACATATATATGTTGGATTTTTAAAATTATCAATAGCCTTTTTTTCAAAATACATGCAAAGGTAGTTTTCAACATTCACCCTTGCAAAACCTTGTAGTCCAAATTTTTCTCCTCCCCTTCCCCCAATCCCCTCTCCTAGACAGAAAGTAATCCAATATAGGTTAAACATGTGCAATTCTTCTAAACATAGGCACACATTTATCATGCTTCATGAGAAAACTCAGATCAAAAAAGGGAAAAAAAGGCAAAGAACGAAAAAAAGATGAAACTACTAAGATGGGATCCATATTCAGTCCCCATAGTCCAATTTCTGGATGTAGATGGCTCTCTCCATTGGTCTGAATCACCTCATTGTTGAAAAGAGTCAAGTCCAGTGGAGTTGATCATCACACATAATCTTGTTGCTGTGTACAGTGTTCTCTTGGTTTTGCTCACTTCACTCAGTATCAGTTCATGTAAGTCTCTCCAGGCTTTTCTGAAATCATCCTGGCTGATCCTTTCTTATAGAATAATATTCCATAACATTCATATACCATAACTTACTCAGCTGCTCTCCAGCTGATGGGCATCTACTCAGTTTCCAGTTCCTTGCCATTACAAAAAGGGCTGCTACAAACATTTTTGTACATTTGAGGGTCCTTTCCCACAAAGGAATACAGACCCAGTAAAGAAATTGCTGGAGCAAAGGGCTTGCTCTTTACTCCAAATTCCATATGCAATTTGACAGCTCTTTAGACATAGTTTCAAATTGTTCTCCAGAGTCATTGCATCTGTTTACAACTCTACTAATAATGTGTTTTCCCACATCCCCTCCAGCATTTATCATTTTTTTCCTGCCATTTTAGCCAACCTGAGAAGTATATAGTGGTATCCCAGAGTTTTAATTTGCATTCTTCTAAACAGTAGTGATTTAGACCTTTCACACACTAGGAAGTGTTAAGTGTCTGAGATCACATTTGAACTCAGGTCCTCCTGACTGCAGGCTGGTGCTCTATCCACTGCACCACCCAGCTGCCCCTAGAACATTTTTTTTTTCAATAAGAATTTCTTTTTATTTAATAGCCTTTTATTTACAGGTTATATGTATGAGTAACTTTACAGCATTAACAATTGCCAAACCTCTTGTAGAACATTTTTTTAATATGACAAAACAGCCTTAATTTCATCTGAAAATTATTCATATCCTTTGATCATTTATCAGTTGGTGAATGGTTTATATTTTTATAAATTTGAATCAATTCTCTGTATATTTTAGAAATGAGCCCTTTATCAGAGCCCTTAAATGCAAAAAAAAAAAAAAAAAAAATTCTTCCTGGTTTTCTGCTTTCCTTTTAATCTTGGCTGCATTGATTTTGTTTGTACAATAGCTTTTTAATTTAATATAATCAGAATTATGCATATGTTCTTCTTTGGTCATAAATTCCTTCCTTCTCCACAGATCTGAGAGATATTGTTTGTAGTATCAACCTTTATGTCTAAATCATGAGCATATTTTGTCCTTACCTTGGTTATAGGAGTATTAGATGTCGCTCAACGCCTAGTTTCTGCCACATTATTTTCCAATTTTCCCAGCAATTTTTGTCAGATATATGTTGGATGTTTTTGTAAACATTTCTTTGGGCTTCTGGATGGCACCATGGTTAGTTTAATTTATAAGTTGTTCAATTGTGGTTCAATTGGGTTTTTTCTGGCAAAGATATTGGAGTGACTTGCTATTATTCCCTTTTCCAGTTCTTTTTACAGAGAAGGAAACTGGTAAGGGCAGGTTAATTCCCCGAGAGCCTCCCCAGCTGTGGATCCCAGCGTCTGAAGGAGCTGCAGGGCAGCCTTTGCTGGCACAGGTGCTGCGGACTGGGAATGAGATAAGTGGGAGGCAGAGGGAAGCGGAGGGAGGTCGGACAAGGCGACGGCCTCTCAGTCAGAGAGGTCAGAGAACGGTCTCCTTGTGTCCTCCTCTCACACGAGGAGACCATTCTGCAGGTCTGGGTGGGATCTCCAGCAGCCACTGTCCCTGGCTCCCGCGTATTCCCACAGGACACTGAGCACGCAGTCTCAAAGTTCCTAAGCGTGGGAGGGCAGATCGCTGCCCAGCTTCCGAGACCACCAGACCCAGGTTCAGATTCAGTCTCAGACACTGGCTGGCTGTGTGACCCTGGGCCAGTCACTTCCACTCTTACGGCCCGACTTTCCCCTCTGTGAAATGGGGCTCATCACAACCCCTTACTCGGAGGAGGCAAAGAGACAGACTGTACAGTGCTCTGCAGGCATGAAGCACCGCGGAAATGCTCCTCACAAAGAGTTGGCCCACATTAGTGCGTGACATGGAAAGTGAGCGCACCAGGTCTGTGCTCAACGAAGGCAGAGACTTCACTTTCTGGGGCTGGATTTACGGATCCCTGCAGGCCTCCTCGTGACCAAGGTGGGGGAGGCCTCAGGGGGGAAACACAGTCCTCCCGGGTCCGGGGAAATGGGGCTCCTCCCTCCCAAGTAACACGGAGGGGACTTTGGGCGACTCAGCGACCCGGTAGCGACCGGGCAGGGGTCCCGCGGGGTGTTTGAGGGCTCTGGATTTACGGCTAGCCCGCAATGCTAGGACCACCCCGCATCACTAGAGCTGGCTCTGCGTCACTGTTGGGGGGGAAGGGCAAAAGGAGGAGGAAGCGGAAAAAAGCGTTTGCGCGGCCTTCTGGGAAATGTAGTTCTCGCGGGTGCGCATGCCCAAGATCAAAGGCTGGGGGAGGAGCCGGGGGCGGGGCGGGGGGCGGGCTCCTGTGGTGCTCTTCTTCGCCGGGCCCCCCCCAGCTGCCTTGTCTCCCTCGCGCGCCCTGGAGACAGTTCATCACAAGTAAGGCCCCCTCGCGCTTGGACCCCAGCTTGGATCTGGGTCCGCTCTCTTCCTGCGACTCCTCGGGGGGCTTATTGCATAAGGAGCGGGAAGCGGGGGTCTCCTCTTTGCAGAATTGTCCATTTCCCGGATAATCGAGGGGCCGAGGGCGTGGGCGGGCGCCGAGCCGGGAGCCCCCGGCCCAGACCCGGCTCTGCCGCGGCCCGATTGCACCCGGGGAGTTGGGGCGGAGAGGGGAGGGCGGGCGAGGCGACCGAGACGGACAGTCCGAGAGACCCGGGTCCCGAGTGCAGGCAAAGTTCCTCCGCGTGGGGGCGTAGGGCGCGCTGCAAAGGTAAGGAGGTGGCCCCCAGCCCCGTGGGAGGCACCGGGCCGGCCAAAGAAATGACGTCGGTCTTAGTTTTACAGCTGGGAGGAAGGAGGAGTGTGTCACGTGGTCTGTACCTGCGAGCCAATGGGCTGTGTCGGGGGGGAGGCGCGCAGGGTTTAATTGGAGGAAAATGAACCATTATTAAGTTACATTAAGATAACAGTTAAAACTCCTATACTTATTTAAACCCATTAACAAATCATGAATACGTCAAAAGAGGCAGAAATGCAGCCCTCATTCCTATTTAAAAAAACATAGCGATGAAGGAATTTTTCCCAAAATGCTGTCAGTCTGCCTTATGGTGAGGGGCTCGGCCGGAAGCCTTCCCCGTGGGATCAGGAGTAAGACAGGCTTGCCCCTCGCCACCCGCATGTCTAGCAGTACATCAGCAACGCTGGCAGTAGCCGTGAGAGAAGAAAAAGCAGGATGGACGGTGAGGGAATGAGACGCTTTCTTGTGTCAGGCGATATTGATGACATGCTTGGAAAACGCCAGAGATTCAGCTAAAGTTAGAAGCCGTTAATCTTAGCAGATCGCAACCTGTGGCCTAAGTGCACAAAAATCACCCGCACTTCATGCGTCACCAACAGAATCCTGCGAGAAGAGAGAGGAGAAGATACGGCGCTTACAGTAATTGTAGACAGCGTAGGATAGCTGGGATGCTACCTGCCAAAAAACAAACCTAGGTACTGTAGGAGCCTAAATCAAGCACTTTTATATAAAATCAGGTTGAAATAACTGGAAAAGTTGTCATTGTTCATGGATAGATGAAGCCAGTATAATAAAAATGACAATTTTACTTTAATCTGTTTAATGGCATCCCAATTAAATTACTCCAGAATTATTTGAATTTAGGAAAAATAATGAAATTCACTAGGAAGAACAGAAGGTCAGTTAGTCCAGATAAATTAATGAAAAGAAACGTCAAGGAAGGAGGTTTAGCAGTACCAGATCTTCCACTATATTGTAAGGCAATAATGATTGAAGGTATTTGGTACCAAATTTGAAATAGAAAAATGAATCACTGGAACAATATATATATATAATTCACAGGAGCAAATGATTATCGGAATCTTGTGTTTGACAAACAAAGAGAATGGAGTTTTTGAGATAAGAATTTAGTATTTGGTAAACATTGTTGGGCTAGCTGGAGAGTCAGACTGCTCTGTCTTACACCCTTTGCCAAGATAAGATCAAAATGATACATGATCTAGATATAAAGAGATATTATAAGATAGTTAGAAGATATTACCTGTCAAGGCATATGATAGGAGTACAGGAGATAGAGAACATTGTGAAGTGTAACATGGATAATCTTGATTATATTAAATTTTAAAAGTGTTGTATTAAAAAAAAAAAAAAGGTGTGCTACAAATAAAATCAATGGAGATAAGATTGGAGAGGGAAAGCCGAAAATTGGGGAAAAAATTTTTATGGACAGTTTCTCAGATAAAAATTTCATATCTTAAGTATATAAAGAACTTTGTCAAATTCATAAGAATATGTCTCATTTCCCAATGGATAAATGGTCAAAGGATATGAACAGGTAGTTTTTCAATGAAGAAATCAAAACTATATAGTTATGAGAAAAGTGCTCTCAGTTATTGATTAGAGAAACAAATTAAAACAACTTTGAGATGCCATTTCACACCTATCAGATTTGCTAAAATAATAGAAGAGAAAATGATAAATGTTGAAGTAAATATAGAAAAATTGGGACACTAATTCCCTACTGTGGAAGGGGGAACTGAGCCAGCCATTTTGAAAAACAGTCTAGAATTATGTCCAAAGAGTTATGAAACCCAGCAATAGCACTAATAAATCTGTTTCCCAAAGTCACCAGGGAAAAAGGAAAAGAACTTATATATTCTCAAATAGAGCGGCCCAAATAGCAGCTCTCTTTTTTGTGGCAAAGAACTAAGAGAAAAACAAGGGTACACCCATCATTTGGGGAATGGCTAAAAAAGTTGTGCTATGCTACATGATGGAATGTTACAGTGTTGTAAGAAATAAGTTGTGGATTTTAGAAAAACCATGCAAAGGCTTGTATGAAATAATGAAAAGTGAAAAGACCAGAACCAACAGAACATTGCACTCAGTAACAGCAATATAGTTCTAAGAACAACTTTGAATGACTAAGTCATTTGAATATCATATAAATATTTCAATCAGATATAACGAACCTATGAAGGAAGATGCTATCCATCCTTAAAGGAAAAACTGACAAATAGAAGTACTATGCTTTTACAAATATACATATATTTGTGTCTTTTCTAGGTAGCCTTTTCTAAGACAGGATGGGAAGAAATAAAAAGTGCACAACAGAATAAAAAGAAAACTTAGAAAGAAGCACAGAAAAGCAGGGTAGCTTTGAAAATGTTATGTAGAATTTATTATATAGTTTTCCAAAAAAAGTAAATAATGTGAAATGGAAATATATGGTTTCATATTCAATCCTCTTTTTATGTTGTTTTGTGAACATGTTCTAGTTCTTTTTGTGTTTAAGTTCAAAATGAATACAGAATATAAAAAAAAAGAAGATGAGCAGGATGGTTTCAGAAAAATTTTGAAGACTTGTCTGCACTGATGCAAAGGGAAGTGAGCAGAACTAAGAGAATATTATACACAGTAATAGCAAATATTGTAAGGATAGTTGACTATGAAAAACTTAGCAACTCTTATCTTTACAAAGAAGTACTCATGATGAGAAAGATCATTTACCTCTGTGGAGAGAAATGATGGACTTTGAGTGTAGACTGAAGTGTATTTCTTTTTTATTTTTCCTCATGGTGGCTAATGGAAATGTGAAAATGTTTTACCTGACTTCATATACATAATAACTCAAGTATTTCTAGCTTTCTTAATGAGTAGGGGGGGGATAGAATTTGGAACTCAAAAAATTTTAAATAAAAAAAAAAAGAAGAAAACTTCCCGATAGCTTTTGACTATAAGTGAATTGGAGAATGGACAACTAATAGTGCAATTGATAGAATGCCAGCTCGGGAGTCAGGAAGACCTGAGTTCAAATGTAACTTCAAATACTTACTAGCTGTATGAACCTGGGCAAGTCGTTTCACTTGTTTATCTCAGTTCTGTAAAATGAGTTGGAGAACGAAATGGCAAACCACTCCAATATCTTTGGATCTACCAAGATCTTTGCTATTTGGGTTTTTCCCAAATGGGGTCACAGAGAATCGGCATAATTGAAATGACTATATTTTGTGCTTGAGGTTTTATCAGAGAAACTCTGAAAGTCTTTTCACCAATGGATTCCCATTCAATTTTAGATGCATAAGTATTTTTTATGTGATAAAAATTGATCATTTTATTTTTCTGTGATCCCTTCTAACATTTGGTGATGCATTCTTTTATCAGTACTTGAAAAATGAATTGTCTCCAAGTTCTTTTAATTTGTGAGCTTTCCCTTCCCTTCCTTTTTTTTTTTTTTAAAGAAATAAGATTTATTTTCTGTATCCTATGCATAGTCATGCCCATCACTTGATTCATCAATAATAGTTGGGTACTTCTATCACATTTATTTTGGTATCTCTTAATTAGTTCTCTGTGGTTCAGAAATGATGAGGGGTCACCATTTAATAAAAAAAAGCTGGAGAGATCTCTAGAGGCAAAGCAAAGTTTATTATACATTCTCGAGAGAAGGGCATCTCACCCATCAAGCTGACAATCGAAGGGAAGAAGCCCCTTCTGGGGCAGGGTCCACACTTTTAATCCCTAACGCAAATACACCCCCTCCCACCACTGACCATTATCCTCATTGGCTGAGGATCTTATATTCTAAATGGAAACTACCCAAGAAATTGAACTTGACCAATAAGTACATAGTTGCTCATATTTGACTGAAATAGGGAGAAAATGATGTCATGGGGATATAGTAGGAAGGGAGATATGCCCTTTGATCAATGCTCAAAGTCCTTCAGCCCTACTCAAACTGAAGTAGATGAAGATTTATTCGATTTTTACAACTGTCTTGACAGATCTCACCTCATCTTGTTCAAGTCTATTTTTGCTTTTGCTTTATCTGAGATCAGAATTGTTACCCCTGCTTTTTTTTGCTTCAGTTGAAGCATAATATATTTTGCTTCAGTGTTAACATTTATTGTGTGTATCGCTCTGTTTCAAATGTATTTTTTTCTAAAAAGCATATTGTAGAGTTATTTTCTTATCCACTCTGCTTTCTGCTTCTGTTTTTTGGGAGTTCATTCCATTCATTTTCATAGTTGTGATAAGCAGCTGTGTATTTCCTTCTAAACTATTTTCTCCTTGTATATATATATATATATATATATATATATATTCTCTCTTTGTACCCTGTCCATCCTTACTTGTGTTTTATTATCAACCCTTTCCTTAATGTGCTTTTCCTTCTATCACCCCTCCTCCCATCCTTTTCCCCCTTCTCCTTTCTACCCTCCCTTCTTATCAGCCTTTTCCTTTTCTTTCCCCTTTTTCCTCCTACTTCCCTGTAAGATAAGATAAATTTCTATGCCCAACTGAGAGGGTATATTATTCCCTCTTTGAGCCCAAACTGATGAGATTAAGTTCCAGGTAATGCTTATCTTCCCCCCTTCTTTCCCTTTACTAGCACTGCTCATCTGTGCTTTTTCATGTGATCTAATTTACCCCATTTTACCTTACTTTTCATCTTCTTCCAGCACAGTTCTTTTTCCTTGGGTGAGCTTTGTAAGTCATGTATTCATTTAGATCTGATTTTGTTTTTTTCATATGAGATGCTGGTCTATACCTGCTTTCTGCCAGATTGTTTTCCAGTTTTTCCAATATTTCGTAGTGATTTCTATACTTGAGGCCTTTGAGTTTGTTGAACCAGTTATTATGCTCATTTACTTTTGTATATCATGCATTCACTCTCTTAAATTTATTAACCTCCAAATTTTTTTACGTACAAAATTGTTTCTGTGACTAATGCTTTATGCCTGGCACAAAACCCAGTGCCCTTTCCAGTACAACAGACCGCCTTCCTCTACATTGTTTTAATATTAATTTTAAAATGACCATCTGATTTCCTGAGATTTGTGATCCTAGGAAAAATAAAAACTTATTCATATAATGATGTAACATTTGCAAAGTACTTAATAAATATTGTCTCATTTGACCTCTGATAACCCTGCTACTGCACCTACAGCTAGGTGCTGTAATTATCCCTGTTCTGTAGATGGGTGAATTTGATTTAAGTGATCATTACATATACCCCTGTGGGGAAAAATCTCTAAGTAGTAGAGTAGCTCTCATGATCAGTGAAAACATGAGAAAAGCAGTACTGGGGTATGAGCTAAAAAAAATGATGGAATCCCATCTGTTCAAATCGTAAGACATTTCTGGAAGTTTGAGAATTTCTTCTGGTGGATAGATGTAGATTATTTCGATACCATTCAGCATCACAATAGTACCAGCTTGTGATCCAATCAATAATGCTGAAATGATCAAAGTTGATCAATACAGTGAAGACTACAATATGTTCTAGAAATAATACAAAGAAGATGCCACATTCATCATAGGGAACTGGAATGTCGAAGTAGAAAATCAAAAGATAATTGAAATAACTGGCAAGTTTGGCCTTGGAGTACAAATGAAGCTAAATGGAGGTTAATAAATTTAAGAGGGTGAATGCATAATATACAAAAGTAAATGAGCATAATAACTAGTTCAACAAACTTAAAGGCCTCAAATATAAAAATCACTACGAAATACTGGGAAAAACTGTCTTTAAATACACAAAAGGGATTTTTTTCTTGGACTTCGTTTATAACAGCCTTTTGGGTATAGTTCCAAATTGTCCTCCAGAATAGATGAACCAGTTTTACAAATCCACTAAATACAAGTAATAACCCATTATTCCATGTCCTCTCCAGCAATTTTTTTCCTTTTCTTTCATGCCAATATGATGGGTTTGAGGTTATTCCTCTGATTTGTTTACATTTGCATTTCTCTGTTAGTGATTTAGTGCATGAATAATGATAATGTAGGTTTCAATTTCTTTGAAAACTACAAGAAATTGATACTTTCAACAACAATCTGAAAAAAAGTTCCAAATTTGTAACCACTTATCCAAGATACTAATAACTAGAAAAATGACAAATGTTGGCAGACCTGACCTGAGGAGTATTTATCACACCGATACTTTGGAACAGTAAACTGGACCACTCCTGTGAATAAAACAACGTGGAACTGTCCACTGAAAGTTCTAGTCTATTCCTACGCTTTGATTAGGGAATAACTATCAGCCCTATGCACTAATAAGATCAAAGAAACAGGGAAAGAAAATACTTTGAGTGGCTTTGTTTGTAAGAGGAAAGAACTAGAAAAAGGAAATACCCATGAGTGGCCCTGATGGCTGAGAAAATTATGACATTAATATAATGGAATATAATAGAAAATTTATTCTGGGAACAAGACCTAGATGGATTCAGTGTGGGAAGGCCTTCAGTTACAGATCATCTCTTATTTTACATGAGAGAATTCATATTCATGAACAGACTTAATGGGGAAAAGCCAACATTTAAAAAATATATATATGTATATATATATAGTTAGATTATATATAATAATCTATATATAGGTTATATATAAATAATTATATGTAGATTTTATATATATATAGTTAGATTTTGGAATTCTCACTCCCTCCCCATTTATTTTCTTCCATTGTGAAAGAGCAATTTTTTTTTTAAAATTTTGAACATGACCGTATTTTCCTGGAATTAAAAGTTTGTTGAAATTTGAAGACAGTTTAGAGTCCAAACCCATAGTTTTATATATATATATATATATATATATATATATATATATATATATATATATATATATATTTAATGGCATAAATTACCGGCTAAACTTCATGTATGGCTTTCTATCATTAGGCACATTTTTTTATGTAGTCCATGAATTTCCAAATAAAGTGATTAAAATTTCCATAGAGACTGTTATTGGGTTTATTAGCCATTGATGTGAAAAAAAGTTCTTAAATAATCTGAAATATCCCGAGCAGCATTTTTTGGTAATTGTTAAGAATTGGAAAAAAGTGGTAGCCCTTCAAGTAGAGAATGGGTAAACCAACCGTGTCCATGCTAGGTCTATATCCCAAAGAAATCAAAGGGAGAAAAATCTGTAAGACCTTGGATGTCCTAGTCTGGAAGAAGATCAGGGTGGTGGGGACAGAGCTGGGAGAAGGCCAGGAGATGTTTTCAGGACGGGAAAGTCTGGAGGGAGGGAGAGGGTGGAGGTTGGGGGAGGAGCGCTGCCAGCCTGACGAGTGGTGGAACTGATGGAATTTGAGCCCCGAGGTGGGGTTTGGAGGCCAGAGAGAGTATGGAGTGGCCCAGGCTCTCCATGTGACGAAGGGCAGGGCTCTGGGAGGAGAGGTAGGCAGGCTCTGGGGCCTGGCTCTAGTTGCCATTGGAGGAAAGGGAAGGTCTGGGGTTCTCTGACGGTTTGGATAGGGTGGGACTTTGGGGACTGGGAGGGCCCACCCACAGCGGGCCGATTGGAAGCAGGAACTTTGGGACCGGGATCCTTCTGCTTCTCCCTGTGCCTTCCGGAAGCTAGCTAACTGTGCTTGCACTTCCCAGGTAGGTCTGTTCCAGTAAGCCACGTGGTGCTGGGCTCCCCAACTTTCCCTTTTTGTTCTCAAGTTATTCTCCCAGTCTGACCTCATGGTGAGTGTCTTCCAGGTCCATCAGGAGCCCCCTTCCCTGCTAAAACTGGCTCCCTGGTCCTCCGTGTGTGAAGGCTCAGCGTCTTAAATGCCCTTGGGCTCCATCCCCAGTCTGACCACTGGTTCCAATGGCCACCCATCAGGCCTCCCTCAGAGGGACCCGGGAGTCCTGCCTTCACCTCCCCATCAGGGCCCATGTGTTCTGTCTCTGCCCCCAGCTCCTGGTCAGAGATTGAATTGTCCTCCAACAGCCCCGGCTCTCTTAAGGACCCAGGAGTCCTGCTTCATCGCCCCAGGACCCAGACCCCAAAGCTCCCGCCCGTGTGGCTCTCCGGCCGGCTCCCTGGCAGACCACAGGCCTTTGCCCCCCGCTCTCTCGTCTGCCTCCAGCCTCCGGGAGGAGCCTCCCCGACTCCTGGTTAGAGCCCAGCACAGGCTTCCTGCTTTTTCCTCCTGGGATTCTTGTGTCGCTCCGTGACCCCTCTCCCGGAGTCCTGCCTCCCACCTCCCGCTTCCCTGGCCCTGATTTGTTCAGAGTCCTCGGGCCCCTGCCCGGCACCTGAACTCCAGGCAGGCCTGCGTCTGCCCCAGGCTCTCCGGGTCGTTGCTGGCAGCCCCGTCCCACCGCCCTCCCGACCCCAGCCTGCTCTGGCTGCCCTCCCTCCTAGACCCAGCAGCGGGTGTTGTGTGGGTTGTGACGGGGGAGAGTTTGGTGAGGGGATGCAGGGAGGGCAGGGCCCCAACAGGAGGGAGAGGTCCGGCTCCTCTCATCCCCTCTGGCTCAGCCCCCTCCTGCCTCCTGGGGCTCTGTGGAAGGAGGGGGCAGCAGAGGAGGGTGGGAGGGAGGGAGGCTTCCTGTCCAGACCGTCCTCATTCCAAGCCTGACCCCCTCTCCCCCCCCCCCCGCCCCCCACTCCCTCCCCTGCTGGAGGCTCTGGTCCGAGGGCCGGGCCGAGGTCTTTCTGACGCCTGTGGGACTCACTCCCTGTCTGTCCCTTAGGCCTGGAAGAGAAGGGAAAGCCTGTCAGCCTCTGGAGTCCTGCTGGAGCCCCCACTCAGCCCACAGAGGACCAAGGCCTGGCCCCAGGAGGGAGCTGGAACCAGAGGGGATGGCCCCCGGGAGCTGCAGGCCCCCGGCCCAGGTGAGTCAGTCTGTGCACAGGTGTCTTCCCAGGTCTCTCTGAACCCTTCCTTTTACCATTTCTTTGGCCAAGTCAGCAAACTTTTAGAAAGGCCCTACTGGGTGCCGAGCACTGTTCAACTTTCCTTACACACAAAGGAAGGAAAAACCAGTCCCTCCTCAAGGAGCTTCTAGTCTAATGGGGAGATATCATGTCAGCAGCTGTGTCCAAGCAACTCCTGCAGTGCAGAAGGGAGGCCCTCTCCCAACAAAGGTCCTCACGCTCCCCAACGAAGGTCCTCACATTTTTGAAGAGCAGGAAAAGCTTGTTTTCAGAGGACAGATTTTAGTGAATCCTGAAAGGAAGCCAGGAGGCCAGGTGAGCAGGGAGGACGTTTGGAGCCATTGGAAAGGCACAGAGTCAGGGGTGGAGGGTCCTGGCCAATGACCAGCCAGGAGGCCTGTGTCCATGGGTCAGAGAGGAGGTGAAGGGAGAAAAGAGGGAGAAGTCTGGAAAGGGGTTGGAGCTATTACATGGTGTCTGCTATGTGCCACGAGCAAAGGCTCCTGTAGAAAGGATTGTCTGGGTCCTTGGTAGAGACAGCCTGAATATGGCAGCACAGGATGTCAGACAGGGACACTGCACTTTCTGATCTACTCAGTGGGATGATCCACTTTATCAGGAGGGGACGAGCAGGACCGTCCTTTACTTCCACAGATGAGGGATCACTGTGTCTCTGGGTCTCCATGGGTCGCTATGGGTGCTTATGTATGTTTGTGTATGTGTGCCCTGTGCTTGTATCCCAGGAATCATGGCTAGTTGACCTATAGGAAACACCATTTAATTTAATCCTCATGACAACCCTGGGGGGTAAGCACTATTATTTTTCTCATTTTAAGTAAGCTGAGTCATAAGTAAAATTAAACTTTTTTCTAAGTTTGTTGTCATTAGTTGCTAAGTAAACTGAGACAGACTTTTTTTTTTTTTTTTGAAAAAGGAGGACTTTGGCACAGTGTTTGCAGGAGACCAAAGACAATAGTGTCTTCTTCATCTGTTATATGTTAAACTCCTACTGTTTGCCTTCTCTGATAGGAGATAGGTCAACTATAGGAAACACCATTTAATTTAATCCTCATGACAACCCTGGGGGGTAAGCACTATTATTTTTCTCATTTTAAGTAAGCTGAGTCATAAGTAAAATTAAACTTTTTTCTAAGTTTGTTGTCATTAGTTGCTAAGTAAACTGAGACAGACTTTTTTTTTTTTTTTTTTGAAAAAGGAGGACTTTGGCACAGTGTTTGCAGGAGACCAAAGACAATAGTGTCTTCTTCATCTGTTATATGTTAAACTCCTACTGTTTGCCTTCTCTGATAGGAGATAGGTCAACTATAGGAAACACCATTTAATTTAATCCTCATGACAACCCTGGGGGGTAAGCACTATTATTTTTCTCATTTTAAGTAAGCTGAGTCATAAGTAAAATTAAACTTTTTTCTAAGTTTGTTGTCATTAGTTGCTAAGTAAACTGAGACAGACTTTTTTTTTTTTTTTTGAAAAGGAGGACTTTGGCACAGTGTTTGCAGGAGACCAAAGACAATAGTGTCTTCTTCATCTGTTATATGTTAAACTCCTACTGTTTGCCTTCTCTGATAGGAGTAAGGGAAAAGAATGAATAGTTTGTGGAGCTTTCCAAAGTCCTATAAGTTTCTTTTGGAACTGAGTCAGGGAGATCCTGAAGAAGCCTTTCTGTATCAGTCAGAAAGGCAAAAAAATTTAATAATTTTATATTTCCCTCCAGATCCACTTTGGGCAATCCTCACAATCACCCCATGAGATAGGTGCTTTGGTTATTTTTATTTCACAGTTAAAGAAGCTGAGACACAGAGTGGGATGCCTAGGACGATACAGCTAGTAAGTGTCTGAGTCTAAGTTTCAACTCAGATCTTCCTGACTCCAGACCCAGTATCTATTGAGTCATCAGCTTCCTCTAAGTAGGAATAATCTTCCTTGTATCCATTTCCCAGATTCTCTTCTCTTCTCCCTAAGAAAAGAAAGAAAAGAGAATCTTTAAAGCATTTTTAAAAATTCTCAGGAGGGAACAGAAGGACTTTGGGAAAGATACATAGACAAGCCAAACATCTTTGAAAGGGTTGGAACATGTCAAGAGCGCTTATGAGAAAATGGGCCAATTATTGAAGTAGAACCAGAGGTCAAGAAAGTCAACTTGTCAGAGTTAGATAAAGATTGAAAAAGGAAGCAAACATCTAGAAAAAAAAAATTATTATCAGCAGTTTATTAAAGTGCCCACTCTGTGCCAGGTACTGTCCTAGAGGTGAGGAATAAAGCTATAAAGAATGAAATTATTCCTGTTCAAATGAGTTTATAGTCTAATGGGGGAGATTACAAGTTCACATCAAAATAGAGAGTAGCATCTATGTAATGAGTGATTAAATTCAAGGCTATACAAAGGGGCTCCATGCACAAGGGTTTAAGGGAGGGCAGTTGGAAGCTGCACTCATGGCTTCATGCAGCAAATGGTGCTTGAGGTGTGAAAAGGGGATTTCAGGGTGGAGTCAAGGACAGGGAGAAGTGAGAAGTAGAAGGCCTTTTTTTGAGAACCCAAGTGAAGGCCCTTGTGGATGTAGCTAAGAGGACAGGAAGGGGAGAAGTATTTTATAAGGCTGGAAGGAGACCTTGGGACCATCTTGGAAAAGGTTTTCCAGCCTTGGGAGAGGGTTTGTATTGATCCTAGCGGGCAGAGGCCATTGGTTAAGCAGAGTAGTCAAATCTGAGCTTAAGGAAAATAAATGAGTTTGGCAGGAGTGGGGAGAACTGGAGTGGGGCAATGGTATAGAAGGACAGGAAGAGAAGGGAACGAACATTTATCGAGTACCCATTATGTGCTGGGCACTGTACTAAGTGCTTTACAAATGTGAGGTCTTTTGATCCCCTCCCCACATCCTTGGGGCCCTCTGTGCATTTAAGGAGATTTAGGTTGACAGGTTAAGTGATATGGCGAGCTTCATGTGGCTAGTCATTTTCTCAGACTGGATCTGAATTCAGGTTTTACTGACTCCGGGGGCAGCCTGACTTTGTTCACTTGGCCATGTAGGTGCCCCTTTCTTAGCATCTAACACCAGAAGTTGGATAGTTTTTTCTTAGGAAGAACTGAGACCATCCTCGGGGATTGATTGGCCTAGCAGACTGAAGCTCAGGCTGCTGATTTTACTTCCTGGTCTCTGGAGGATTAGCAGCCACAGAGAGCAACTCAGATGCTTGGATGATGTAATGGAGTTCCTAATCTGAACTAATTGTCCGCTATACAACAGATAATTAGTCCTCAACAAGCTATAAACAGATAAGAGAATCTGTTTGAAAGAGAGAAGGCATCCAAGTTAATTTAAGACAGATGGCTTAAGGCATCTTAGAGAATGGAAACTTTTAGTTGGGACTTGTTGGAGACCAGGAGACAGATGAGGAGAGAGAATGATGGAGGATAGCTAGAGAAAATGCCCTGAAAATAGAGATGAACTGTCTCCTTCTGAAGTAGGAATGAGGCCATGTCATTGGGTCAGTGAGTAGGAAGGTGGAACTAGAATACCATGTGATGTGTAGGTCATGATGCGCTTTGAATGTGAGAGAATTTGTATTTGATTCTGGAGGTAGAGGGACTCAGTGGAGTTAAGTAGAGGATTCACATGATCAGAACTTTGATTTAGGAAAATTACTTTGTCCCCCAAATAGAGGATATCACAGAAACTTCTCCCCTTGCAGAATGCGCAGTCCCTTCATGGCATTTTATTAATGATATCACTTAAATCTGTTCTTATGAAAAAGAAATTTCACTTCATTTTCTCCATTTCTCCTTCAGAGAATCCTCATATATCTCTGAGAAAACATTTTTCTGATTCCCCAGGTAGAAGCAATTCCAGGTTACATGTTTCTTAGTTTTATTCCAATTGTAAATATAAACTGCTATTGTCAATATTCCATTGGGCTTTTCATGACTGGTTCTAAATGTTGGCTTTGATACTTATTCAAGGTATAAATTTTCTGTTTCTTCCTGTAAATCAGTGAATTTGGACTAGATGAATTCTGAAGTCTCTTTCAGTATTAATTGCTGTCATTTTTGATGGTTTAGAAGTTGGTGAGATTCAAAGATGTGGCTGTGGACTTCACCCCAGAGGAGTGGGCCCTCTTGGACCATTCTCAGAAAGAACTGCACAAGGAGGTCATGGTGGAGAATGCCCGGAACCTGCTCTCCTTGGGTAAGAAGCACTGTATCCTGTGTGCGGGGTTTCTGGCATTTATCAATGATGAGTGAGACCAAAGTGCTGATCTCTTGTGTCCAAGACAGAGTCTTCCTGGTTTTCCTGTAAAATGTGTTGTGTGATAGGGAGCTCGAGGGTTTCCTTTGTTGCTCCTGAAGCTGTCCCTTACTGGTTCTAGGGAGCCTGAAGTCAGAGATCAAACCAGTGAAGAATTTCACACTTGGAAATAATTTTAGAGATTCTAGTCTAATGTCTACTTGAACATGAATTTTTACTGTCAAATCTCTGCACACTCCTCAGGAAATTTTTTCTTCAATTCTTATTTTTAGTGAATTATTTTCTTCAGTTAGCTCTTTTATCTCCTTTTGCATTTGGCCTACTGAACTTTGAAATGAGGTGTTTTGTTCATTGTATTTTTTTTCCATTTCACAGATTCTGATTTTAATGAACTGGTTTCTTTTTCATATCTATTTTGTAAGGAGATTGTATCAAATTTATAGGAAGCTTTTTCTTGGAGATGGACAGTGAAAAGCACCGCCTATCTTCCAAAATAGACCTTTACTCTTTGCGTGGTAGTTATCATGATTTCAGACAAAGCAAAAGCAAAACAGATGTAATTGAAAGAGAGAAAGAAGGAAATTATTTTTTACTGAATAGTATCACAAACAAGTCATATCAGTACTAAACATAATATGTACCAAAAATGAATTAGTATCTGCATTTCTGAAGAAGTTGAATAAGTTACAGGAGGAAATAAGTAATAAAACTATACTGGTGGAAGACCTCAACTTTTTCCTTCCAGAACTAGATAACTATAACTAAAAAAATAAGAAAAAAGTTAAGGAAGTGAATAAAATTCTGGAAAAGTTAGGTATGGTAAATCTCTGGAGAAAATTGAGAGGGAAGAGGAAAGAATATACCTTTTTCTCATCAGTACATGGCACTGACACAAAAATTGACCATATATTAGGACATAAAAACTTCACAACCAAGTGCAGAAAAGTAGAAATAGTCAAAGTATCCTGTTCAGATCATAATGCAATAAAAACTATATTCAATAATGAATAATTGAAAGAGATTAAAAATTAATTGGAAAAGAAATAACATAATTCTTAAAAACAAGAATTATATTATTTCTTTTCCAATTAATTTTAAATTTAAAAACAAGTAGGTTAAAGAACAAATCATATAATAATCAATAATTTCATTAAAGAAAATGACAAATGAGACACTAAAATTTATGGGGTGCAGGCAAGCAGTACTTAGGAAAAAATTCATATGTCTAATTTCTTATATTAATAAAATAGAGAAAGAGGAGACTAATGAATTGGCCATGCAATTAAAAGAACTAGAAAAAGAATAAATTAAAAATCTCCTTTTAAAGACCAAATTAGAGAGCCTGAAAATCAGGAGATTTATATAAAACGGAAAGAAAGAAAACCATGAATTAATAAATAAAACTGAGCTGGCTTTATGAGAAAGAAAAAAATAAAATAGATAAATCATTGGTTAATTTGATTAAAGAAGGTAAGAAAAAAAACATATTACTAGGTGAAATGAATGGTGTGAATTTACCACCAGTGAAGAGGAAATTAAGACAATTTCCAGGAGCTATATTGCTCAATTACATGCCAGTGCTAATCTAATTGCAATGGATGAATACCTATAAAATTATCAATTCCCCAGATTAATAGAAGAAATAAAATACCTAACAAATTGAACTAGCCATTAATGAAACTGTCTAAGAAAAAATCCCCAGGACAAAATAGATTCACAAGTGAATTCTACTAAACATTTAATAAACAATTAATTCCAATACTATGTAAATTATGTCAAAAAATAAGCAAGGAAGGAGTCCTACCAAATTCCTTTTTCAACACAGATATGGTGCTGATACCCAAATCAGGATGACCCAACAAACAGAAAGAAAGTTATACATCAGTTTTAATGTGTATTGATACAAAAATTTTATTTTATTATTATTATTACATATTTTTTTATTATAGCTTTTTATTTACAAGTTATATGCATGGGTAATTTTTCCCTTCCTTCCCCCCATCTCCTCCCCCACATGGCAGGTTGACCAATACATGTTAAATATGTTAAAGTATAAGTTAAATACAGTATACGTATACATGTCCTAACAGTTATTTTGCTGTATAAAAGGAATCAGACTTTGAAATAGAGTACTATTAGCCTGTGAAGGAAATCAAAAATGCAGGCGGACAAAAATATAAGGATTGGGAATTCTATGTAATGGTTCTTAGTCATCTCCCAGAGTTCTTTCACTGGGTGTAGCTGGTTCAATTCATTACTGCTCTATTGGAACTGATTTGGTTCATCTCATTGCTGGAGAGGACCACATCCATCAGAATTGATTGATGCAAAAATTTTAAATAAAATATTAACATAAAAATTTAAACAATTTATTTCCAGGTTAATATAAAGACCAAATGGGAGTTATACTAGGAATGCAGGGCTGGTTAAATATTAGGAAAGTTTTCAGCATAATTGACCATATCAGTGACAAAAGCAAAAGAAACCATGTGATTATCTCAATAGATGCAGAAAGCGCCTTTGACAAAATACAGTACTCATTCCTATGAAAAATACTAGAGAGCATTGGAATAAATGGAGCTTACCTTAAAATGATAAGCCATATTTATCTTAAACTATCAGGAAGCATTATCTGTAATACAAATAAATGAGAAATCTTCCCAATGCAATCAGGGGTGAAGCAAATGACCTCTGTTATTTAATATTGTACTAAAAATGTTAACTATAGTAATAAGAAGTAATAAGAACTTAGCTATAGTAATATAGTAATAAGAAAAAAAAGAAATTAAAGAAATTAGAATGAGGAAACAAAGCTATCATTCTTTGCAGGTGGTAATGATATTATACTTAAAAAATCCTAGAGAATCAGCTAAAAACTACTTGAAATAATCAGTAATTTTAGCAAAATTGCAGGCTACAAAATAATCCCATATAAATCATCAGCATTTCTATATATTACCAGCAAGTCCAACAGCAAGAGATAGAGAAATTCCATTTTAAATAACTGTAGAAAAACATTTAGGAGGTTAGCTACCAAAACAAACCTAGGAACTATATGAACACAATTATAAAACACTTGTCACACAAATAAAGTTAGATCTAAACAATTGGAAAAATATTAATTGCTTATAGGTAGGTAGACTGAGCCAATATAATAAAAATGATAAGTCCATCTAAATTATTATATTTATTTAGTGCCATACCAATCAAACTATCAAAAAATTATTTTATAGAGTCAGGAAAATAGTAACAAAATTCATCTGGAAAAATAAGAGCTCAATAACAAGGAATAAGTAAAAAAATATGAAAGAAGGGGTTCTACCTATATCAGATCTCAAACTGTATTAAAAAGTGGTAATTATCAAAACAATTTGGTATTTGTTAAGAAATAGATTAGTAAAGTAATGGAATAGATTAGAAATAACTTTGTGGGATAGTAAATGACCATAGTTATCTAAAATATGATAAACCCAAGGATTCATGCTTTTGGAACAAAAAGTCATTATTTGGCAAAAGCTTCTGGGAAAACTATAAAAATGGCAGAAATTAGGCATAGACTAACATTACATTGTATACCAAATTGGGTATATGATTTACACATAAAGGGTGATAAAATAAGCAAATTGAGAAATTTTTAAGAGAGCATGGAATAGTTTATGTCAGATTTATGGAAAAGGAAAGAATTTAAAACCAAAGAAGATACGGAGAACCTCACAAATTGGAAAATAGATACTTTTGGTTATATAAAATTAAAATGTTTTTCCACAAACAAAAATAATGCAGCCAAAATTGTAAGGAAAGCAGAAAAGTGAGAAAAAAGTTTGCAGCAGTTATCTCTATAAAGGCCTCATGTCTCAAATACAGAGAGAACTTAGTCAAGTTTATAAAAATACAACTGACAAATGGTCAAAGGATAAGAACAGGTAGTTTTCAGAGAACAAAATCAAAACTATAATCATGAAAAATGTTCTAAATCACTATTGATAGAGAAAATTAAAACAACTCTGAAGTACCACTCATACTCTTTAGGGTGACTAATGTGACAAAAGTTAAAATGTTAGATGTTGGAGGGGATCTGGGAAAACTAGGACACATGCTCTGTTGGTAGAGTTGTGAATTGATGTGACTATTCTGGATAGCAACTTGGAACTATGCTCACAGGACTATAAAACTGTGTGTATTCCTTCATCTAGAAATGCTACTGCTAGGTATCTATCCCAAAGACATCCAGAAAAAGGGAAAAGGAACTGTTGTACAAAAATATTTCTAGCACCTCTTTTTGTGGTGGCTAAGAATTGAAAATAAAAGGGATGCTCATCAATTGGGGAACAACTAAACAAGTTATGCTATATCATTGTTTCTGTTTTTGTTTTGTTTTTTATTTTTTATTTTTTTAATGAAAATTTTTTTTTTATTTTCAAAGCATATGCTTAGATAATTTTCAACATTCACCCTTGCAAAAACCTTGTGTTCCAAAATTTTTTTTCCTTCCTCCCCCCCACTCTCTCTTCTAATGTAATGCAATTTGTTAAACATGTGCAATTCTTTATATTTTGTGGTATATGATTGTAATGAATATTATTGTGCTATGAGAAATGACAAGCAGAATGATTTCAGAAATACTGAAAAGACTTATATGAATTGCTGCATCCTGAAGTAAATAGGACCAGGAGAATATTGTATATAGCAATAGCAATATTATTGATGAAGAACTGTTCTCAACAATATAATGATCCAAGACAATCCCAAAAGACTAATGATGAAACACACTTAATACCTTCTGAGAAATTATTGATATTGATTGAATATAGAATGCAGCATGCCCTATTTCACTTTATTCTTTCAGTTTTCTTCTTTTATTCAAGTATTTTTGTACAGAAGGATTAATGGAAATATTTGGCATAATTGCACATGAATTATCTATATCTGCTAACCATCTCAGGAAGAGGTTAAAGGAGGGAAAGAAGGATAGAATTTGGAATTCAGAATTATAAATAAAAATGTTAAAAGAAATATTAGCTAATTTGATTATCACAAGTTTGTGAGGTAGATGATATTCCTATTTTACAGTTGAGGAAACTGAGGGAAACAGGTTATGTGATTTACTGGGGCACTTAGCTAATACGTTTCTGAGACTGGGTTTGGACTCAGAACTTCCTGGATCCTGGCCCAGGTGTCTCTCCGTTGCACACCAGATGCCTCTTACTGTCTAAATAATGTCTAACTCTATGGAATCATCCTTCTATGAAGGAAGTTGAGAAAACAGAATTTTTTGATTCCAAAGTGGTTTCCAGATGATCTTTCCATTCCCCAGCAAAGCGCCCAATAATAAATACCATGGAAACCATCCTTGAGGCATCGTGGGAACCTTCTGTGACCTGTGACTTGCTTAACATGGCCCCTTTTCCTAAAGAATCACAAATTTCTATTCATCTTTTCTTTATCTCCATGCCCAGGTCTTCCAGTTCCCAGAGAAGATTTGATCTCCCATTTTGAGCAAGGGGAAGTGCCATGGATGCTGGAGAAAGAAGGCCCAAGAAACTTTTGTCAAGGTGAGTGAGGTTATCACAAGAGATAGCTCCGTGACACAGTGAACAGAGTGTTGGACTTGAAGGCAGGAAGATCTTGTTTTTTTCAGAGACTTTTTGGCAGGGGGATCCTAGGCATGGAAATAAAAAAATAGTAAATAAATAATAATCCTCAGTTTCCCTATCTGTGAAATGAAGGGGTTGGACACCACTCCCTTCACTTCCTTTTTGGTGATAAAACTATGAGTCTGTAATATCCGTTGTTTGGAGATTTGGCTCATGGAAGTCTCATGAAAAAAATTTCAAAATGATTTTTCTAATTCAAGCTCTTTCCTAGACCTTAGAGTCAATAAGCATTTATTAAGTGCCTCCTCTGTGCCAGACCTCTTGCTAAGTGCTGGAGATTCAAAGAAAAGTAAGGAACATCTCCTGCTGTCACAGAGCTCACAGAGCAGTGGGGGAGTTAGCATGGACACAGCTACGTAGAACTCACTAAACAGTTTAGTCAAGAGTGGGAAGGCCCTTAGATTGAGGAATGGAAAAGGCTCGTTGTGGAAGGTGGGCTTCAGAGAAGCATTCCAGGTGTGAAGGACAGCCAGGGAAAACCCATGGATATGGTTTGTGCTGTTCAAGGCACAGAAAGGAGGGCTTTACTACCAGATTATAGGATACGAGGAGGCGGGAGTAAGATGAAAGAGGACTGGAAAGGGAGGAGGGTTCTAAGTACAAAAAGAGAATCTGATGTCGTCCTGATGCCATTGGAGAATGTAGTATACTTCAGGTGAATAATAAAAAAAAAGATTGGTGCTCAGGATGTGGTTTTAGACATGAGAAAAGAAAGAGTAAGATATAAAGGATCACAGGGAAATGAATTATGTTCATAGATATGACAGCGAATGAAGTAGTAGGAATACTTAGTATATGTGCCACAAAGAGTACATCTGTCATGATGAAAATTTGTCATAAGGAGAAACTGAGACGCAAAGGTCTGAGCACAATCAATTTATGAGCAATTGCTAGTAAAAAGGATCCTAGGCTCTTCAGTAGCTGGGGATCCATCTGGTAATCAGAGCAGTTCTTTGATAAAGGTTGGTTACATAAGGTACCAGTGATGCAAACTAAATTCAGATTGTTATTACTGTGACATGAGGATGGATTTGATTTGACTCACAAAGGGGATTTCTAGAACTCAAAAGCAAGGGGAAAACCACAGCTGACTTACAGCTGCTGGAAAGACTTATGGTGGACAAACATCTTCATCTTTCCTTTCCTCCTTACCCCTTCTGCAGTGGGCAAAATCTCAACAGATTCTGAGTCTGTGGTCAGGATGTAGCTCATAGGGAACTTTTTTTTTTTTCTTTTTTTTAATCGTAGCTTATTATTTACAAGATATATGCATGGGTAATTTTTCAGCATTGACAATTGCAAATCCTTTTGTTCCAACTTTCTCCCTTTCCCCCCACCCCCTCCCCCAGACGGCAGGTTGACCAATACATGTTAAATATTTTAAAGTATAAGTTAAATACAATATACATATACATGTCCAAACAGTTATTTTGCTGTACAAAAAGAACCGGACTTTGAAATAGTGTACAATTAGCCTGTGAAGGAAATCAAAAATGCAGGCAGACAAAAATAGAGGGATTGGGAATTCTATGTAATGGTTCATAGTCATCTCCCAGAGTTCTTTCCCTGGGTGTAGCTGGTTCAATTCATTACTGCTCTGTTGGAACTGATTTGGATCCTCTCATTGTTGAAGAGTTCATTAGAATTGATACTCATACGGTATTGTTGTTGAAGTATATAATGATCTCCTGGTCCTGCTCATTTCACCCAGCTTCAGTTCGTGTAAGTCTCTCCAGGCCTCTCTGAAATCATCCTGTTGTTCATTTCTTACTGAACAATTATATTCCATAACATTTGTATAGCACATTTTATTCAGCCATTCTCCAATTGAATGGGCATCCACTCAGTTTCTAGTTTCTGGCCACTACAAAGGGCTGCCACAAACACTTTTGCACATACAGGACCCTTTCCCTTCTTTAAAATCTCTTTAGGGTATAAGTCCAGTAGTAGCACTGCTGGATCAAAGGGTATGCACAGTTTGATAACTTTTTGAGTATAATTCCAAATTGCTCTCCAGAATGGCTGGATGTATTCACAGTTCCACCAACAATGTATCAGTGTCCCTGTTTTCCCACATCCCCTCCAGCATTCTGCATTATCTTTCTCATAAGGAACTTCTACAAATTCCACCCCTGAGATCCATACAATCAAGTTTACATTTGATCCATGAAAATTGATTCCAGTGGTTAGATACAATTTTCTTTTCTTTCTTTCTTTTCTTTTCTTTTTTTTTTTGCTGAGGCAACTGGGGTTAAGTGACTTGTCCAGGGTCACACAACTAGGAAGGCCAGATTTGAACTCAGGTCCTCCTGACTTCAGGGCTGGTGCTGTATCCACTGCACCACCTAGCTGCCCCTTAAGATACAGTTTTTAATCAATAATAAAAAAGAATATAATTACACAATAAGTGTAAAATATAATCCAATATGAAGCAAATATAAAATTGGATACAATTCACAATAATTAAATAACTCAAAATAATTTTCAGTTTCATACAGTATGAATCCAAATATAATATAGTTATACATTGGCATTCCTCTGCTTCAAAACTTGTAAAATTTGGTACATTTCAATAGGAACAGTGTTTCAGCACTTGATGCTCGGCTTTTGTTGCCCTTGGTTGTTGGCTTGATTGAGAAGGAGGGATGTAAGTTGGCCAGGAGTTTGCCCTGCTGCTGCTGCTGCTCTTGGCCTTGGGGGCGTTGGTGGGCAGGTTGGAGCCCACAGGCCTGAGGTGGTAACTGTTGGTGGGCAGGTTGAGGGGCTGTTCCTATTAGACAATGTGACCCAAGCTGATAGTCTCCTGGTTCCCCAAACAGTAGGACTGGAAGGGGCATGGAGTGGCTGTTGTGCTCAGTAGGAGGAGAAGGAGTGGGAGAATTGGTGTGATCAGCAGCGGTGGGAACCCCGGTGGAGATGGCGTGGTAATGGCTTTAGAGCACCCAGGACTCCTGGCATCCCCGGGCCCCAGGAGGAGGCCAGAGCCCTAAGCAGTGGAGCTAACAGGACCATAGCTTCTGCCTCCACATCCAGGGCCTCCAGCCCCAAAGAAGTTTGGCTGGTGTGGGGTGGAGGGAGAGTATGGTTCCTCTTAGAAGAGTAGAAGGTGAACTGGGCTAAGAAGGAAGGACCGCAGCTGCACTGGGCTGGGCTGGCTTCTTTGCAGCTGGCAGCCTTACTTGCTCCTTTGGGGAAGTGGGTGGGAATGGGTAGTTAGGCTGTGGACTGGAGATGGACTCCTTATGGGAAAAATTTGTTTTTGCCACTCATTGTATCTTCTGGAACCAATCAATGATGAGTACTGATGTACCATTATATAACCACAGAACTCTTTCTCAGTTTAACGTATTAAATTTATAGAGAATGACTGTGATAATGCATCAAAACTGATCGAGAAAAAGAAACAGGAAGGACCACAAACCCTCTTAAAAAGCATAAAGAACTAGCATTCAAAGAAAAGAATGAAAGTACAATTGAGGCCCCGCAAAAGGGTGGGGAGAGGGGAGAGGCTGGACTAGGAAATTGTGGGCTTCCAGGCACTGCAGAGCTCTTTCCTTTGTGAGTCTTGGGATTCAGGGTCCTTGATGGTTGGGGGTCTTTTGGTGGAACCCAGCAGCTACCAGTCTTCTATTGGAGAAGACAGAAGGCTCAGAATGCCCCATATCTACTTGCTCCCCAGTGAGATTTCCTGCCCATTTCTGGGATGTTCTGAAGGGCAGGAAGGACTCCCCTGGGCCTGTAGCATCTATACCTGGTGGCTGGGCTGCACACCCTGACAGTAGGCTGTTTGTCTATTTGGAAGAATGGCAGTCAAATTGCCCTGGCACGTAGGAGTTGTATACCTTATGTGAACCTTGGGCAAAGGTCTGAGACTTCTCTACTTAAACCAGCAGTCAGTGCATAATATTAAGCTGTGAGAATCTGACGTAGTTACGGAATAACCAAGTTGTAGAGGTATATTAGTTGTGGAGTTGTACTACTGGGTGCCAAGTATATTACTTCCACTGGGCAGTTGCTTAAACTTTTGTTTACCCAGTGGTCTGTATGCACACTTACAAAAATAGGTGAGCATATAGTAAGAAAAATTAAAAAAAAAAAAGTAGAGTAGATAAAGGTCAACCGGTACTATGGCGTAAAATTCTAGTCTCAGCTGATGTTGATTAAGCCACTCAACCATTCTGAGCTCCTGGCCCGAGGTGTGAATATAATCAGGATGCTGGGCCTGACTGTGTCTCAGGTTTGTATGGAGGATTCAGTATTATTGTACGTGAAGTTCTCTGTAGATTAAGTGATCTTGGAGAGGTGAGTTAACGATTGAATCTTATCTAGTTGAGTTTGAAGAATCTTCTTCCCTAAGGAAATAGATAATAAATCACTTAACTTTATATCAATGGAGGGAAGGGAGTATATGACCTATAAATGTTTATTTGTTTCCCTTAGATGGAAAGATGAGGCTTGAAACCAGGAAGACTACCGGCACGCTGAGTATTTCTGTGGAACAATCCCAGCAGCAGAGATTCATGAAGGATGGTCACTGCAACCTCAGTTTGGGAGAACTAGGTGACTCCGATATCAAGACAGAGAAAAAACAAAAGAGTCACTTTGAATTTGACCAAGATGGAAAGAGTTTTAGACAATGTTTAGGCCTAATGGACTGTAAGAAAACGACCTCAGGGAATGACTGCTCTCAGGATAAGGAATGCTTTTCTGAACAAGTAGAGCTTGTCAAGGCTCAAGAGAAGCCTCCTGAAGTGCAAACTTATCAGTGTGATCAATGTGAAAAGACTTTCAGCTTGAATGCAGACCTAATTAAACATCAAAAAAGTCATAGTAGAGAAATGGTTTATATATGTGATGAAGGTGACAAGGCCTTCAGTTGTAATTCAGACCTCATTAGCCATCAGAAAATTCCTGATGGAAAGAAACATGGATATAATGAATGTGGTAAAACCTTTAAGCGACAGTCTTGCCTTGTTCACCACCAGAAATTTCATACTAGTGAAAAGCTATATAAATGTATGCAGTGTGGAAAGGCCTTCAGACAGCAGTCATCCCTCGTATCCCATCAGAGAATTCATTCTAGAGAGAAATCTCTTGAGTCTTATCAATGTGGTAAAACAGAGAAGTCATCCCTTATTGGAAATCAGAGAACCCACAATGGAAAGAAACTTTATGAATGTGATACTTGTGGAAAGTCTTTCAGTAAGAGCTTTAGTCTTGCTTTTCATCAGAGATCCCACACTATAGTTAAACCTTATGACTGTGATCAATGTGGAAAGACTTTCAGATACAGATCCAGTCTTACTGTACACAATCAGAGAATCCACACTAGAGTGAAACCTCCGGAGTATGGTGAAAATTGTGAAAACTCATCTCTTGCACATCCCAGAATCCACACGAGAGAGAAATCATATGAATGTATTCAGTGTAGAAAGACTTTCAGACAGAGTTACAACCTTGCTGTACATCAGAGAATCCACAGTGGAGAGAAGCCTCATGAGTGTAATGAATGTGGGAAAGCTTTCATTGAGCACTCATCCCTTATTGTACATCAGAGAATCCACACCGGAGAGAAGCCTTATGAGTGTAATCATTGTGGCAAGGCTTTCAGATGCAATTCGAATCTTGCGAAACATCAGAGAATCCACAGTGGAGAGAAACCTTATGTATGTAATAAATGTGGAAAGACTTTCAGACAGAGCTCCAGTCTTGCTGTACATCAGAGAATCCACAGTGGAGAGAAACCTTATAACTGTCTTCATTGTGAAAAGACTTTCAGATGGAGTTCTAGTCTTGCTAAACATCAGAGAATCCACAATGGAGAAAAACCTTTTGAATGTTATCAGTGTGGAAAGACTTTCAGACATAATGCCAGCTTTGCTGAGCATCAGAGAATCCACACTGGAGAGAAACCATATGGCTGTAATCAATGTGGAAAGACTTTCAGATGCAAGTCCAGTATTGCTCTACATCAGAGAATTCACAATGAAAAAAAACCTTATAAATGTAATCAGTGTGGGAAGAATTTCAGACAGAGCTCTGATCTTGACGATCATGAGAGAATCCATACTGGAGAGAAACCTTATGACTGTAATCAAAGTGGGAAGGTTTTCAGATGCAAGTCTAGTCTTGCTTTGTATCAGAGAGTCCAAGGTGGCAAGAAGCCTCATGAGTTTCATGAAAGTGGTAAAGCTTTTGTTGAACACTCATCCCTCTTTGTACACCAGAGAATCCACACTGAAGAGAAACCGTATGAATGTAATCAGTGCGGAAAAGTTTTCAGACGCACCTTCAATCTGGCTCGGCATGAGAGAATCCACACTGGAGAGAAACCTTATGAATGTAATTGTTGTGGAAAGACTTTCAGATGCAGCTCCAGTCTGGGTAAACATCAGAGAATCCACACTGGCAAGAAACCTTACAAATGTAATCAATGTGGGAAGACTTTTGCACAGCCTTTCAATCTTGTTGAACATCAGAGAATCCACACTGGAGAAAAACCATATGAATGTAATCAGTGTGGAAGGGCTTTCAGATGCAGCACCAGCCTTGTTGAACATGAGAGAATCCACACTGGAGAGAAGCCTTATGAATGTAATCAGTGTGGAAAGGCTTTTAGACGCAGCTCCAATCTTGCTCGCCATCGAAGAACCCACACTGGAGAGAAACCTTATGAATGTAATCAGTGTGGGAAGACTTTCACACAGACCTTCAGTCTTGTTGAACATGAGAGAATCCACACTGGAGAAAAACCATATGAATGTAATCAGTGTGGGAAGACTTTCAGATGTAGTTCTAGTCTGGGTAAACATCAGAGAATCCACACTGGAAAGAAACCTTACTAATGTAATCATTGGGGAAAGACTTTCACACAAACTTCCAATCTTGCTCGCCATCGAAGAACCCACACTGGAGAGAAACCTTATGAATGTAATCAGTGTGGGAAGACTTTCAGCTCCACTCCAGCCTTGTTGAACATGAGAGAATCCGCATTGGAGAGAAACCTTATGAATGCAATCAGTGTGGGAAGATATTCCGATGCAGCTCCAATCTGGGTAAACATCAGAAAATCCACACTAGAGAGAAAACTTACGAATGTACTCAGTGAAGTAAAACCTTTCAGCAACAGTCATCTCTTTATTTCCCATAAGAGAATTCATACTCAATAGAAACTGTATCACTGTCATTCATGAGGAAAAGCATTCAAATGGAGCATGTATCTTGTTAGATGTCAGAAGTTTCATTCTGTCCACAAGCTCATTATAAATTCATGATGGAAAAATCTTAGTCAGATTATCTCTTTACATTCATTCATAGTGGAGAGAAACACTAGACATCAGAAAACAAGATTTATAGAAGCCATGATTGAGGGAAAGTCTTGACCTAGAGCCCTTACTTGAATGGACATTGGAGAAATGATGCTGGAGATAAAACTTATGGATCTAATTAATAAGGAAAGATCTCCTGCTTCAGTACAGATCTAATTAGACACCCCAAATTTTGTACTGTGCAGAAAGCCCTACAAATGTAATTTTTCTGTGGATTTTTAAAAATTACTATTCAAAAATAGTCCATATCATTCACATGCGCATAACTTCATCAAGCATACGCCAATTGATTAATATCCCCCTTGTTGTCTGTCTTGTTTTTGTACACAAAAAATTCTGATGGAAATATTTTGGTAACTGTTGGATATTTGTTTCTGTAATGATTTCTTTCGGCACTAAGTGGGGCAATGGTTGCTCTTAGAGCCTCAAGACCTGAGTTGAAATTCATTCTTAGACACTTACTAGCTATGGGACCCTACGCAAGCCACTTAATCTATTACTGCCTCAGTGTTCCTCATCTGTAGAATGTGTATATTAATGATACTTTCCTCCAAGAATTGAAGTGAAGATCAAATGAAATAATACTTGTATAGAACTTTGTAAATATTAAATCACTATTTAAATGTTAGCTGTTGTTATTCTTTGGACTGCTGAAGTCATTGGCTTAAAGATATGGACATTTTAGTCATTTGTAATTTAAATTGACATTCTAAACTGTAAAGGAAGGCAGTATGTTTTATAACAAGGGTGCTGGGTTTAGCATCAGGAAGATGGGTACAAATATACCTTAGGTGCTCTAATGTGTAACACTGGGCAAGTAACAACCTGTTTTTGCTCATTTTTCTCATTTAAAACAAGGAGGTCGGCCTTAGTAGTTTGTAGGTCCCTTTCAACTCAAAGTATTTGCTCCCATATTTATATGTCTCTATTGACAGTTTCTGTTCTGGAAAGGAGGCCTAATGGGACCAAATATGAAACTATAGCATCACTATTCTGTAGTAGTTAAAAAATAGAAATTGAGAATTTGAGATGGATCAGGTGCATAATATACAAAAGAAAATGGGAACTGGATCCAAAGTGACAGACCAGCATGCTTATCTCTAGCTCTTACAATCCACTTCTTTTTAACGATTTAAACAAATGTGTCTAAATATTGAACAAAAAGAGACAACAGAAATGTCAGTGAATTGTTTTTGTAGTTCAAGGAAGTTTAGGAGGATATAAAGAGACATTTGTGGATGCAGGGGTGGGCACTAGCTGGTAACCTGGTGCAGTGGAATTGACATTGACCTAGGGGCTTTGGAGCTGACAGCAGCAGAGGCAGAAGCACTGGAATGGCAATGGGGCTGTAAGGTTGGTTATAAAGAGATACTTTGGGACCCCAGAGCTACTGCTGTGCACAGGATCAAGAGAATTTGGCAGCTCTGTCATCTGTTACCCAGTTTCCTGTCTGAATTTCAGATTGAAGATTCAGTTACATAGGGACCAGTTGCCCTATCTGTGTAAGGACCAGAGTACAGACCAAGAGAGAAGTGACCAAGTCTGTGCTTGTCACACCACTTTGGAATCACTAAAAACTTACAAGCTTGTAGACCTAGCAGTAAAAGCAGCAGAACATTTAAGGCAGAAAATCAGGCCAGACATCTTCTCTCTCCCCCCTCCCCTCCCCCCGTTCTTCCCCCCCCGCCCCCAGTTGTGAGCAGAGTTTTATAATGGAGCAATAACAATCAATGAATTGGATATGCAACTATATAAACATGGAGACCAAAGTCAAGAAGTAGACTGGGAAAATGAGCAAAAAATGATCTGGCCTTAAGTAGCTACTGTGGTGACAGGGAAATTAGGGAAATTCAAGACCCAATACAAAACATCTCTAAGCCTCAAAAGAAAATGCAGATTGAACACATGTCCAATTAGAATTCCTTGAAGACCTAAAGAAAGAAAAAAGCAAAAGAAGAATTTAAAAAAATGGTAGAAAAAACATTGAGAAAAAAACCCCATAAATTATGGCAGTAGAACAAGTAGTAAAAGAGGTACAAAGGATACAGAAAAAAAAATTCTTAAAAATAAGAATTGGCCAAATGGTAAAAGAGGTACAAAACTTCAGTAAAGAAATTAATTCTGTAACAGAATTGTTAAGTGAAAGCTAATATATTTATGAGACATTAAGAAATGATGAAGTCAGGGGCAGCTAGATACTTATTGGCTGTGTGATCCTGGGCAAAGTCACAACCCCAATTGCCTCAAAAAAATGATAGTCAAAAAACAAAAAAGTTATAATTATGAAATATTTCAGAAAAAAGTTATTTGGAAAAGAGATCAAAGAGAGATTTAAAAATTTTCTGGATGGCCTGAAAGCCATAATTTTTTAAAAAGTGTATCAAGAAATGTATATCAAGAAATTATAAAGAAAAATTAGCCAGATACCTTTTAATTCAAGAGCAAAGTAGAAATTCAAAGGCTGCACTGACCAATTCCTAGAAAAAGTTTCCAAATGAAAACTCTGGCTTATTTTAAACAAAACCCAGTAGTGTCAGGTAAAGGAGTAAGTATAAGCAATCAGAAAGTCAATTTAAATACCATGAAGCCACAAAAAGAGTTTTACAAGATTTAGCAGCTACTATTAAGAACATTTGTAATGTTATTCTGGATGACAAACAATTTATAGGACTAAAACAGGCGCAGCTAGGTGGTGCAGGCAGGTTCCAGCCCTGAAGTCAGGAGGACCTGAATTTAAATCTGGTCCCAGACACTTAACACATCCTACTGTGTGACCCTGGGCAAGTCACTCAACCCCAATTGCCTCAGTTAAAAAAAAAAGTATTAAAACTAGGAATAACCTCAGCAAAATTCAGTGTGATCTCTCAAGGAAAAAAATGAATATTTTCTGAGAGAACTTAACTTTTAAACGTTTCTAGGGTCTAGAACTGAATAGAAAGAATGACATATAAACACAAAATTCAAGAGAAACATAAAAATAGTATAATAAACCACTTCCATTCTTATGTGGGAAGATGATAAATGTATCCTTTTAAGAACTTTATAATGATAAGGGTAGTTGGGAGGAGACTATACAGAGATTTTGTGTATGAGTTTATTTTTTTGGGATAATTTCAAAAAAATGGACAAGTGAAAGAAGGATGCATGGGGAGGGGACAGTAAAGAAAGAATAGGGAAACTTAGAGAAAAAAGTAATGCAAGGAAGACTTAAAAATGGAGAAATAATTGATCAATGAATTGGGTATGCAACTATATAAACAATAAATTAAAAATCTTTAAACACCAAAATGGAAATCTTGAAATCAAAAATGTATAAAATTGAAAGTAAAAAAATTATAAACAAAAACTTACAAAATACATAAATTACTGGCTAGTTTGATTTAAAAAATGTAATTACTCATCAAAAATAAAACAGGTGAATGTTCAACCAATGAAGATGAAATTGAAGCAACAATTAGGAACCATTTTGCCCAACTATAAACCAGTTTAACTCGATCTAAATGAAATGAATATTTACAAAAATGCACGCTGTTTAGATTAATAGAAAGGAAATAAAGTATTTAAACAATCTTATGAATGTAAACTAAAGTCATGAATGAATTACCTAAGGGAAAAAAATCCCATGAATCAGTTGGAATTAGAAGCAAATTCTATGTAACATTTAAAGACCAATTCCAACTGGAAAAAAAATTCAGAAACTGCTAAAAATAAGAACATAAGGTTTGCCAGCAGGATAGTTCATCTCTCTTAAGAAGGTAACATTTAACACAAAAGCAAAGTGCACGTGAAGCTTGGATATATGATTCTTAGTGTTTGATTTCAGGTAAAAGTCCTAATTAACCTTTTCAAATAGCCAGTCCTACAGCAACCACTTTATTCATAGGGTATCTAAATTAACCAGTTGGGAAACGTTCTTGTTTCAAAAGGAAGTCATATAACAAAGACTGAACAAAAGGGTCATTACATGAAGGCCATCCTTTCTACTTTCCCAGCACATTTACTTTTAGCAAATTTGAGATCCACTCTTTGATCTGCTCATTGCATTTCCCTTGAAGGTTGAAGGAAGTCTCATCGACTTGATAATTCAGAAAACTTAATTGAATTCAAAACTAAAAACAATATCAAATTATAGTAACCAAATATTTTCTCTCAAGTAGCAAGTTTTGCTAATCACAGTTTAAGGTTAGTTACAGTTATTATTTTTCTCACATTATTGCAATAACAATAACAGGTTTACAAGGCCTTTCAAAAAAGTTACTTTATTTCGGATTAGTAAAAGTTACATTATTTAGGGTTAGTAACATTTTTCTTCTTTAGTTTAAACGACCAATCATTAGCAATTAAGAAAATAATTATATTCTGGAATTCCACATAGATAATGAATATTTGATAATTCATTCAAAAGCCTAATTAGTAGGAGTCTGCAGACTAAGTTATCCATTTCTTTAGGTATTGTATATTAACTCCCATGGCAAAAAAAAAAAAAATCTCGAGATGTAACAGCAATATGTATCATTTTCATTTCATAATTTTCATAATTATCCATCATCCAAGTCACTTCAGTATTAAAAACATAAGCCTCCCACTCTCACTCATTATTTTGGTAGTGATATTAGTGATGGAAGAATAGATCTTCTCAGGAAACTAATTAATCACTATAGAATTTCACAACATTTAGAAGGTTTTCTTCCCCAGATCTGATAAGATTTGATGACTTTGCCCAAGAAAACCTGGCAAGTTTACAGAGAGGATTTTACATTCTCTTCCCTTCATACACAACTCCCTTCTCTTCGTACTTTTCACATTCAATAAATAATTATTATTCTTTTTAAGTCAGTCATATCTAATTAAATACTTGATAGTTTATCACATTATGACAACAGCCTCTGCTGACTTCATAGTTTTATAGCCAGGTCAAAAGATAAGTTCAGTTGAATGAGTCTTCAAATGATTTTACGTAGAAGGTCACTTCATTCACTTTATTAATTTTGACATCCTATATGTATTGCATTCAAGACAATTTTAGAATAATTGTAAATCTGATTATATTTCTCGCAATACTTTTCACATTTTCTAAATCTATTGCCTTAATGCTAATTATTAAGTGAATTTTTCACTGTGTCCTGATCTACTTGTAATAGGTCAAACATCACAATTTTCCCAATAAGAGAACACATTTCACATTAAATGAGATTAGAATAATCTCAGTCACACCTGGATCTCTATATACAAATGGCATCATACAAATCTCAGTTTTCCTATGAGTCACTTACTGCCAGAACCTTAAATTGCAAGGCCTGTTACTCTTACTTAGTCTACTTCCATAGATTTAATGTGATAGTCCTATATTTTCTCTTCTCTTTTAGGGTTCATGAGGATTTTTTGAAACATGGAAATTGCAACATACTCTCTGTTGTGCAATACTTAAATTATCAATTTATATTCCTTACACTAGGATGAAAACATACCCTTCCAATGGTTCTCCAGATACAGAATTTTGGTATGCAGCTCTCAAATATCTCATATTCTAAATTTATTACTATCGTTTTATAAGTATAACTAGATAGAATTTTAAATTACTAACAAGTATTTCTCTTAAAAGTTTCTCAATAACTTTCTACCCATCCTCTTCTCATACCTAATTGCTTGAAATTTCTCTCCTCTTCTTTTAAAAATTTCCTTCCATTGAACTTTAATTCAAGCCCCTCAAACTTCAAAATAGCTTCTTTCTTGGTTTCTTACATATTCTGATGCAGCATTTCTCTTCCTTTCTCCTATTTTCTCAGTACCTCTAGTCTATATTTCCCAATCTTATCCCAGCTATCTATAGAACAAATCTTCCCTCTATCTAATTTCTCTCTTGCACTTTAACACAAGTTCCTATTATACCAGTTTATTGCTATACTTTGAATTTTAGGATTTGTAAGAGTAAAATTTTTGTAATTTGTAATTTGTAAATTCATGTCCTCTAAAAACTTCTTTTAGGTGATTTTGCTTCTAGTTTACCTAAATTATCATTCATAGAAGAAAATAGAGTCAAAAAGATAAAACATTTCCTTAAATTAAACTTTACTTATTTTCAGTATATGTAAGGATTTGTTTTAAACAAACTCTTCAGTTTTGTGTCATTAAAATGGCCCATTTTACTTCCTGTGACCCTCTCTTCCTTGCTTTTTCATAAAATCCTCTCTATCTATATTGATAGAACTAGTTTTCCTCCTTTCCCCCCTTCCTGTGTTTATATCTTTCTACTCTGGGGAAATCATGTGGTATTTTCTGTCCTTCAGTCCTTATTATGGACAATATCCCAAAGACCAGTGGGTGAGTTATCTAGAGGAGTGAAAACAATGCCCACACAGAAACCATGAACAGTTTTCCAAATCTTTCCAGAGGATTTGTGCTGTTCAGACTTCCTCTTGTGTCTAGAGAGGTCTGACCCATGCCTTAATCATTCCCTCTGTCTTGTCCTTTGGGCTGATCCCACTGTCAATTTCATCCTATTTTACAAACAATATTTAAACACCGATTGCATGAGGAGTCCTCTGGTTAGACTGGGATAGACCCCCAGCATTTGGTGAGAACCTTTTCCCAAGGAAGATCTGGGCCTGGCAGCTTCCAATCAATTTAACAAAGGCTTCTTGAACACCTGTCAGTCATATATCACACCTTGTTCAGTCATTCCCCAATTGTTGGGAAATTTCCACAGTTTCCAGTTCTTTATTACCACAAAGAGCAACTCTAAATATATTTTATACATATTAACTCTTAACTTTTTGTCTTCTTTCTTTTTTAATCTCTTAGTAGTGTATCACTGAGTTTAAGAGTACATGGAAGGTGTCATGCTCCTCTTTGGAGGGGGGGGGGGGAATGGGCTGAGCTGAAGAACAATATGGACTTTTTTTTCAATTAGCATCCTCCTAGGATTAGGTTCAGTGACACTATCCCCACCAGTGCCCAGTCTCAACTCTTTTTTTACTCTGCATTTGAATTTCTGACTCTTCCCTCCTCCCTCAGTTAATTCAGGGGATGCTGGTTCTCCTTGTCCTTGCAACTCCATTTTCCTCTGTCCCTGGTGGGATCATCTTCACCCTCTCTATGGGAACATAGTATTCCCTTTGTAGCCCAGGGTTATGTGAGAGCATAAAAAGAGTGTACCTTTCAAATGATTGTAGAAATTCAGTCACAGAGTCCCGAGATCCTGGGCTAATATGGTTATTATACACCTCATTCTGGACCCTCCTTGGCTCCCGTTTGAGGTGCAGACTGGCCATTTTCAAGGAAGAGCTGCCATGTGGGAGATGGGAACCGAAACCAGCCTCAGCAGACAACAGAAGTTCTCTTCCTCAAACAGCTTCTGACACATAACAGTAACAGAACAAGCTTTCCCCCAGTCTATAGAGAATGTACAGGATTTACTAAAAGTCCACAAACAATTCACACGATGCCATTTCTTTTCTTTTCTTTTTTTTAAGAGTCCTCAGAATTCCCAGAACCACTATGCACTTTGGGTCCCATCTGGAATAGAACTAAGTTTGGAGGCAAGCTGGGGAACACCCCATGATATTTAAGTGAGTTTACCTTTCTATAGGGATATATGTAGCCCTTTAGGCTCTCAGTGCCATCCTGTGTTGAAGTCTACTGAGAAGAAATCTGAGCATGATAGTAATCTGGGAGCCACTCCCCCAAATTCAGGTAAATTTACTTTTCTGCAGGGACGCATGTAACTTCTTAGACTTTGAATTCCATTCTGTGCTTTGAACTTTCTGCAGTAGAAAAACAAATCTGTGGCTTCTGAAGGGGCAATCCTCTTTCCATTAAACTCACCCTGTCTAAAGAAACATGCGAAAAAGGAAAGGGCAAATTCAGAATCCTGACTTTTCCTTACTGTGACTTTGTAGTCCTAAGGTATGCTTGGTTTTATATATATATATATATATATATATATATATATATATATATATATATATATATATACTCTTCTTCCTTTTATAGGCTAAATCTTCACACAGGCTCTTCTCTTCCTGATAAAAGACTGAGTTCCATTGCTTTCCACCTTGGAATTGGTCAAGAGGCAACTCCTGGGGAACACTCATTATGTAATGCCATTAGATAAGACATCAGCTTGGGGACAATCATCATCTTTATGCAGATATTTCTCAGATGTATTTTTCCAGCTAGATTCTTCTCTCTCACATTGCCAAGTGATGAGACTTCTCCAGATGGGGTATTCTAAACTTCTCTATTTTACCATGCCCAAATCATCACTTATTTTCTTCCCAGCCCTCTCCCGCCCTCCCACCCAGCCCTGACAAAAGGAATCAGTATATTCCTTGCCAACTTTTTTTCTTATTGACCAGGGCAACCCTGTGCTCACAGTTTTACAGCCTCTCCATCTTGGTGTCATCCTTAATACCTCAATGATAATCTTCCTATATAGACAATCCACAGGTTTTGTCCTTGATTGCTTTATAATATCTCTCTACTAGACACTCTTCTGTTCCTCACATAATTGCCACTATGGGGAGAGAGAGAGAGAGGGAGAGAGAAGTGCTTGTCACTTCTTACAATTCAGAAACAAGTTGATTGGCTATTTCCTCAAAGGCCTGTACCTTATTCCAGAAGCCAAGATGATGGAGTAAGCAGAAAATTGCCTAAAATCTCCCATGTTCACTTCCAAACCATCATAAAATAGTACCACAAAATGAATTTTAGAACAGCAGAACCAGCAAAAAGACAGGATGAAACAATCTTCTAGCCCAAGAAACTTGGAAGGTTGGCAGGGGAGGTTTGTCTTAGGTAAAAGCAGGACAGGAAGCATCTCAGCTAGCCAGCAGCCAGCCTTGTCTCAGCAGTGAGCCCCAGTGCAGTGAAGCCAGCAACCATTAAAAATAGGACACCCCTCACATGCCTCAGCATAGCCAGACAGACAGCTAGTTGTCAGTACTGGTAAACTGCTGAACTCCCACAATCTCTAGCAGAACCAATCACTCCACTGTACTCCCTCAATGCAGTACCAGATATGGGGTCTCCATGTGTCTCAGGGCAACACTAGTGCATCATCAGGTAAATAGTCAAGGCCTGCAATACTTGACACAAATACCTTGGACAGTGTCCCTTTCTCTCTAGGAGCAGAGCTCAAATTTGAAAGTGATGAAAAAACCTGGAAAAGATAAGAAAACAACAACAACAACAGCAACAAAGAATCTGGATCAGAGAACAATTCATAGAAACAATCAATAATTTCATTAAAAAAATTACCACAGTGGGGCAACATAACAAAATTTGTGGGAGGAAACCAAAATAGTATTTAGGGAAAAAATTTATTTCTCTGAATTTTTATGATTCTCTGAATTTTTATATCACTAAAATAGAGAAAGAGCAAATCAATGAATGGAGTATGCAACTAAACAACAAAAAAAGAACACATTAAAACCTTGCCTATTGACACCAAATTGAAAACCCAGAAAACCAAAAGTGAGATTAATAAAAATAAGAGTAAGAAAACTATTGTGCCATTAAATAAAAGTAGGAGTTATTTTTATAAAAAAGCCAATGAGATAGATAAGTCGTTGGTTAATTTAATTTAAAAAAAGAAAGAAGAAAACCAAATATTCAGTATCAAAAATTAAAAGGATAAAATTATCACCATTAAAGAAGAAATTGAAATAACAATTAGGAAGTATTTTATCCAATTATTTTCCAATAAATCTGATAATTAGCAAAATTGAAGAATATTTACAAAAATACAAGTTATCTTGATTAACAGATGAGGAAATAAAATGCCCAAATAACCCTATCTTAGAAAAAGAAATTGAATAAGACATTAATGAACTCCCTAGGGAAAAACTCCCAGGGCCACATGAGTTTACAAGTGAATTCTACAAAACTTTATAAGAACAAATAATTCCAATATTATAAGAATTATTTGAAAAAAATAGGTAAAGAGGGAGTCTTTACAAGTTCCTTTTATGACATAAATATGGTGCTCATACCTAAACAAGGAAGAATTAAAACTGAGAAAGAAAACTATAGACACATTTCCCTAATGAATATCAATACAAAATTTAAAAATAAAATACTAATAAAGAGGTCATAACAATGTATCTTAAGGATCATACATTATGATCAGGTAGAATTTATACCATGAATTTAGGGTTAGTTCAATATTAGGATGACTATCAACATAATTGACCAAATCAATACTACAACACCCATTCCTATTAATAAGATTAAAGAACATAGGAGTAAAAGGAGCATACCTTAAAATGATAAGCAATATCTATCTAAGAACCATAAGGAAGCCTTATCTATAATGGAGATAAACTAGAAGTCTTAAAATCAGTGTAAAGCAAGGATGTCCATCATTGCCACTATTATTTAATATTGTTCTAGAAATGTTAGCTATAGCAAGGAAAGGGAAAAGAAATTGAAAGAATTAGAATAGGCACCCAAGAATCACAACTATCATTCATTTCAAATGATATAATAGTTATTTAGAGGATCCTAGAGAATCAACTTAAAAAACTACTTGAAATGAACAACTTAAACAAAGTTTCAGATTAGAAAATAAGCTTACAATAATATCCAACATTTCTCTTGTGACCAACAAAGCTCCCACAGCAAGAGATAGAAAGAAAAATCCCTTTTTAAAATAACTGTAAATTGATGGCACATGTATAGACTTTGCCCAACTGCCTACCATCTTTTAATAGGGGGGAAAGGAGGAAGAAAAATTTGGAATTCAAAATCTTATAAAAATGAATGCTAAAATTTTTCTTGACATGGAACTGGGGGAAAATGAAATACTATTAAAAATAAAATAAATGTAAACAACATAAACTACTTGGGATTCTACTGGCCAAGACAAAGCCAGGAACTATATAAACCCAGTTACAAAACATTTTTCACACAAATAAAGCCAGACTAGGAGTCAAAAAACCTAGGTTCAAATCCTGGGCCTGAAATTTACAAGGCATTAGGTCTTCCATCTGTTCTCCTAGACTAAGCTTCCATTGTTTCACTAGGATTAGTAACTGTTGTGGAAGTCATTGTAGTCCATCTCTTGACTCCCAGTTTTATGGTTTTTTCCTAATCTAGGAAAAAACCTCTTTCTATTGTAACACACTGTTGCCCGGCCATTTCATTAAATTCAGATGCACATTTTAAAGCACTTATGTGTCAGATAGTGCGCTAAATGCTAGTATACAAAAATTAAAAAAAAAGAAAGTTCTACTTTCTTTTTAAAAAAAATTGCTTTCTTTTTTTCCTGGTTATACATGTACATTCATTAAAAAAAACACAATTTCTTTATTGTGTGGGACAGTTTTGACACAAAAAACAATCAGAACTCTCAGAGGAAGAAAACGCACAAAGAGTTTATTATGATCTTGGGAGAAAGGGCATCTCCCATCTGACAAGGTATTTGTCATCAAAAGAAGTGCAAAGTAAAAGCTGCAAAATACAAGGCTTTTAAATAACTTAAATGCAGAAGCTCCCATCCTTGCCTGGCTTTTTCTCCCATTGTTTGGGGGAGTCCATGATTAAATTCTAATAAAGGAAATATTACCCAGAAATAAAATAATACAAGTCAATAATAATAAGCTTTTAATTTAAATATGTCTAGAGAACTGCAATACAAGCAGATATCCTTGGAAAAGAGAATTCAAAACCATCATCACCTTTAAAAGAAGTACTTAAAGGTTAATTAAGAGGTTATGGGAAACAGGAGGGGACAAACACTTGCAACTTTTAGCTGTAGCTCTATTTGTCATTATAAAGTCTCAAATCACAATTAAGGCTAAAGTTTAAGGCTATATTCCTAGGAGAAAGTCTTCACTCAGTTAATTTCACTCATTCTGAATCATATTGGGAGGAAAAAAATCAGAACAAAAGGGAAAAAATGAGAGGGAAAAAAAGGCAGAAGAAAAATAAAAAAAAGTGAATAAAAGATGTATTGATTTACATTCAGACTCCATAGTTCTCTCTGTGGATGCAGATGGTGTTTTTTATCCAAAGATTATTGAAATTGCTTTGGATCACTGAACTATTGAGAAGAACCAAATCTTTCATTGTTGATCATTGTACAATGTTGTTACTGGGTACAATGTGTTCCTGGTTCTGCTTGTTTTGCTCAGCATATATAAATCTTTTCATGCCTCTCCAAAATTAGCTTTTTTGTCATTTTTATAGACCAATATTCCATAATTTATTCAGCCAGTTCCTAGTTGATGGGCATTTACTCATTTTCCAATTCTTTGTCACTACAAAAAAACTGCTACAAACATTTTTGCACATGTGAGTTCTTTTTCTTCATTTATGATTTCCCTGGGATACAGACTCACCAATGGAACTAATGGTTCAAATGATATGTACAGTTTTATAACTCTTTGGGCATAGTTCCAGATTGCTATTCAGAATGGTTGGATCATTTCACAACTCCATCAGCAGTGTATTAGTGTTCTAGTTTTCCCACATCCCCTCCAACATTTATTATGATCTTTTCCCTGTAATCTGAGAGGTATGAGGTTGTACCTCAGAGTTGTTTTAATTTACATTTCTGTAATTCAAGAGTGAGTTAGAATATTTTTTCATTTAACTATAGATGGTCTTAATTTGTTCATCTGAAAATTGTCTGTTCATATCCTTTGATCCTTATCATTTGAGGAATGATTTGTATTCTTATAAATTTGACACAGTTCTTTATATATTTTAGAGACGAGACCTTTATAAGAAACACTGGCTGAAATTTTTTCTCTTGTTTTGTGCTTTCCTTTTAATCTTGTTCGCATGTAAAATTTCTACTTTTAAAGAGTTTGAATTATATTGGGCGAGGGGGACAAAATTTAGTATAAAATGTATAATTCAAGCTAATTTGAGGAAAGGAGGAAAAGGAGGAAGAGGACGAAGCAAGAAGATGGAAGAGGAGGATTGAAGAAAAGAAAATTTAAGAGGAGGATGTAAAAAAAGGAGAGAGGAGAGGATGGGAGAGGGATGGAATGAAAGAAAGAGAGGGGTACAGAGAGGAGAGGAAAGAAAGAGAAAACTACTGAGATTCAGTAAAGATTTTTTTTGTTAGAAATAGTACATAATCTGAGCCTTGAAGGATCAATGATTCTGAGAAGTGAAGATGACAGAGGAGTCCCTTCCAGGCATGGGAGGTAATGTGTTCACAAGTCTGGAGGAAGGAAATGAAATATCAAAGTTGGGACATCACTAGTTCAATTTTGCTGGAATATCAAGCACAGTTTCTTGCATACAACAGACAATTAAAAATACTTGTTGAATTGATTGGATCACATTTGATTGGATTGAAGGTGGAATTCATAAAAGTAGAAAAATGAAATAAAGCTGGAAAGGCAGGTTGGTCCCAGAGTGCAGAGTGCCTAGAAAGCCCTGATAAGAAGTTGGTATTTTATTGTGGAGACAACAGGGAGCCCAAGATGATTTGTGAACAAGGAAATAACAGGATGACTAGTTTCAAAGAGTAGTTGTTGATGATTCCATGAAAGCATGTTGGGATGTCCCCAGCAGAGTGCTCATGGGTCTGTGCTTGGCCTTGCCTTGTTGATCTTTGTCCCTAATGACTTGGATACAGATTGATGGCATTGTCATCAGATTTCCTCAAGACACAAAGCAGGGAAGGACCCACCTAACACTGAATGAAGAGTCAGGATTTCAAAAAAGTCTATACAGGTTAGAGTGGAGTTCTTTTTTACCCAGGGTTGCTTTATTTTCTTGATTACATATTAATATAATTGATTCCCTTGGTAATCATACATTTTACATTTTGCATTTAAAAACATTGTTTTAAGGAACAGAGTCTTCATCAGACTGACTTCCAAAGGGACCCATGGACACATACAAAAGTGAAGAACTTTGGGACTAGAATATTGGGCTGAATCTAATTAGACAAAATTCAATAGGAATTTCCTCAGTTGTAGGGATAGTTAGCTTCAATTTTCTAGATGACTGTATAATCTTTCCCCCACTAGGTGGTGCAGTAGATAAATCATTGGATCCTTATTAGCTATACTTAACTTTTCTTAGCCAAAAATTTTAAATCCTTAAAATAGGAATAACTATAGCACCTACTTCGAAGAGTTATTGTATCAGAAGTGATATATAGATCTGTAGCTAGATGCAAGGATAGATAGGTGAATAAGCGGATTGATAAAAAGGAAGAAAGAGGGAGAAACCAAGGAAAGAAGGAAGGGAAGAAGAAAGATAAGTAGGGGCATAGAGTGAATATGTATATACAGTTAATAGATAAATAGATTGATAGGGGTTTGCAAATTTTAAAGTATTTAATATTTAAAGTATTAAAGTATTAAATAAATTATTAAATAAAATATTTAAAGTATTAAAAATGAAGTTTTTTACGGGACTAAAATCAACTTCCTAGGTGTAAGATAGAGAAAAGATAGGCAAACAGCAACTGATATGAAAAAAAAATATCTGGGGATTTCAGTAGACAGCAAGCCCAATGAGGCAGCAGCAGTTTGATGTGGCAGCCAAAAAAGCTGATGGATAGTTGGGCTAACTTAAGAGGGTCATGGCTCCCTAGGAATAGGGAGGTGAAAGTCTATGGGATAATGTGGTCATTTCTAAATTTTATGGGAAGCAGGACACTGATAAGCTAGAGAATATTCAGAGAAGGGATCTAAGTTGTGGAGAGTCTTGTCTATTTCATAAGAACAGTGGCTGAAGGATCTGAGGAAAGTTTAAGCTGAAGAAAAGAAAACTCAGGAAGGACTTGAGAGTCAAGTCTTGGAAAGGCTATCATGTGGAAGAGGGCTCAGATTAGTTATATTTTGATCTCAGAAGGCAGACATAAGAACAATGGATGGAAGGTGTGAAGAGGATAATTTAGTTTTGATGGCAGGAAAGACTTTCTCCTCATGAAAGCTAGTCCAAAGCAGAATGGGTCTCTTTGAGAAGCACTTGGAGATCTGAACACAGAAGCTGAATAACCATTTGTCTGGGAAATTATTGAAGGTCTTCCACACATGGACGAGATGCAGTAGTTAGTCACTGAAGTCCTTTCCAACTGGTGAATTTTGTGATTCGGTCATGTCATCCTTTCTTGACTCATGAGACCAACACCCTAATTCAATCCCGCATCCTCTCTCATATGGACAATGATCATTTCTACTATTTGGTCTTCCAACTTCTGCCAATACAAAACTCTGCCAATAAAGTTTTCCTAGGGTATATGTCTGATTATCCCTTCCTTATTCCAAAACCATTAATGATTTCAGAGTGAAAAGAAACTTCATTCTGAGAAGAAGGCAAGCAGCTTCATGTTCAATTTTTTATGCAACAAGAGTCCAAACCACCAGGTGGCAGTCCAAGTCTTGAGTAGACATCATGAGTGTTAGGAGAATGAATTTTGTTTTTGTTTTTTTCAATTACATGTCATAATTTTCAACACATTCATTTTTTAAAAAAATATAGTTCCAAATTTCCTTCTTCCCTTTGTCCTCTCCCTTCTCCTTGAGAAGGCAAGAAATTTGATATAGATTATGTGTGTGAAGTTTGCTTAGGATGGACTAGCTGACCCTTGAGGTTCCATCCAACTCTAACTACCTGTTAGGGTTGCCCACATGTCCCCTTCACTCCCCTCCCCCAATCTAAGCCATGATAACACACCAAAAACCTGTAACTATTCTAATGTTCAAAGATCCCTTTTACCTTCCTCAAGCTGCTCCCATCCAGGCTGGTTCCAGGGTCTCTCAAGGAATGGACATAGATGGACCAGAACTATGGAAGAGGAGAAAGACTCCACCCAGGCAGGCAGAAACTTCTGATTTATGACCTTGGAAAGTACAGACAGAATATGAGAACATCCATTTGTCTGTCAGAGAAGAGAAAAGGAAGAAAAAAGAAGGAAGCAGGATTATTGTAAGAGATGTTCTTAGTGACATCAATGGAGGCAGGCAATGTTGGGCTTAGGCCATTTGATACAATTCAAGGAAACATCCATTTGTCCATAAATCATCCACCAGTATTTCTGAAGCTCCTACTATCTGTAGCTGGGCATTGTTTTAAGGGCTGAGGATATAAAGACACAAATGAAAATTAGTCACTCCTCTGAAGGAACTTCCAGTTGAACAAGGGAGACCCACCTGGATATACAGAAGTAGATACAAAAATCTTTAGGGATAAGACTAATGATTTGATTAGAGAAGGAAACTCTAAGCAGGACATCTTCCTTTACATATTTAGGTCTAAACCTGTTCTATATTTTGTAGCATTACCTACTTGGAGAGTGAGAGGTTAAATGAGTTGGAGCCAGTAAGTGTCAGAGGTCAGTCTTTTTGTAGAAGGCCAGTTTGCCACAATAGTTATGGTACAAATCATAAACAAAATAAATTAAAAAATGAGAAGCAATCTGGAATGGGAAAGGTGTTGAGTCACTGAGAAGATAAGGGAAGACCTCATATCAAAAGGTGATATGAAGAAGCAATGAAGGGGACTAGGGTGACAAGAGGTACTTCAGAGTCAACTTGGACCAGTGGGTCTGCTGAAAGGAAATTGACAGGGATATAGAGTATGGCGGTGGGTATTTCATCTTAGAATTTATTATAGAGAAGGAGGGGAAAGACAGGGCTGGCTTTAAAAACACCTTCGCCTTGGGCACAACAGTGGAGGGCAAGCAGTATCTCTGATCCACATCATGAGCATTTTACTCAATTCAAGATTTTAAACCAAGTGAGCTAGAGCAAATATCTAGAGGAATATTCAGTACTCATAACTAAACCATATTAACATGTGCCAAAATAGTGACACTGCTTTTTTTTATTATAGCTTTTTATTTATAAGTTATATACAAGGGTAATTTTACAGCATTGACAATTGCCCAATTTTTGTTCCAATTTTTCACCTCCTTCTCCCCACCCCCTCCCCCAGATGGCAGATTGACCAATACATGTTAAATATGTTAAAGCATAAACTAAATACAATATTAGTATACATGTGACACTACTTTCAATGTTGATTCATAATTTTAATGTTAAAGATCTTATCAAGGAAATAGCAAAACTCTCTGAGAAAAATAAAAACAATTGAATGTTCAATGAAATGATAAAAAAAGATAAGAGGGAAGGGAGAATAGCACTTCTAGACTTCAAATTATGTTATAAAACAGTAATTATAGAACCATCTGCTATTGGCTAAAAATAGAAAAGAGCAATAAAATAGAAATCAGTCACTGAGAGACAATAAAAACGATATGAATGGACACTCTCACCTTGTTGATTTCAAGAGAATGGAGGTAACAATTGATAGATATTGCACATATTTTCAGACATCTTTGATACATTGAACAGCTATATTAAATGTTCCTCTTATTTTACTTTTTCTTATGATACTATTTATTATATGCTATGGGCTCAGACGCCTGGTATGGAGCCATCCTCCTATAGTAGACACAGCTATAGTTGCCAGCATCCTGGGAGCTCACGGTGAGAAGGGAAAAGTTAACTGAGGTCCCAGCTGGGCCCTGGCTCTGCAGTGGCTGAAGACTGTCCCCTTTCTGCAGAGTGAATGTCGCTCTCCAGAGTGCTGACTGAGAGTTCTTGAAGTGGAAGTCCCATGCTTCCCAGGCCCCATCACTAGGAATGAATGGTAATGCTGACAGGGATGGCTTGGGGAGAGATCCTCTGAGGGGAAGAACATGTGGTGGTGGTGGTGGTGGGGGGTGAGGACACCTGGGTCAAATTCCTGCTCTGTCTCTCAGTTGTGAAATGTTTCAGTCATTTGGTCTGTCTGAGTCTAAGTTTGGTTGTTCAGTTTTTTGTCAATCATGTCCAGTTGTTAGGAGCTCATTTAGGGTTTTCTTGGGAAAATCTTTTGCCATTTTCTTCCCTACTTCATTTTAGAAATGAGGAAAATGAGACCAACTGAGTTAAATGATGTGCTCAGTCTCATATAGGCAGTAATGGTATGGACACAATTTGAATTCAGCAAGATAAATCTTTCAGTTTCCAAGCCCTGCTTCTATACCTTAAGCCATGAGTTTCATTTAAGTCCTTGCTACATGAGAGGTTGAACTTGAATATCTCTTGAAATTTTGTAGTTGCAGGTACAAATCTAAGGAGATTGTCACATTCAGGTGAGACAACCCAGTCTATGGTCTCATACATGTGATGACTCAAAGAAGAAAAGATCGTGGCCCCTCCTTCCTAATCTGGGCTATCACAGCTTAGTCTAAAACCAGGGTTTAGATCATATTTCAGGAGAGGGAAGGCTGAGACTTGTCTCCAGGCTCTGTCCCTAAGTCTTGCTGTGACCCCAGACTAGGCTTTTCCTCTCAGTTCCTCATTTGCTCATTGGTAATGGGAGGGTTTGGGCCTCAAGAACCTCCAAGGCCCCTTTCAGCTCTGAGTCTCTGTGATTTTTCCCTAAGCCCTAACAGCCCCATCATAAGTTTTTACCTAATAGTCCAGATTACAACAGAAATATCTTATGTCTTCCTATGCCCCTGATTCAGGATAGATCCAGGGCACAACTGCCTGTGTAGACATAATTCCCTTGTCTTTGTGAAATTCTTTCTGACAGAGCACAGAGGGGTTATTCTTAGGACTATTCTGTGTCCCTCACACCCGTCACCCAGCACCACTATCTCCAGGTATCAGTGGACTCTGATTCTCCATCCGAGGATGACTTGATCTTGTAAGTATGGCTGTAGCTCTCAGTGTCTTCTCAGGTCTCATAGAGGGGAAGGAGAAGTCAGTCCAGAGATCTGCTGAGGCCTATGGCTGTAAAGGTTCCTGAGTCTCAGCAGTCACACTGTGAAAAACACTTCTTTAAGACAGTCTGGGCCTTGAGCATCACAGAGTGATATTAGTTCCTGGGGCTATCATAAGGCCAGATTGGGCCCACAGAGTGGCTTTGGGGAGTTGTCCTGAGGAGAAAGGAGTTCTAGAGTTCAATGTCTGATGTCATTTCTAGGCACCCTCCCTTTAGCCCTCAAGAAAGAGGTAGTAGAAATTTTGCCTTTGTTTTCACTTACTTCTCTGGAGTCTACATAAGCTGGGAACACTCCTATTATCATGTGGCCCAAATCTGAGTTCATGTGAAACAAGAGAGAATCCTAGGTCTCCCCCTCCAGCAAACCATCCTTTCAACAATCCCTGGCTTTTATGCTGTCCCCATAGTTCTGTGGGCCTTCCTTTGTGGAGGATAGAATTGGAGACTTAGGGGGTTTCCATATCTACTCCCTAAACAGTCATCTTCAAGGCTTAGTTGGGATATGACCCTCTCTAGGAGGATGTCTTCCCGTAGTAAATACAGCTATAGCTCCCAGTGTCTTTGACCCTCAAAGATGGAAGTGAGAAAATGGCTGCTTTTTCTGTAGCGCTCTGTAGCTCTAAGGGCTCCAGACTCTTTGCCTCCAGGAGGGCAAAACTGTAGTCCTGAGAGGGTGACATGATGACATTTGACTCTAAATGGTTATTCTTCTCCCTAGGGTTATTATGGAACCAGTTCAGTTTGAAATTCTAGGTCTGGGCATGGCTCCTGTGAAAGGAGGAAGCAAGAGATCTAATCTCTCATATCAGCCTCTCACATTATTGCTTGAGAAGGGGTAGGGTGGGCTGAGGGTCCCTGGCCAGGTGGCTGGACCCGTCTTGTAGGCCTGTTCATTGCTCAGTAAGTTGGCTCCCAGGGTCACCAGAAATATGTTCTAGTCCAGGAAGGCTATGAATGTACAGAGCCATGGGAGGAGAAGTGACATGATTAGAGGTGATTATCCTCTCCCTCCTCACCCTTCTCACCTACTCCAAGGTATCCAGCCTTGGCCCTACAGCTGGGCTGCTGGACAAAGGCAGGATCTTAATGTGTCATCACTGACAAATTCAAATCTTTCTCTTAGCTTTGTGGTTTGGAAAGGTCTTTAAAAAAATAATTCCATGAGTGGATGGGCTTGGGTGTGGCTAGAGAGAAACACAGTTTCTGAGGAAGGGCCCTACCCATTTCTCATACTGTTGCATAGTGACTGATCCTTGTTCTGCTCCTCCTTGTCCATCCCTTAGTGAAACCAGAGCAGAGCTGTCAGGGCTGTGTGGTTCAGGATGGTGAGGGCAGACACTGGTAAGGAGGACAGGAGCTCCATCTGAATTGATTTATGAGAAATTATACATTATCTGGTTCTCCTGCCCCCACTCATCATCTATGAGCCATTTTTTGCTCCATGATGAGATAACCCAAAGATTAAGGGAATGAACCATCCCTGCTACCACCAGGGGTTCACAGTCCCAGTGATCACAGGGGCTCAGCTCAAACAGCCCCATTAGAGAATTCTGCCTATGAGCTTCATGCCATGGAAAGGGGAGCCGATGACTTTGCAGGGTAAGGGATAATTCTCTCTTCATAAAAGTTTGTTAAAGCCAGAATAGGATTCTAAAGGGAACAAAGAAAAAGTCATGGATAGAGGATTGGGACTTTAGTATATCATACTAATTTGAAACAATTAAGTAGGATGGAAGAAAGTCTAGAGAGTAGAGAGCTTTGACCTGGGCAGTGCATGGTTCAGAATCCTGAGTGAAGGCACTGGGTAGTGCATAGTTAGCTCTTCAGCTCAGTAAAAAGTAAGATTGGCAAATGTTCATTCACTGTAGGTGGAAAAAAAAGATGAATACATATTTGCAACATGGATGAGAGGGTCATTGGTCCTGTCCAATGGACAATCAATCTTAAACATTGACCAGGCTTTAAGTTACCTCCTGGGGATTCAAAGACAGAATGAATTGAATATGAAAATTGAAAGAACTTAAACATTGATCAGGTTTTAAGTTACCCCCTGGGGATTCAAAGACAGAACAATTTCAATATGAAAATTGAAAGAACTTGGGAGTGATAACAAAGAGTTTCCATTCCATCATGTTAGACGACAGATACTTGGGGCATGTTTATGCAGAATAAATATATACAGGCTCAATATAAAATAAATATTTGTTTGTGGGTAGAGATTTCATCTTCACAGTGATATATGAATAGATTCCTCAATGAATAGAAGGTCCCTGTGAGGCAAAGGTCAATGGGGGAGTGTTGGAATCTTTACAAAGTGTTAAGCCATTGGAGTTGATTTAATCTTAGAGTTATTTTGGGTCAGAACTTGAACTAGGTACTAAATACAACTGATGGAAACAATGCTTGTGTTCACACCTTTAGAGAGCTCATAAGTATCTAACTACTCAATGGAGTTCACACGTGTAGGGCTTAGTCCGAATTCACACCTCCCTTGAAGTTCTTAGGACCAGAGAGCACTCTGGGAGATAACCCACAATCCCTGCCTCGAGAAGGAGGAGTTAACCTTTGGGAGATGATATATATGGAGGAAGCTCTTGGAGCTAGGAAGAATTTCTCCGGAACATCGACAGGACTCTGAGATAGAACACTCTGGAAGAAAAGCCTACAAGCCCTAATCTAGTTCAAGTTCTGACCCAAAATAACTCTTTCTAAGATTAAATCAACTCCAATGGCTTAACACTTTGTAAAGATTCCAACAGGGGAGAGCATTATAAATATGGGAGATGGCCAAAACAAAGATACATCTCTATGTAGATATAGATATAGTGTATTCATACACACATATCACAGAACAGTGAATAGATCAAAATCATTTTTCATCTAACCATCTTGTGATTTTAGTGAATGAAAAGTTTGAGGTGTGAACAATGTAGTGAAACAGCAGTTCTAAACATTGCTGAGATCGATCAGTCACATGGATTTTAAGAAGAGGTCTTCCAAAATTAAACTGAAATAGTGCTCCTGTGCCATACTTATTTCATGCCATCGCGCCACCTAGCTGCCCCTTATTTTATGCCAGAATCAAAGTATCTTGCTTAGTGGGAATTGTGATCCTATAGGAAGAACGTGAAGAAATGAGGGAAAATTCTGTGTGTGGTGATCTGAATGATCATTGATCATAGATCTCCTGATGGAGCAAGCTAACTGATGATCTTATTCCAATATCTCCATGTTATCGATGAGGAAACTGGTGCTGAGGAAATATCAGTAACATTCAGTGTTAGAAAATGGAATATCATTTCCTCTGAGGACAGATTAAAAGAAGTGAGATATATTTAGCTTGGCATCTTTATTGTTAACATAGATTTTTATTAATCTTTTTGAGTTTTTTCATCTTCAGAATATCTTTCAGTATACCTTTGATACTCCTTCAGCATCTTCCCATAAAATCTCACAAAATCAATGATATTTTAAAGGAAAAAGAGAAAAAAAGAAGTAATATATCAACCCCAATCAATACTATGCAGATCCTTGAAAATATGTGCAATGTATCAAACTCATGGAGTTCACCTTTGCAGAGGAATGGGTTAGGAATATATGCTCAACTCTTACCTGAGTATTTCTGAGCTGGAATAATTGGGAAAAGGAAAAAAGATGGTCAGAATGAAATTCATTGAAGAAGGTTAATGCTTTGGTGAGTAGTACAGAAGGAGAACTAATTTTGATTGAGAAAATTATTTGATTATTGTGAATCTCAGAGGAGAAGAAGGTGATTCTAAAATTGAAAGAAGAGAGAAAGGAATATTCTACGTGAATAAATATAACCAGAACATTTTAGAGACATAACAAGTGCAGAGCTATAGTTTGGGATTCTATTATTCATGAGTCCCCATCAGTGTGTCTCCATATCATCAATGAATATCAAATAGCCAGGGAAATTGAACTTTATGGAAAGTGTTTTTGTTCATGTGAAAGAATATTAATATTTGGCACATATTACTCAAGTATACTTGACAAACCCTCTCATCTATATTAATAAGGTCCAATGTAAAGTAGGTTCAAATTTAGAGAACCCATATCCCAAAAGATATAATAGTGCTTCTAATTACTAGAAATAGAAAATTTTTTCCCTTTGAGGAATTTTCTTTAGTTATTCTGTAACTTCTCTTCCTGGGCATTGAAGAGTCTTGATGCTCTCCTTTCTTAGTGCTTCTTGGGGCGTCCTGGGTTCCAATGGTCGCTGTTACCTATCATCATGATTACTACTGTAATGGGCTGAAGCTTGAGTTGATGCACTGAGGTCCCAAGCACGTGAGGCTAAATAGTAATTGGACTATACTCTATTAATATACATGCTTGGATAAAGAATGGCCCCCGCCCACTCTGTGCAAGTCCTGATGTGTTGTATAGGAAATGACAATTTTGGTGGATGGAGGCAGAGAGACAGGAAGAGAGACTGGGAGAGATTGGGCCTGGGTTCTAGGCTCATATATGCTGATCATAGACCAGGTTGCTGGTCTAACTAGCTTCTTGACTCAGCTGCATACATTGCTATTGCCCATTCTCTTCCACCTCCGATCTTTCTTCACTGAGAATAAAGATTGGCGATTTCCCCCTAACCTGAATTCCTGACTCCGGCTGATTTTAAAATACACAGTCTTCACATACTACTATTCCTAGGATACTTGTAGAATGTGGAAAAAAAAGTCCAAATCTGGTATTATGGTGTCTTGTGGCCAAGAGCAAAAGACAGAAACAATATTTAATGACAAAGAGAAAGAGAGAAATGGATCATATTTTAGAGAAATGTGCAGAAAATAATATTTGAAGTACTAAAAAAGAACTTGCAAGTCAGCAGAGGAATGGGCCTCACCTTAATTACTTATCTGAGAGGAAAAGAGAGGGGGAGGGAAATTAAGTAATTAGATAAAAGGAAGAAAAGGGAAGTCATAAGCAAAACTCTAAACCCAGGATGTGTGGAATGAAGATATCTGGCTCAAATAAATCAAGGAGATTTCTCAAAATAGAAGCAGAAAGTAGTTACTATCTCACAAGAAAAGGTGTCTCCTTCCCAACAACTAGTCAAGCAAGGAGAAGAGAGTTACAGAAGGAAAATACCAAATTTTATACCCCAACCTGGAAGATCCCCCACCCACCATTGGCCTTCAATTACAGTGGGACAGACACAATCCTGATTTCAGTGGAAAAGTCTCCAATCCTGATTTCAGTGGAAACGTCTCCTCAACCAGAAATTAGGGTGAGTACAGCAAGGAAGCTTTGTTAAAGGGCTAAACTATATTTCAGCTGCAATGAGACAGATATTTAGAAAACAGCCTTCTTTTCCAGTTCAAGGAAATTATGTAGAGAGCATTGTCAGACTTATGAAAAGCCAAGGTTTGATTATAATTTGGGATCAAATCACTGTACTTTTAGAAATTGTACAGTACACATCTCTTTGGTTCTCTATAGAAAAAGAATTGGATCCAAATGAGTGGAAATTAGTAGGAGAGCAGCTATGTTAATTCTACAATGATAATGGACCTGAATCGATTTCCAAAGACACACTTAATACATGCAATTTAATACAATTGGCTTTAGGAAATTATATAAGTTATAGAATAAGGAAAAAGATGAAAGAGCAGGAAAGGGAGGAACCAGCTAAACTAGGTGAAAAGGATGAAGAATCAGAGAACAATGGAGTTAAGTAAAATTTTGAGTGTGATACTTCACAGCAGGAGAAATTAAGTCATTCCACCTCCCCTGACCTACTTCCCTCAATTAACCCTTCATGGGTGGAGTGAGGAGGAGAGGGAGAGGCAGTGACACAAACAGAACCACCTGTTAAGCAGCCTATGACAAGATTACAACAAGTACTGGTTAAAGCAAAAAATGAAGGACAGGATGTATCTGATTTAAAAATAAATGCATATCTTGTGATTGAAGAACTTGACTTTTCAGGTCAAAAAAGGAAAAGATACACTCCTTTTGATTAAAAAAAAATTAAGGATTTGAAAAAAGACCCTCTTTATGGGGCTACATCATCTTATGTTAAGATGCTACTAGATAATATGGCTTATGAAATCTTAACCCTGAATGATTGGAAACCCATAGCAAGGCCATGTTTAGAATCTGGACAAAACTTGTTGTGGCTTTCAGAGTATTATGAATTATGTAGGATTCAAGCCCAACGCAATACACAAACTGGAGTTAATGTACAAATCACCTTTGACCAACTAGCAGGTGAAGGTCAGTATACAGAAAATTCAGAACAGATTAATTATTCCATAACAGCTCATGAATAAATTGCTACTGCTACTATAAAAGCTTGGTGTACCCTTCCAAGGAAAGATTGGGGGGAAGCCTTCACAAAAATAGAGCAAGGTTCCAGTGAACCCTTTGTGTATTTTGTGGGACGTTTGCAGATAGCTGTCACAAGAACCACTGGAGAAAATGCAGCTACAAGAATTATGATCAGACAACTGGCTAAGGAAAATGCCAGTGAGGTTTGCGGAAGAATTATATGGGGACTACACAAAGATGCTCCTTTAGAGGAGATCATAAGACGCTGTGCCACAGTGAGCACAAATGCTTATTATACCCAGACTATGATGAATATGTAAAGACAGGGTCCCTCTTGGCAAGAGACTTCTAGAGAAAGTCGTCGATGTTTTCAGTGTGGAAAAATAGGACATCTGAGAGCTCAGTGTAGATAAAAAAAAGTGAAGGACCGGGTGAGAGAATAAAACCCAAAACCTCATTTCCAAAATGCCACAAGGGCTTTCACTGGGTTTCAGAATATAGATTAACCCAGGGAAATGAGAGGCAGGAGCCAGCTCCAAGATATCAAAGAAAAGATAGATGGGGCATGATGGCAGCTGAGTTTACATGCAGAGAGTCTTTAGAAGGTCAGAACTCTGATGTGATCTATCAGCCAAAAAGCAATCACATTACCAATCAGCAAATGAGGAACTGAGAGGAAAAGCCTTGTCTGAGGTCACAGCAAGACTGAGGGACAGAGCCTGGAGACAAGTCTGAGCCTTCTCACTCCTAAGCCCTGGTTTTAGGCTAAACCCTGGGTCTGTCTGTGATAGTCCAGATTGGGAAGGAGAGGCCATGATCTTTTCTTCTTTGAGTCATCACATGTATGAGACCATAGTTTGGTCTCCTTATATTTGTGGCTACCTGCAGCTACAAAATTTCAAGAGATATTCAAGTTCAACCTCTCATGTAACAAGGACTTAAATAAAACTCATGGCTTAAGGAATAGAAGCAGGGTTTGTAAGTTGAAAGATTTATCTTTCTGAATTCAAATCTAATGTCCATACCATTACTACCTGTATGAGTCTGAGCACATCATTTAACTCACTTGGTCTCATTTTCCTCATTTCTAAAATGAAGTAGGGAAGAAAATGGCAAATGGTTTTCCCAAGAAAACCCTAAATGAGGTTCTAACAATTGGACATGATTGACAAACAACTGAAAAACCAAACTTTGATTCAGACAGACCAAATTACTGAAACATTGTTACACAGGAACTGAGAGGCAGAGCAGGAATTTGACCAAGGTGTCCTCACCCCCCATCACATGTTCTTCCCCTCAGAGGATCTCTCCCCAAGCCATCCCTATCAGCATTACCATTCATTCCTAGTGATGGGCCCTGGCGAAGCATGGGACTTCCAGGGCAGGAAGAACTCTCAATCAGCACTCTGGAGAGCGACATTCACTCTGCAGAAGTGGGACAGCACTCAGCCACTGCAGAGCCAGGGCCCAGCTGGGACTTCAGTTAACTTTTCCTTTCTCACTTGAGATCTCCCACGATGCTGGCAACTATAGCTGTGTCTACTATGGGAGGATGGGTCCATACCAGGCGTCTGAGCCCATAGCATATAATAAATAGTATGATAAGAACAAATAAAATAAGAGGAACAGTTAATATAGTTGTTCAATGTATCAAAGATGTCTGAAAATATGTGCAATATCTATCAATTGTTACCTCCATTCTTTTAAACTCACAAGACACCATAATATCAGATTTGGACTTTTTTCCCCACATTCTACAAGTATTCTAGTAATAGTAGTGATCATGATGATAGGTAACAGTGATCACTGGAACCCAGGACTCCCTGAGAAGCACTGAGAAAGGAGAGCATCAAGACTCTTCAATGCCCAGGCAGAAAAGTTACAGAATAAGTAAAGAAAATTCCTCAAAGGGAAAAAAAATTTTATATTTCTAGTAATTACAGCCCTTACAGAAAACACATCTCATGTAATATCTATACCCAATTTTTCCTGTACATGCACTTATTCAATACTGGCCCTCTACATTATTACATGTTAATATTATGTATAACATTGCTTTATAATATAAAATGATGTTATAATATCATTAAATTATTATAATTTATTGGTCTTGTTTGGTTCGTTGTGTTTTTGTATGATAAATCTGCTTCGCTCGGTATTTAGTCTTTGCATTTAATGGAAAGTCCAGTGACCAGTTCTTTATGACTGCCCCGCTATTAAATTACTTTTGCTCTGTTTGTTTTCTAAGTTGTCATTAGTTACTATCCACAGCTCCCTGATGAAGTAGACAACATTCCAAATACCATATTCAGTGATGAATGTGTTCCTGAAGAGAGAATGTGGAAAAGCTGGAGAAAATCCACAGCATAGAGAATAAAAAAACTACTGATAGAAAGAAGCTCAGTGATGATCTATTGCAATCTCCTCATTTTGAAGCTCAAGAAACTCTGACCCAGGGAATTTAAGTGAAATGCTCAGTGTTTGACAATGGAAGACCTTTTCACATGAAGGTAGAGGCCAGAACTCTGGAACAAAGTACTTGAATCTAGTTAAGCATGTACTTAGTACTTAGTACTGTGATGTAATGTTTGTGCACACTCAGTGTGTTGTAGTGATGCAATTGTACTGAGATACTTAAGGCAGTCTCAGACATAGAAGGCTTCCTCAGCCACAGCTCTCAGCCACAGTTACAGAGAAGACTTCACTCACCAGATTCCATTTTTGACCATCTTCCTAGTCGCTCTCCTGACTTCTGCACTCCTGCACTAAGATCCTGCACTCCAAGACCCTCCAGAAAGCTAGCCTGAACATTACACATGAAGAAAATAATTGTTTATATTCAGCCTGGTTTATAAAAGATGTGAGGAAACATTAATATCTTTCTTTTTAAGAAAGGTTTCTATTAATATGTTTTGGTTTATATATGCTCAGACTTTCTTCCAGTATATTTATACACTTCTTAAGGTTCTTCTGAGCAATTTTTGAATTGATTGTGAGCCTTGGGAAACAGTGGTTCAGGGCCTCCTTTCATTGTGTGTCTATATCAAAGAAGACTCTGTGATGTATGCAGTAATTCTGAAAGAATTATCAATGCTAAAATTTAGGAACAACTTCACTCTCTGAGTGTTCACTTGGGCTATTTGTACCTCGCCTGTTGTAGTACCTTCTGAGCTCATGTTGGTCTGAACACACACAATAGGATAAATTATTCCTTGAGCCCAACATAGTGATGTCATTTTGGTCCTCCTTGAGAAAGAAGGACAACAACTAGTCAATAAAATTTTAAAATGTTAATTCTCAGAGAACTAAAATAAAAAGCAAAAATGCAGAAATCAAAACTACATGAGTAATAGACAATGACAATAAAATGGTAATTGGTTGAGATATCTCAAACAGAAGACATAGACCAAAATAAACATTATATGCTGAAATTCTAAATAATGAATGAATGAAAGAACAAATAAAAGAAATAATAGGTATATGAAAAAAAATTAATGACGAATGAATGCCAAATAAACTAGATGCATCTAAAATAGTCTGCATAAGATAAAACATATTTATAAGCATACATTAAGAAAATAAAGGAAAAAAAAAGATTACTTTAATTGAGTATTCATTAGAAAGACCTTAAACAAAGAAATATAAGAAAACCACAAAAGATGAAACAATAATTACAAGAGAAATGAACTGGAAACCAAAAAACTTATAGGAATGATAAATAAAAGTAAAATCTGTTCTTTGAAATTCCAATAAAACTGAGGAAATATTAGCCATGCTGTTTAAAGAGAAGATGGTAGAAAATCTAATCAGTAAAATATCAAATGAAATAATAGCATGAAATCACTATGCAATAGAATAATTAGAAATATTATTTCTAAATCTATTTTTTGCAGTTATATGTAAAGAAAGGTGAGAACAAATTGGAAATTGAAGAATATCCTCAAAAACATAAACAACCCAAATTGGCAGAAGAGTCAATAAAGATTTTAAATCATCCAATCTCCGAAAAACAAATAGTATTAAATGAGAAGGAACTGCCAAAGCAGTTTTGGGGGAGGAGTTCTCTGGTCCTAAAAGATTCATAGGAGATGTTCCAACTTTAATGATTAATCAGCATACCTAATTCTCAAATTATTCTCAAAATTTGACAAATAAAATTCCCTATTAGATTCCTTTTATGGGAAACATATAATTTTTACATCTCAACCAGGGAAATATATAGCATAAGAGAGTATTAAATAATATCATGAATAACATTTAAGTTAAAATTTTTTAATAGAAGTCTGATAAATGGACTACAGCAATTTCCTGAAGAAGTCATTTGTTGTGTTCAAGTTGAATTTATATCAGGGATGGAATGATAGCTCAATATTAAGAAAACAAGCAATATGATTCTTTGAAAAACAAATAAAAAAGTCCAAAATTATATGATTTATCTCAATAGACATGGAAAAAAACCTTGGATAGCGTACAGTACTCCTATGCTAAACTACTAAAAACTCTGCAAAGATTAGCAGGAGTTTTTTTTTTTAATACCATTAAATGTCTAGCTGTAATTAAATGCACATGTCATATACAGTGGGGAATCTTTCCCATTAAATATAAAAATTACACATGGATATTTATTCTTCCTATTTTCATTTGACATGGCTGTGGAATTATTACCAATAGAAAGCAGAAAAGAGACCAAAACTGAAGGCATATATTTAGGTAAAGAGATTATAACACTATTTACATTTGCTGATAATGTAAGGGTTTACTTAAGTCCTGGGGAACCTGCCAAGATATTAAGACAATTTAAGAAAAACTTCATGTTAAAAAACTCCCCAAACCTATTACTTTTGTAAGTAATACCAAAACTCAAGAAGCAATAAAAAGGGTATCTTTTCAAATATCTCCAAAGCATATAAAATATCTGGCGATAAACTACCAGTTTCTACATAAAAATCTTTTATAATAAATTCAATTACAATATTCTTCTAGAAAATATAAAATGTAAATATCTGGAGGTATATTCAGTGCTTATAACTAAACGATATTAATATGTGGCAAAATAATGACACTATTTTCTTTTTTGTTAAATTATAGCTTTTTATTGACAGAACATATGCATGGGTGATTTTTTACAACATTATCCTTTCTACTCACTTAATCTTTTTGAATTTTTTGCATCTTCAGAATTTCTTTCAGTATACATATAATACTTCTTAAGCATCTTCCCATAAAACCAATGATATTTTAAAAGAAAAAGTGAAAGAAAGTAATGTATCAAACCCAATCAAGACTATGTATATGCTTGAAAATATGTGCAATGTATCCAACTCATGGGGTTCATCTTTGCAGGGGAATGGGCTGGGAATATCTGTTCAACTTTTACCTGAGTATTTTTGAACTGGAATATTCAGAAAAAGAAAAAAGATGGTCAAAATGAAATTCATTGGAGAAGGTTAATGCTTTAGTGAGTAGTACAAAAGGAGAACTAATTTTGGTTGAGAAAATTATTTGGTTATTGTGAATGTCAGAGGAGAAGAATTGAAAGAAGAGAGAAAAGAATATTCCAAGTGTGTAAATATAACCAGAGCATTTGAGAGACATAATAAGTGCAGAGATGTAGTTTGGAATTCTATTGATTATGAGTCCCCATCAGTGTGTCTCCATATTATCAATGGATATCAAATAGCCAGGGAAATTAACTTTATGGAAAGTGTTTTTGTTCATGTGAAAGAATATTAATATTTGGCACATAACCCTTAAGTATCCTTGACAAACCCTCTCATCTGTATTAATAAGGTTCAATGTAAAATAGGTTCAAGTTTAGAGAACCCATATTCCAAAAGGTATAATAATGTTTCCAATTACTAGAAATATATATTTTTTCCATTTGAGGAATTTTCTTTTATTATTCTGTAACTTTTCCTCCTGGGCATTGAAGAGTCTTGATGCTCTCCTTCCTTAGTGCTTCTCGAGATGTCCTGGGTTCCAATGGTCGCTGTTACCTATCATCATGATCACTACTATTCCTAGGATACTTGTAGAATGTGGAAAAAAAGTCCAAATCTGATATTATGGTGTCTTGTGGCCAAGAGCAAAAGACAGAAATAATATTTAATGACAAAGAGAAAGAGAGAAATGGATCATATTTTAGAGAAATGTGCAGAAAATAATATTTGAAGTTCTAAAAAAGAACTTGCAAGTCAGCAGAGGAATGGGCCACACCTTAATTACTTATCTGAGAGGAGAAGAGAGGGGGAAATTAAATAATTAGATAAAAGGAAGAAAAGGGAAGTCATAAGCAAAACTCTAAATCCAGGATGTGTGGGATGAAAATATCTGGTTCAAATAAATCAAGGACATTTCTCAAAATAGAAGTAGAAAATTATTACTATCTCATGAGAAAGGGTGTCTCCTTTCCAACAACTAGTCAAGCAAGGAGAGGAAAGTTACAGAAGGGAAATACCAAATTCTATACCCCAACCTGGAAGATCCCCCACCCACCATTGGCCTTCAATTACAGTGGATGGGGGTGAGGAGAGACTGGTTCAAAATCTAAACAATCCCAGGTACAAAGAATAAGGAAACAGAGATTAACGAATACAACATCATAAAAGCATTCACAACCTTATTTGGTATAACTACTGCTGATGTGGGAACATCTCACAATAGCAGTTAGGGGATGACTATTTGGGGTTCCCGTTTCTAAGTCGGATGATTTTTAGTAAATGAAATTGAGGCCTTGGGTTTGAAGAAATTTATCGTTGTGACACTGAGAAGACTTTACCCATCACATTCAAGGATGAGTCTACCCTTTGCCAAATCTATTGAGTTAGATGTTGAAACTCAGGTGAAGAAAACTGTTAAAAAGTGAAATGCGTTAAAATAAATTTAAGTAAAATAACTGAATATACTTAACTCTGTATTTATTTTTGAAAATGTTAAAATTCCATTTGGGTAAAAAAAATAAAACAAATGTAAGAAAATATAAATTAAACCTCAGAATTTTAAATGTGGAAGTAATAAAAACTAAATAAAAAAGATAATCAAAAAAGAATTAGAGATTGGTCAAGTAAACACCCACCCACAATTTACTTTTTAGAAGAAACATATATTAACAACCGTCTCATCTATAAACAGAATAAAAACAAAGGAATGGAAAATTTGCTATGCATTAAGTGAATCAAAAAAAAAAAAAAAGAAGCAGGAATTGTGGTCATGCCTTAAAAAATATAAAGAACAAATGTTTATAACATAAAGAGTATTACATAGAGAAACTACATTACCCTAGAAGAAGCTCATAGACAATAAACACAAATGAATATTAAAATGATATTTTCCAATAGTCTTAGCAGTTAAATTCCTACAAGAAATATTAATATAACTATAAAATGTATAGGCAGCGATCACAAAACAAAGACAGGGAACTTTGTTGTCTCTTGTTCTCTCACTTTTGGATGAATTTTATAAATCCACAGAGATATTGCAAACTCTTGCAAAAATTCAGAAGCATTAAGTTAATTATTTATGGACCATAACAATAAAAATGATAAATTGGTTCATAAATTAGGAAAAAGGCCCAAGCTCACATAAAGACTTAACAATGAAATCCTAAATAGTGAGGGGTCAAAGAAGAAATCAAAGAAGTAATAATTATACAAAAGAAGGTGATGAAACGTCATGCCATATTTATTGAGATACAGCTAAAGAAGTCTGCTTGGAAAAAGTCATTTGTCTTCAAAGATATCTTAATAAAATAGGAAGGAGAAGAATTAATTAACTGTATATTATCATAAAAGATTAAAAACTCAAGAAAAAAACAAATATCAAATAACCAAAAAAGAGATATAAAAACTAGAGAAGAAACAAATAAAGAGAAACAAACTAATCTATAGGAATGATAAATAAAACTGATAGCTGATTCTTTGAAGAGAATAAAAATTTGATTAATATTTTACCTATTCCTTTTTCTTTTCATTTAGTATTTTATTTTTCCTACTTACATGTAAAACGATTATAAACATTTATTTTTAAAACTTTGATTTCCCAATTTTTCCTTTCCTCCAAGTTCAACTCTACTTTCCCAAGCCAAACAATTCAATATAGGATACACATGTGTAGTCATGCAAAATAGTTCCACAATAATAATGGAACATAGACCAAAGAAGGGAACATAGACCAAAAACTCCCCTCAAGAAATATTAATTGAATAAAAATGTATGTTTTATTCTGTATTCAGACCCCACCAGTTCTTTCTCTGGGGATGGACAGCGATTTTCATTCCAAGTCCTTCTTTTTGATTTTTCCCTCTCTTTTCCAATACAGGTCTAGAAGTGGTATTTTCAGCTCAAAGGATATGTATGTTTTTGTATCCCTTTGGGCATAGTTCCAAGTCACGTTATAGAATAGTTGAATCGAGTCACAATTCTGCCAACAGAGCATTAATGTTTCATTTTTCCTATGTGCTCTCCACTCTTGTCAATTTCCTAATCTGTCCTAAAAGTCAATCTAATAAACATGAGGGAGTACTTCAGAATTGTTTTAATTTGCATTTCTTTAATAAATAGTGACTTAGAGCATCTTTTCATATGATTAAAGACAGCTTAGACTATGTCATCTGAAAGCTGTTCATATTTGTAAATCACTTGTCAATTGAGGAATGGCTCTGAAGTTTATAAATTTGACTCAATTATTTCTATGTTTGAGACATGAGCCCTTTATCAGGGAAACTTGCTTCAAAAGTTTTTTCATAATTACTTTGGAATACTGTGTTTTCCTCTAATTTGGATCCAATTTTATTCTATTCTCTATTTTCTTTCATCAAGTAATCTGATGAAAGAATCTATTTGAATCTAATTCTTCCCCAGTCTGCCATCCTTCCTATTACTCCTTTTTCTTGTCTTATTCCATTCTCCAATTTCCTGTAGGATAAGATAGAATTTTATACCCAATTGTGTGTGTATGTTATTCCCTCTTTGAGCCAGTACTGATGATAGTAAGATCATTCCCTTGTAGTCACCACTTTCCCCACCACTATAAAAGCTTTTTATTCTCTTTTTTATCTAACATTGACCACAAAGCAAGGTGTTCACAATAGTTTCAGGAGAAGAAAATAGTAATAATGATAATACTTATTAGTATTATTATTATTTTTACCACCAATGATGAACAAAAATAAAATTCACTGTCTTTCCTGCTGTTTCAGAATTTCACTAAGGTGCTTCTTAAAACTTTAAGTTCCAGATTCTATTCTCAGCCACCTTTAGACTGATGCACTGGGTTTGCCCAAGTCTATGCCCCAGCGGTCATTCTTAATAGTTATCATGGCTCTTCTGTAATGGGAATTTGGGAAAGGAACATTAGGGAACAGATGAAATAAAGATGAGGGAGAGGAGAAGAGATGAAAGAAGAGAAGAAGTGGAGAATTCCTTTGCAAAAAAGTGCCCAAACCCTCAGTCTAAATATAAACTGGCATAGAGTGTGGCTTCTGTGGGAGTCTTTTTAGGGTCAGTTTTCTTCTTATTCAATGTTCTTATGTCCAACTGAGTGTATGTCACTCCCTGAGGTTCTTCAGCCATGGGGACCTGAAGGAGAAACACAAGAGGGAATGAATAATGATTATTTTGCAGTTCTTAATTTATTAAAGTCATGAACGTTTTGATGATTCATCTGGTAAAAGCTATAAATGCTTTCTCAACCTCATACCTTTAGATACATGAAATGTACTGCAAAAAATTATGAAGGAAATAAATTATATGGAACAACAGTTATGAAAGTATTATATAAACATTCCTAATAATTTAAGAGATTCTCATTTTAGAGGCATTGTTCTGGAGGAGGAGAAGAACTAAGGAGGATGGAATTAACTCACCTGTAGTTCCCTTGATCGCTCCTCAGCCACTTCTGTATCTGAGATAGAGGGAAGATTCCATCATTCCTAATCTCCCAGCACCAGTATTGCCTTCTACCATATCTGTTCCCCATTCATGCTAGGACAGTGAATTCTTCCTGCCCAGATAACTTACATGGGCTTTCCTCTCTGGGTGCCTCAGGATGATGAGGCTGGTAGGTACTGCAAGGAAGACAAGGACAACAAAAACAGCTAAATTAGGGACAATGGGAAGAAATAGCATAAGGAGATGAAGTTCAGTCTGAGAGGTTCTGTCAGCTTTCTCTGCTCACCGAATCTCTTTCCAGTTCAGAGAGTTCATGTTACATGAGAAGGAAGGAAGAAGAAGCCATGGGAAGAGGAGCTGGGTCTCCCTACCTCTGAGGGCTGTATTCTTGCAAAGGCCCTGGTGAGAGAGACATGGGAAGAAAAGAAGTAAAGTCAGGGAAGATCTCAAAGGAAGAAAAAGAGATTTTGTCCTTATCCATTTCTGTTTTCTCCTCTCTTCCCCAAACTCACCTGTAGAGATGGATCCACTGCAGAGGAATGCAAACAGGAGTAGGCAGAGGAGGAGGAGAAAAGAAACACAGCTGAGGATGATGATGAAGTTGTTGCTGGAATTTGAACATGGATTTGGATGGAGAGAAGGGTCATGCTACATAATTTTGCTAAGGATGCTCACCCTTCCCACATAGTCGTCACTGACTTTTTTTTTCTTAATCCCTCCACTGCCTCCCAATACCACTAGCATTCAACAGTTTGGTACAAATCCTGTTCAGAGAGAGTTCATCTCTTGGAATCAGTGGGATATAAACAGAATCCAGAATAAAGATGTGTGTGTGTGTGTGTGTGTGTGTGTAAAGGAAGTAAGGAAGAATGCCCGATGTTTCAGCTCACACACTGGGTCTCCATTGGCCTGGAAATGAGGACAATGTCTGTAATAGACTAGAACCCTGGAAAAATATACTTAAGGCAAGGATTATTACAACAAGGTGTTAACTCAGTGGAATTGATGACAATGGTTATCTAGTTTAGCATGGTGATTAATAGTTCTCTAGTTTCATATGACTGATTTAATCTTACAACAAATAATGGTTCCCTAGTGATATAATTGATGAATTGTATGCTCAGTATGATGAATTGATTTAATTGTAATAGAATATATAAACTGGGGACAAACTTAGCCAGGGGGAGGAAGAGTTGAGCAGCCTCATGGTGGCTGTCCTGCCTTCATCGCTTCTCTACTAAGACCAAGGACTCGGGTTGGTCACAAGATCCTCCATAGAGCTAGTCTGGACACTATATTTTAATCCACCTTGGCGTGGAGGGTATAGAATGCAATGATGCATTTGTCACCCCAATTTGGGGCCTCCAGAAAGCAGGACATTACACTGAGAAATGTAAACTTCTGACTGGCTGACTGACTAAGACTGATAACACAGACTGGAAGACTGATGGAGACAATAAAGACTTTGGACTTTATCCCTGACTATTCCCATGGTGATTATTCTGCTGAGACCAAGGCTGGTCCCGAGACCTCCAGAAAGCTAGTCAGAACATTACAAATGTCAAAGTTTCTGTAGACCTTACCCTGTATCTCTTGGCCAGAACCAAAGCCATGCTTTCCCTTCTTTGTAGGGGCTGAGAAATGGAGTGCTTATTGACATCTTCCCATCATCCTGCTCTCACCTCTAATTAGAAGCTCCAACGCATCACTAGCCTGTTTCCAGAGATTTTTATTGGTGCCCAGCTGATAGCTGCAGCTGTAATTGCCAGAGTGCTTGGGTGTCACATGACTCAAGAGGAGCTGGCCCCGATCTTCATGGGCTTCCATGCTGTGCAGGATTCCCTCAACTTCCTTCTTGTACAGAACAAACCTAGTAGCCCATGAGGGTCCCGAACACAAGAGAGTCACACTGGCTCCTGAGACCACCTTTTTTCCAGGTGAGGCTGAGAGGGAAGGCTTGGGGAGCTCATCTGGAAACATAAAGAGAGAGCAGAGATCCTCAAACCCATCCTGACCCCTAGTTGTGATGAGGGAGTATGGAATGGGAGCAAGACTGGTCTCTGAAAAATTCCCTGACCATGAACTCCAGCTTCCATTGACTCTGACCATTCATTGCCGTAAGTCTGTTTCCCTGAACAGGGAGAGATGTTAAACCTTAGGGGTTCTGTGGGGCTATCCAGGAATAAAAAGATAATTTCTCCTTCCATTCCTGTCCCTTGAGGGTGCAGTCCCTGAGTAGATCCATTTTTCTACCTTTTCTCTCTGCTTTCTTAGGGATGCACATTTTTTGTCCCAACCTCTACTTCATGATGATAAAATGAGCCCCAAACATGTTTTCACAGATTTTCTTGACTGTTCCACCCCTCTATTTTATTCCTTGGGAACATTAACAACCTTTACCTGTCACCCAGATCTCTAGGGCATCACTGAGCTCAGAAACCTGGTATAGAGACATCCTACTATAGTAGACACAGGTGTAGTTGCCAACATCCTGGGCCCTCACAGAGAGGAAGGGGAAGAAGGCCGAGGTCCCAGCTGGGCTCTGGCTCTGCAGTGGCTGAGGGTTGCCCACCTTTAGCAGAGTGAATGTCGCTCTCCAGAGTGCTGACCCAGGGGGCTGCCTGCACTGGAGAGTCACATGGTTTCCAGGCTCCACCACCAGGCCTGGGAGGGCTGAGAGGGAAGGCTTGGGCAGAGATCCTGTGAGGGGAACAAGGTGGGGTGGGGGAAGAGGCTGGAGATCAGGACACAGAAGTCAAGTCCCTGCCCTGCCTCCCAGTCCCCATGTCTCCATGGTTCATTCCCTGTGCCTGACCAAGTCTCAGTCTGGTTATTCAGTTGCTTTTTAATCATGCCCAATTGTTGGGACCCCATTTGAAGTTCTCTTGACAAAGATATTGGAGAAAAAGCTTTGCTATTTCTCTAACTCATGTTGCAGATGAGGAAACTGAGACCAACAGAGTGAAATGATGTGTTCTGGGTCACCCAGGTACTAATGGCATGGAGGTCTGATTTGAATATAGGAAGATGAGTCTTCCAAACTCCCAGCGCAGCTTCTATCCCTGAGCCATGAGCTTCATTTAAATCTTTTGTACATGAGATGTTTTGACTAGATAACTGACTGACACTAGCCAGGGATCTGAGGAGCCTGTGAAACTGGAGGGAACTCACCCGACCTGTGATCTCATGAATCTGATGCCACCTGAGAGGGAAGATCATGGCCCTTCCCTCCTTCTTGGGCTATCACAGACAGCCCTAGAGCTCAGCTTAAATTCAGACCTCAGATCAGGTTCCAGGTGTGAGAAAGCAAACACCTGTCTCTGGTCTCTGTCCCTCACTAGTTTTGTGATCTTGGATAAATCCTTTTCTCCCTCAGGACCTCATTTGCTCTTTGGTAATGGTAGGATTTTTCCTCAAGAGCCTCCAAGGCCCTTTAAGCTCTGGATTTTGAGACTGTTCCCCTAAACCTCAACTCTGGTCCCATCTTAAGCTTTTCCTGAATATTTTAAATCACAACAGAAATATCTCATGTCTTTTAAGACCTCTGAGTCAACTTGCTCCAGGGCAGAGCTGGTTGTGTAGGGACCATGGCTTTGTCCCAGTGTCACCCCTGTTTGGGCAGAGAGCAGGAGGATCATGGTCAGAATCATTCTGGGGCCTCCACAACCCTCACCTGGCACCACCAGCTCCAGGGCATCACTGGGCTCTGATTCTCTCCCAGAGGCTGTCCTGTAAGCACACCTGTAGCTCCCAGTGTCCTCAGGGCTCACAGAGGAGAAGGAGAAGTCAGTCCAGAGATCTGCTGTGGGCTGCTGTTGTAAGGGTTCCTGGGTCCCAGACTTCCACAGTGTGAAGGTCACCTCTTGAAGAGAAGATAGCCTGGGTCTGGAGCACCACAGAGTGATGCTGGTCCCTGGCGTCACCACAAGGTCAGCTTGGGTCCACAGAATGGGCTTGGGAAATGGTCCTGAGGAGAAGAGGGTGACAGAGGTCAAGGTCAGATGTCATTTCTAGGCCTCCTCCCTTCACCCCCCATTACATGGTATGGCAGAAATTTTGCCCTGGTTTTCTCTTTCTGGTCTGGAGCCTGTTTGAGCTGGGATCACATCTATTGTCTTCAGGCCCCAAGTTGAGTCCATATAGAACTCGAGAAGGTTTTAGGGTCTCCACTTCCCCAAATCATCCCTTCAATTATCCCTGGATTTATGCTGTCCCCATAGCTCTGTGGGCCCTCCTATGTGGGGATGGAATTGGAGAATTGGAGAATTTTCATTTAGTCACTCAACACAGTCAGCTCTAGGGCATGGCTGGGATACGACCCGCTGTAGGGGGGTGTCTTCCTGTAGTAAATACAACTGTAGTTCCCACTGTCCTCGGTCCTCACAGATGGAAGTGAGAAAGCAGCCTGTCTTCCTGTAATGTTCTGTAGCTGTAAGGGTTCCAGGCTCTTTGCCTCTAGGAGGGCAACACTGTAGCTCTGAGAGTATGACAGTGATGGCAAGTGGCACCAGTTGGTCACTCTTGTCTTTGGCAATATTGTGAAGCCAGGTGAAGCTGAAATTCTGGGTCTGGTGAAGGCTTCTATGAAAGGAGATAGGAAGTTAGAGACCGAAATGCTCACTGTCAGCCCTTCACATCACTGCCTGAAACAGACCTGAGGGGGAGAATGGGCTGAGAGTTCTGGGCTATGCCTCTGTGTCCAGTCCTGTCGGCCTGTTAATTGCTCAGTAACTCAGCTCTCAGGTCATCAGAAAGACTTTCTGTGAATGTACAGAGCCATAGGATGGGAAGGGACATGGAAGCGGAGATCCCCCTTCTCTCAGGTATCCAATCTGGTCCTCCATCTGGGTCTGTATGCAACATCCCTGGCAAATTCAGATCTTTTTGTCAGCTGTGTGATTTGGAAAGCTCTTTGTTCCTAATACTTCTATGTTGGAGTGGGCTTGGGTCTGGGTAGAAAGGACCCCAGCTTCTCAGGAAGGGTCATACCCCTTCCCCACACTGTAACATGTGACTGGTCCTTGTCCTGCTACCCCCTTGGCCAATCTTCAGTGAAACCAGGACAGAGCTGGCAGAACTGTGTGTGGCCTGGGGGTGACACTCGTATAGGAGGACAGGGGCTGCCTCTGGTCTCCTCTAAGTAGTTACATTTTCTCTGGTTCTCCTGCCATCACACTTTATCTATCAGGCAGCTCCTGCTCAGTGATGGAGGATCTCAAAGGATAAAGGAAGCCACTAACTTGCTAGCATCAGGGGGCTCATAGTCCCAGGGATCATAAGGCTTTGAGAGCAAATGACCCCATTAGAGAATCCTGCCCATGAGCTTCACAACATGAGAGTGGTGGCCCAAGGTGCGCAAAGTCAGAAATTGGGCCAGAGTCACCCAGCCAGAACTGGGTGGGGGCAGGTTGTGAGCCCCCTCTCTCAGACTCCCAATATTAGGCACTCTCCTCCTTCAAGAGGCTGCCTTCTAACACAGAGATGGACAGAAGCCTGGAGTGCTGGGAATGGCTCTAGTGCCAGAGTGGGTATGAGAGAGAACTTAGGGCAACATGCTGGGCCAGACTGTTGCCACATGATGCCATCAGGGACCCCATCCTGGGGCATCCAGAGTCTGACCTGAGCTTCAAGCATGTGGAGGAAAGTGAGGGTGAAGGCGATAATGGTGTCACAGGCAGAGGCAACTGTGTTTGCAAAGGCAGAGTGATGGGACATGATGGGATGTGGGTGAGCTATCTGTCCAGGCTGATGGGAATGTAGAGAGGACAGAAGGGAAAATGGGAGACAAAACTGAACAGGCCAACTCTTGGCAGATTGGGCCATAGAAAAGCTGTCCACCCCTTCTCCAAAAGGCTGCTGTGTGTCCTCTGAGGGAGGAGCAACATGGCTCTCATGGCTGCATCACCAAGGGACACTGAGCAGGTAGGGGAAGATCCCTGGATTTGGAGCTGGGAGACATGGATTTAAATCCTGACCCTGTCACTTAAGATACTTCTTACTTGCTCAAGTCACTTTACCTCCTCTTCAGGCCTCAGTTTCTCTATATCTAAAACAGAAATCATGGTATAGGTATTTTCCCCACAGGGTTACTGAGGAGACAGATTTCAAAATCCAAATTGTGAGGTCACGAACAATGGGTTTGCTAAAGCTTGCAAGTTGTGGCTGGTAAGAGGAGGAAGGTAGAAAACTGAGAGTTTTCCCCATTTATAACGACTCTAGCAAGGGAAATTGGTCTCCTCTTTCAGGTTTTCTAGCTCTCAAGGATGGTTTTACACTAGCACCTTCTCACCTATCACCACCACCAGGTCCAGGGGGTCACTGTACTCTGACCACAAGGGCCCTGCCCAGAGTGGCACCTGTACCTTCTCGCATCTCTCCAGTCATCCACACTCCTGAGCACAAAGTCTGCTTGTGACCATGACTCATTTCTCTCCTCTCTGAGCTTTCCATCCATCCAGAGCTGGAATCTGTCACTCCCTGGTTGGCCCTGGCACCTGAGGGTCACATGTGCTTCTTTGTGGACCACAGGACTTGGATCAGCCCAAAGGAGGGGCCTGGGAAGAGTGCCTGTGAAGGATAATGGTTCCAGATTTTTTGGGATTTCTCTCATCCCATAAATCTTTCACTTCTGGATTCTGAAGCTTCTACCCTGGGAGTAGCTTTCTGAGTTCTTTTGGGACAAGAAGTGAAAAAAGAACAGTGGAATGTTGGGGGCCGGACTCACCCATTTGTGTCCTAGCTTCCCAGCATATGCACAGTCCTGTAAGAGAAACTCTGGTCACCGATGGTTCCCTTCATCCCACTCTGACTCCATCCCCACCTCTTGTAAAGCTCCTGAACTTCTAATTCTGCCTTGATCAGAATATGAAGGAGGAACCATTTGAACAGAAACTGGGGTCCTGCTTCACCCCGGTGCTTCTGGGTCCTCCTTAGGTTATCTCCCTGTCTGTCAGGTCAACCGCCCACGGTTTTGTCACAATGTCCCTCCTTGCCCAGGTTTGACCCTGGAGACTTACCAATGGAGATCAGGAAAGACACAGTGGAGTCCATGGTGGGTCATTAGCTCTGTCCTGGGCCGTGTAGCCTAAACTGTGCAGAGCAGAAAAGGCTGGTCAAATGGAGGCTGGCCCAGGATGTGGTGGCCAGCCCTGCTGCCTCACGCCCTCTTAACCCAGGCCACCCAGTTTCCGCTCTTATACTGATGAAAGAGACCATGGTCCTTCAAGGCTGAGTTCTGAGGGAATCAGGGTGCCTTATGGTAAATGGAGGCAAAGAAACTGATGGATATTTAGGGTTAAAAACAAGTGAAGGGGGTCTGGGGCCTCCACAAATGCCTCACTGTTCCATGAAAGGACCAACATCTCCCGTAAATAGCCACCCCCTGAAATCACCAAGATTGGGCACAAAGGCTTAACACCACAGCCCCAGAACCTGACCTCAGACCCTTGGCTTAGGTGGAGGGTGAGCACATGTTCCATGCATGGTATGACTTCGGTCTCAGTGTCATTTCCTGTTTTCTTGGTGTGAACCTTATCTTCCACAACACAAGAACAACAATAATGCAATAAAGTGATAATAATGGATTCATTTCTACAGTACTTTTGTTTTGGCAAATGTTTTACAAATATGTTCTCAACATATTTGAACAGTTTAGAATGCAGAGTTTTTTGTTGCCCCCTTTTTACAGATGAGAAAACTGAGGCACAGAGTTAATTTTTTGGCCTCAGCTCACACAGCATGTAATGATTTAAGTTAAGTTTTGACCACAGCCTTTCCTGATTTCTAGGGAGTTAAAATCATTAATCAGGCAAGTAATGTAGGAATTTGTTACCCTTTGTCTCCAGGTATACAAATGGCTCAGTGACTGCATCTCCTGTAGGATGCCACAGTGGGCACACTTTTCAGCCAAAGATGGGCCAGCCTTAGTTTTGGCTGCTCGGATTATTCTATGGTCAGCCATTGCATCTACCCTGACAATAAAGCCTTGACCAGGACATCTCAGGAGTCAGTCAGGACATCCATGACACTTCTGGTCTGCCTTGCCCATCATTACTCAATACTTCTCTGGCTCAGAATTCTATTAGATGGCCTGCATCCCACCTAGACACGACCCAGATCATACTCAGTGACCAGTTATGGAGCTTCTACTTTGTCATCCCTCCTGTGCAGTTGCTGGGAATGCAATGAGAAAGGACAATGCTTCTGTAGGTTCTACTTCAGTGGTGAGCACAAAAATCTATTTCAGAGTGAGCTTCTTGCACTATGATTTTGCAGGTTAACGCACTACTCTCACTTAAACATGTGCAATTCTTCAGTACATGGTTCTACAAATATCATGCTCCACAAAAAATTCAGATCAAAAAGGGAACAATGTGAGAAAGAAAATTAAATACTAGCAAATAACAAAAAGTAAAAAATGCCATGTTGTGATCCACATTCAGTCCCCACAATCATCTTTCTAGGTGTTGATATCTCTCTTCAGGTGATGTTGAAACTGAGGTGAAGAAAATTGTTAAAAAGTGAAATGCATTAAAATAAATTTAAATAAAATAACTGAAGATACTTAACTCTGTATTTACTTTTGAAAATGTTAAAATTCCATTTGTGTTAAAAAAAACAAATGAAGGAAAATATAAATTAAATCTAAGAATTTTAAATGGGGAAGTAATAAAAACTTAAGGCAATGAAAAAAGAATTACAGCTTGGTCAAGTAAACATCCACCCACAATTTGTTTTTTATAAGAAACATTAATAACTCCTCCCCACATCTATAAACAGAATAAAAACCAAGGAATGGAAAATTTGCTATTAAGTGAATCCAAAAAAAAAAAAAGCAGGAATTGTGGTCCTGCCTTAAAAAATATGAAGAACAAATATTTATAACATAAAGAGAGACTACATTACCTAGAAGAAGCTCATAGACAATAAACACAAATGAATATTAAAATGATATTTTCTCAATTGTCTTAGCAGTTAAATTCCTACAAGAAATATCATTATAAGTATAAAATGTATAGGTGATCACAAAGCAATGACAGGGAACTTTGTTGTCTCTTGTTATCTCACTTTTGGATGAATTGTATAAATCCACAGAGATACTGCAAACTTTTGCAAAAATTCAGAAGCAATAAAATGAATTATTTATTGACCATAACAATAAAAATGATAAATTGGTTCATGTATTAGGAAAAAGGCCCAAGCTCACATAAAGACTTAACAATCAGATCCTAAATAATAGGGGGTCAAAGAAGAAATCAAAGAAGCAATAATTATACAAAAGAAGGTGATGAAAAGCCATGTTATATTTATTGAGATATAGCTGAAGAAGTCTGCTTGGGAAAAGTCATTTGTCTTCAAAAATAGGAAGGAGAAGAATTAATTAACTGTATATTATCATAAAAGACTAAAAACTCAAGAAATAAATATCAAATAACCACAAAGAAAGAGAAATAAAAACTAGAGAAGAAACAAAGAGAAACAAAACTAATCTATAGGAATGCTAAATAAAACTGATAGCTGATTCTTTGATGAGAATAAAAGTTTGATTAATATTTTCCTATTCCTTTTTCTTTTCATTTAGCATTTTATTTTCCTACTTACATGTAAACAATTATAAACATTTATTTTTAAAACCTCGATTTCCCAATTTTTTCTTTCCTTCAAGTTCAACTCTACTTTTCCAAGTCAAACAATTCAATATAGGATACACATGTGTAGTCATGTAAAACAGTTCCATAAAAATCATGGAACATAGACCAAAGAAGGGAATATAGGCCAAAAACACCCCTCAAGAAAAATTAATTAAATAAAAATATATGCTTTATTCTGTATTGAAACACCACCAGTTCTTTCTCTGGGGATGGATAGAAATTTTCATCCTAAGTCCTTCTTTTTGATTTTTCCCACTTTTTTCCCAATACAGGTCTAGAAGTGGTATTTTCAGCTCAAAGGATATGTATGGTTTTGTAGCTCTTTGGGCATAGTTCTAAGTCACTCAATAGAATGATTGAATAGAGTCACAGCTCCGCCAATAGAGCATTAATGTTTCATTTTTCCTACCTGCTCTTCACTCTTGTCAGTTTCCTATTCTGTCCTATTAGTCAACCTAATTAACATGAGGGAGTACTTCAGAATGATTTTAATTTGCATTTGTTTAATAAATAGTAACTTAAATCATCTTTTCGTGTGATTAAAGATAGCTTAGACTATGTCATCTGTGGCTGTTCATACTTTATAATCAATTGTCAATTGAGGAATGGCTATGAAGTTTATAAATTACATTCAGTTCTTTATATGTTTGAGACATGAGGCCTTTATCAGGGAAACTTGTTTCAAAAATTTGTTTTTTTTCACAATTACTTTGGAAAACAGTATTTGCCTCCAATTTGGATCCTATTTTATTCTATTCTCTGTTTTCTTTCTTCAGATAATCTAATGAAAGATTTTTTTTGAATCTAATTCTTCTCCAGTCTGCCCTTCTTTCTATTACTCCCTTTTCTTCTCTTATCCCCTTCTCCAATTTCCTGCAGGATAGGATAGAATTTTATACTAAATTGTGTGTGTATGTTATTTTCTCTTTGAACAAGTACTGATGAAAGTGAGGTCATTCCCGTGTAGGCACCACTTTGCCCACCACTATAAAAGCTTTTTATTCTCTCTTTTATCTAACATTGACCACAAAGCAAGGTGTTCAAAATAATTACAGAAGGAGAAAATAGCAATAATGATAATACTTATTATTATTGTTACTTTTACTAGCAACAATGAACAAAAATAAAATTCACTGTCTTTCCTGCTGTTTCAGTATTTCAATAAGTTGTTTCTGAAAACTTTAAGTTTCAGATTTCATTCTCAGCCACCTTTAGACTGATGTAATGGGGTTGCCCAAGTCTATGCTCCAGTGGACATTCTTAATAGTTATCATGGCTCCTCCGTAATGGGAATGTGGGGAAGGTACATTAGGGAACAGATAAAATAAGGATGAGGGAGAGGAGAAGAGTCGAAGTGGAGAATTCTTTTACAAAAAGGTGCCCAAACCCTTAGTCTAAATATAAACTGGCATAGAGAGTGTCTTCTGTGGGAGTTTTTTTGTAGTCAGTTTTCTTCTTATTCAAGGTTCTTATGTTCATCTGAGTGTATGTCACTTCCTGAGGTTCTTCAGCCCTGGGGACCTGAAGGAGAAAGAAAGAGGGCATCAACAGTGATAATTTTGCAGCTCTTAATTTATTAATTTATTAATGTCATGAAAGTTTTGATGGCTCATCTGGTAAAAGCTATAGATGCTTTCTCATTTTCATAGTGACATAGGGTCTCCATGTTATAGATACATGGGATATACTTCAAAGCATTATGAAGGAAATAAATGTTATGGAACTACACTTATGAAAGTATTATATAAATATTCCAATAATTTAAGAGATTCTCATTTTAGAAGCATTGGCCTGGAGGAGAAAAACTAAGGAAGATGGAATTAACTCACCTGTAGTTCCCTTGGTCGGTCCGCAGCCACTTCTGTATCTGAGATAGAAGGAAGACTCCATTATTCCTAATCTCCCAGGACCAGTGTTCCCTTCTATCATTTCTCTCCCCCTCTCATGCTAGGACTGTGTCCTCTTCCTTACCAGATAACTTACATGGGCTTTCATCTCTGGGTGCCTCAGGATGATGAGGCAGGCAGGTCCTCCAAGTAAGGCAAGAGCAACAAAAACAGCTACAGTAGGGAGAAAGGCAAGAAATAGCAGAAGAAGATGGAGTTCCCTCTGGGAGGTTCTGTCAGCTTCCTCTCCTCACCAGAATCTATTTCTAGTTCAGAGAGTTCATGTTACATGAGAAGGAAAGAATAGGAAGCCATGGGAAGAGGAGCTGGGTCTCCTTACCTCTGACGGCTGTATCCTTGCAAAGGCCCTGGTGAGAGAGACATGGGAAGAAAAGAAGTAAAATCAGGGAAGACCTCAGAGGAAGAAAAAGAGATCTGGTCCTTATCCATTTCTGTTTTCTCCTCTCTTCCCCAAACTCACCCGTAGAGATGGATCCATGGCAGAGGAATGCAAACAGGAGAAGGCAGAGGAGGAGGAGAAAAGAAACACAGCTGAGGATGATGATGAGGTTGTTATTGGAATCTGAACATGGATTTGGATGGAGAGAAGAGTTACCATACATAATTTTGCTAAGGATGCTCACTCTTCCCACATAGTCGTCATTGACTTTTTTCTCTTAATCCCTCCACAGCCTCCCATCACCACTAGCATTCAACAGTTTGGTACAAATCCTGTTCAGAGAGAGTTTATCTCTTGGAATCAGAGATAAACAAAAGCCAGAATAAAGGTGTGTGTGTGTGTGTGTGTGTGTGTGTGTGTGTGTGTGAAAAGACAACTCACACACTGGGTCTCCATTGGCCTGGAAATGAGGACAATGTCCATATTTCTGCAGACCTTACCCTGTATCTCTGGGTCAGAACCAAGGCCATGCTTTCCTTTCTTTGCAGGGTCTGAGGAATGGAGTGCTTATTGTCACCTTCCCATCATCCTGCTCTCACCTCTTACTAGAAGCTCCAGGGCATCACTAGGCTGCTTCCAGAGTCTTTCCTTATTGCCCAGCTGATAGCTGCAGCTGTAAATGCCAGAGTTGTTGGGAGTCACATGAGTCAAGAGGAACCGGCCCCGACCTTCATGGGCTTCCATGCTGTGCAGGATTTCCTCATCTCCCTCCTTGTACAGAACAAACCTAGTAGCCCATGAAGGTCCCCAGCAAAGGAGGGTCACATTGGTTCCTGAGACCACCTCTTGTCCAGGTGAGGCTGAGAGGGAAGCCTTGGGGAGCTCATCTGGAAACACAAAGAGAGAGCAGAGATGCTCTCCCCCATAATTATGATGAGGGGGTATGGAAGGGGAGCAAGACTGTAGATATCTCTGAAGAATTCCCTGACCATCAGTTCTTGCTTCCATTGACTGACCATTCATTCCCCTAAGTCTGTTTCCCTGAACAGGGAGAGATATTAAAACTTACGTGTTTTTTGAGGTGATCTAGTGCTGGAATCCTTACAAAGTGTTAAGTTATTAGAATTGATAGAGACAATAATTATCTAATTTAGCGTGGTTCAGTATGATTGATCTGATCCTATGAGGAGATGTTATGGGCCAGAACTTGAAACAAGGTACTAAGTGGAATTGAGGAGTCAAATTTAAATCTAGTTTAGAATTGATTTAATCCTACAACAAATAATGGTTTCCTAGTGATAGAATGATTGGAGTGTACTCAGTGTACAGTATATAAGCAAGAAGCTCTCAGGGCCACAGAGCACTCTGGAAGATTGAGAGCCAGGAGTGAGTGGAGGCGTCTGTTGAGAAGATTCAGAGAGAGCTGGAGGCAGAAGCTGGCAGACAAGCTGCAAGAGCTCTTGGAACCAAGGAGTGAGATAGGCCTCTAAGAAAGCCACCCGGGCCCAAAGAAAGAGATAAGACTTGGAAGGAGAAAATAAATGTTGGATTTTAACAGCTGGCTGCATTTGGAGTGATTATTACCCTGAACCGGAACTAAGGCTGCCTTCAGAGAAACCTCCCCAAGAAACCTGCTTCCCAGAGAGAACCATCACATATTATACAAAAGAAGAGAACACCACAATTCAGGAATAAAAAGGTAATTTCTCCTTGCATATTTGTCCTTTGAGAGGGTTGCAGTACTTGAGCAGTTCCATTTTTCCTCCTTTTCTCTTTGCTTTCTAAGTGACACCGATTTTTGTCTGAACCCCTACTTCATGATGATAAAATGAGCCCCAAACATGTCTTCAGAGATGTTTTTTGGCTGTTCCTCCATCCTACCTCTAATTCCTCTACTTTATGCCTTGCGAACATGAACAACCTTTACCTGTCACCCAGATCTCTAGGGCATCACTGGGTGCAGAAACCTGGTATGGAGCCATCCTCTCATAGTAGACACAGGTGTAGTTGCCAACATCCTGGGCCCTCACAGACAGGAGGGGGAAGAAGGCCAATGTTCCAGCTGGGCTCTGGCTCTGCAGGGGCTGAGGGTTGCCCACCTTCAGCAGAGTGAATGTCGCTCTCCAGAGTGCTGACCGAGGGGTCTGCCTGCACTGGAGAGTCACATGCTTCCCAGGCTCCACCACCAGGCCTGGGAGGGCTGAGAGGGAAGGCTTGGGCAGAGATCCTGTGAAGGGAACAAGGTTGGGGGGGGGGGGAAGGAGGAGGCTGGAGATCAGGACACCAAAGTCAAGTCCCTGCCCTGCCTCCCAGTCCCCATGTCTCCACGGTTCATTTCTTGTGCCTGACCGAGTCTCAATCTGGTTTTCAGTTGTTTTTCAATCATGTCCAATTGTTGGGATCCCATTTAAAGGTTTCTTGGCAAAGATATTGGAGAAAAAGGTTTGCCATTTCTCTAACTCACGTTACAGATGAGGAAACTGAGACCAACAGAGTGTTCTGGGTCACACAGGTACTGATGACATGGAGGTCAGATTTGAATATAGGAAAATGAGTCTTTCAAACTCCCAGCCCAGCTTCTGTCCCTGAGCCATGAGCTTCATCTGAGTCTTTTGTACATGAGATGTTTGAGCAGATATCTAACTGACACTAGCCAGGGATCCGAGGAAGCTGTGAAACTGGAGGGAACTCACCCGGCCTGTGATCTCATGCATCTGAAGCCTCCTGAGAGGGAAGATCATGACCCTTACCTCCTTCTCGGGGCTGTCACAGACAGCCCCACAGCTTGGCCTAAAATCAGGCCTCAGATCAGGGTCCAGGTGTGATAAAGCAAAGACTTGTCTCCCCTCTTTGTCCCTCACCAGTTTTGTGATCTTGGATAAATTCTTTTCTCCCTCAGGACCTCATTTGCTCTTTGGTAATGGGAGGATTTTTCTTCAAGAGCCTCCAAGTTCTTTAAGCTCTGGATTTTGAGACTGTTCCCCTAAACCTCAACTCTGGTCCCATCTTAAGCTTTTCCTGAATATTTTAGTTCAGAACAGAAATATCTCATGTCTTCCAAGAGCCCTGAGTCAGCTGCCCCAGGGCAGAGCTGGCTGTGTAGGGACCATGGTTTGTCACCCAGTGTCACCCCTGTTTGGGCAGAGAGAAGGAGAAACATAGAATTATTCTGGGGCCCCCACAACCCTCACCTGGCACCACCAGTTCCAGGGCATCACTGGGCTCTGATTCTCTCCCAGAGGCTGTCCTGTAAGCACACCTGTAGCTCCCAGTGTCCTCAGGGCCCACAAAGGAGAGGGAGAAGTCAGTCCAGAGATCTGCTGTGGGTTGCTGTTGTAAGGGTTCCTGGGTCCCAGACTTGCACAGTGTGAAAGTCACCTTTTGAAGAGAAGATAGCTTGGGCCTAGAGCACCACAGAGTGATGTTGGTCCCTGGGGTCATCACAAGGTCAGTTTGGGTCCACAGAGTGGGCTTGGGGAATGGTCCTGAGGAGAAGAGGGTGAGAGAGGTCAAGATGAGATGCCATTTCTAGGCCTCCTCCCTTAACCCCCCAAATGAAGGGTGTGGCAGAAATTTTGCCCTGGTTTTCTCTTTCTGGTCTGGAGCCTGTTTGAGCTGGGATCACCTCTATTTTCTTGAGGGCCCCAAGCTGACTCCATATAGAAGTGGAGAAGGTTCTAGGTTCTCCCCTCTCCCAAACTATCCCTTCAATTATTTCTGGATTTTATGCTGTCCCCATAGTTCTGTGGGCCCTCCTATGTGGGGATGGAATTGGAGAATTAGGGGGTTTTCATGTAGTTACCAGACACAGTCAGCTCCAGGGTACGGCTGGGATATGACCCCCTGTAGGGGGGTGTCTTCCTGTAGTAGATACAGCTGTAGCTCCCAAAGTCCTCGGTCCTCACAGATGGAAGTGAGAAAGCAGCCTGTCCTCCTGTAAGGTTCTGTAGCTGTAAGGGCTCCAGGTTCTTTGCCTCCAGCAGGGCAAAACTGTAGTTCTCAGAGGATGACAGTAATGGGAAGTGGCAGCAGATGGTCACTGTTGTGCTTGGAGATGTTCTGGAGCCAGGTGAGGCTGAAATGCTGGGTCTGGGGAGGGCTTCTGTGAAAGGAGGAAGGAAGTTAGAGACCTGAGCTCTCACTGTCATTGCCTGAAACAGAGCTGAGAAAGGAGAGGTTGGGCTGCGGGTTCCTGGCCATGCCTCTGTGTCCAGTCCTGTGGGTCTGTTAATTGCTCAGTAACTCTGCTCAGGTCATCAGAAAACTTTCAAGGGGCTCCCAGTCTCAGGGATCACAAGGCTTTGAGCTCAAATGACCCCCTTAGACCATCCTGCCCTTGAACTTCACACCATGAGAGTGGTACCCCGAGGTGCAAAAGGCCAGTCACCCAGCCAGGCCTGAGGGTGGCAGATTGTGAGCCCCCTCTCTTAGACTCCCAACCACAGCCACTTTCCTCCTTCAAGAGGCTGCCTTCTAACACAGAGATGGATGACAGCCTGGAGTGCTGGGAATGGCCCCAGTGCTTGAGTGGGCACGAGAGAGAACTGAAGGCAGCATGCTGGGCCAGACTGTTGCCACGTGATGCCATCAGAGACCACATCCTGGGGCATCCAGAGTCTGACTTTATCTTCAAGCATGTGGAGGAAAGTGAGGGTGAAGGCGGTAAAGGTGCCACAGGCAGAGGCAACTGTGTTTGTAAAGGCAGAGTGATGGGACATGATGGGATGTGGGTGAGCTATCTGTCCAGGCTGGTGGGAATGTAGGGAGGACAGAAGGGAAAATGGGAGACAAACCTGAACAGGCCGGCTGTTGGCAGGTTGGGCCATAGCAAAGCTGTGCACCCCTTCTCCCAAAGGCTGCTGTGTGTCCTCTGAGGGAGGTGCAACATGGCTCTCATGGTTGCATCACCAGGGGACACTGGGCAGGTAGGGGAAGATCCCTCGATTTGGAGATAAGAGAAATGCATTTAAATCCTGACCTTGACACTAAAGAACCTTCTGAATTATTTAAGTCACTTTACCTCCTCTTCAGGCCTCAGTTTCTCTATATCTAAACGAGAAAAGAAAAACCTCTCCTCCCCATAGAGTTACTGAGGAGAAAGATTTCAAAATCCAAAATGTGAGGTCATGAGCAATGGGTTTGCTAAACCTTGCAAGTTGTGGCTGGTAAGGGGAGGAAGCTAGGAAAGCTGAAGGTTTGCCCCATTTATAACTTGACTCTATAAAGAGGGACCTGGGTCTCCTCTTTCAGGTCTTATTCCTTGTGCTCAAGGATGTTTTTACACTAGCACCTTCTCACCTGTCACCACCACCAGGGCCAGGGGGTCACTGAGCTCTGACCACAAGGGCCCCTGCCCAGAGCGGCACCTGTAGCTTCTCGCATCATTGAAGTCATCCACACTCCTGAGCACAAATTCTGCCCGTGACCACAAGTCATTTTTCTCCTCTCTGAGCTCTCCATCCATCCAGAGCTGGAATCTGTCACTCCCCAGTTGGCCCTGGCACCTGAGGGTCACATCTACTCCTTTGTGGACCACAGGACTTGGGTCAGCCCAAAGGAAGGGCCTGGGAAGAGACCCTGTGAAGGATAGAGGTTCCAGAATTTTTGGGATTTCTCTCACCCCATAAATCTTTCACTTTTTCACTCTGAAGCTTCTACCCTGGGAGTAAATTCCTGAGTTATTTTGGGACAGAACATGAAAAAAAACAGTGGGATTTTGGGGGCCAGACTCACCCATTTGTGTCCTTGCTTCCCAGTGCAGGCACAGTCCTGTAAGAGAAACTCCAGTCACCAATGGTTCCCTCCATCCCACTCTGACTCCATCCCCGGCTCTTGTAAAGCCCCTGAACTTCTAATTCTGCCTTGGTTAGAATATGAAGGAGGAGCCATTTGAACAGAAACTGGAGTCTTGCTTCACCCCCAGTGCTTCTGGGTCTTCCTTAGGTTATCTCCCTGTCTGTCAGGTCAGCCGCCCAGGGTTTTGTCATAATATCCCTCCCTTCTCAGGTTTGACCCTGGAGACTTACCAATGGAGATCAGGAAAGTCACTGTGGAGTCCATGGTGGGTCTTGGGTTCTGTTCTGGGCTGTGTAGTCTAACCTGTGCTGAGCGGAAAAGGCAGGCCAATGGAGGCTGGCACAGGATGTGGTGGCCAGTTCTGCTGTCTCACGCCCCTTAACCCAGGCCCCACAGTTTCCGCTCTTATACTGATGAAAGGGACCATGGTCCTTCAAGGCTGAGTTCTGAGGGGATTGGGGTGGCTTATGGTAAATGGAGTCTGGCAAGGACTGAGGAACTGATGGATATTTATTTAGTGTTAAAGACAACTGAAGGGGGTCTGGGGTCTCCAGAAATGCCTCTCTGTTCCATGAAAGGACCAGCATCCCCTGTAAATAACTTCCCCCTGAAATCACCAAGATTGAGCGCAAAGGCTTCACACCACAGCCCCAGAACCTGACCTCAGACCCTTGGCTCAAATGGAGGGTGAGCACATGTTCCATGCATGGTATGACTTCTGTTTCAGTGTCATTTCATGCTGTCTTGGTGTAAACATCATTATCCACATCACAAGCACAACAACAAAGCCATAACGATGGATATCTTTTCTCTAGCACTTTCATCTTGGCAGATATTTTACAAACATGTTCTCATTTGATCTTCACAACAGCTTGGAAAGTAGAGTCTATATTGTTTCCATTTTACCGATGGTAAAACTGAGGCAGAGTTAAGATTTTGGCCTTGGCTCACACAGCTTCTAACGATCTATATTAAATTTCAAACTCAGTATTTCCTGATTTCCAGGGAGTTAAAATCATGAATCAGGCAAATAATGTAGGAATCTGTTGCCCTTTTTCTCCAGGTATATACATGGCTCAGGGACTTCACCTCCTGTACGATGCCACAGTGGGCACACTTTTCAGTCAAAGATTGGCCAGCCTTAGTTTTGGCTGCTCCGATTGCTCTATGGTCAGCCATTACATTTACCCTCTCAATAGTACCTTGACCAGGACATCTCAGGAATCAGTCAGGACATCACTGACACTTCTGGCCTGCCTTGCCCATCGTTACTCAATAGTTTTCTGGCTCAGAATTCCATTAGATGGGCTGCATCCCTCCTAGACAAGACCCAGATCACACTCATTGACCAGTTATGGAGCTTCTACTTTGTCATCCCTCCTGTGCAGTTGCTGGGAATGCAATGAGAAAGGACACTGCTTATGGAGATTATATTTTATTGGTGAGCACAAAAATCTATTTCAGAATGAGCTTCTGTGCTCCTTGATTTTGCGGGTTAATGCACCACTCTCCCTTAAACATGTGCAATTCTTCAGTACATGTTTCTACCAGTATCATGAAAAATGATAAGAAAAATCAGATTAAAAAGGGAACAATGTGAGAAAGAAAATTAAATACTAGCAAATAGAAAAAAGTAAAAATGCCATCTTGAGATCCACATTCAGTCCCCACAATCATCTCTCTAGGTGTAGATATCTCTGTCCATCAGAAGGCCATTGGAACTGAATCACCTCATTGTTGAAAAGAGCCATGTCCATCAGAATTGGTCATCGTATAATCTTGTTGCTGTCTCTAAATGTTCTCTTGATTCCATTCACTTCACTAAGTATCAGTTCACATAAGTCTCCCCTGGCCTTTCTGAAATTATCCTGCTGATCATTTTTTATATAACAGTTTATATAACAATATTTATATATCATATGCAGAAATGGTTTCCATTTTTTAATTTTGTTCATGTAGGTACTTAGGATGAGGCAAAGGGAACTGGTAAAAAGTGGCGTGCCTTCAAATAGATTAAGGTAAAATAACTTAAGATACGTAATTCTGTATTTAGATTTGAAAAGCTTAAAATTCCATTTGTGTAAGATAGTAAAATAAATGGAGGAAAATATTAAACTACATCTCAGAATTTTAAGTGGAAAGGTAGTAAAAATTTATGAAAATTAAAAAAGAATGACAGATAGAATAAGCAAATGCGAACTCACAATTTGTTCCTTAGAAGAAACATATTAAAAACACAGCTTCATCTTCTACTCTCTTGGGATGAAAAACAATGACAATGACAACAGCAATGGCTATCATTTATACAGCATTTTTCATTTTGTATAGTACTTACACAAAATTTTCTTCAAATTAATTCAAAGTCATGAATCTGTCACCAAATATTTTAGGAATTTATAGGATGTCTCTTCTAGATATTTAAAGGCGTTTATTGCAACATCTCCTGTAAAACACCACAATGGCAGCATCCTTCATCCCTAGAATGGTCAGCCACAGTAAGTAGCAGTTGCTTGCTCTGTCAACATTTTCATCAGTTATTATCTGTACCTGAAAGATTTCTCTTGACAAGGACATCTTGTGAGTCCTTTTGGACAACATATGATTGTTCTGGGATTCATGCACATATTGACTCAACACTTTTCTTCCTGGCCTCTTGCCTAGACAAGTCCCAGGTCATGGGTCTTAATGACCATTTATCAATCTCCTATTATGCAGTCTTCCCTGTTCTAGGTGCTGTGAATGTAAAGACAAGAAAGAAACAAAATTTTCCTTATGGAGCTTACACTCTGTTGATGAGGACGAAAATATACATTATATAAGATATTTATGCAAAATGATTTGGGGGGTGGAAGGCACGGATGCCTTGAATGGAAGCTTGTTAATAACAAAAGTGGGATTCCCAAAGGCATAAAATGAGAATTGGGCAATGTGGATTGGATACAAGAAAGGCTGAATTTGAAGTAGGAGGGAGTTTGATTCTCAGGAAGATAGCCTTCTTCTGGGAAACCTTAGGCTCAGAATTCTGAGCTGGGGCTGGGTAGTAGTAAACCATTAGTCCTTCCCTTATGTAAAAATATGATGGGCTTAATTTTCATTCTTGTTGAAAGAGAAAGGGAGTGACACATGATTGATGGTGCTGATCCTCTCTGGTGCATAATCAGTGACAATCATTCATGAGGCGTCCAATGTTGGCTACGCTTTATGGTAACTCCTTTGGATAGAAAGTCAGAAAGATACTTAAGGAGCTTCCAGGACATAGGTGGGTGGTTAGGCCAAATAAGTATAAAACAGGATCACTACAAAATAATGACTTGAAGAGGCTAAATATAAGCTAGTGTGAAAGGTATAGATAGTCCTTGTGGCTTAGGATGTGGCAATATTTCATGCAAACATGGTGTGTGTAGTTTCTATAATGAGTAGAGACAACCTCTGAGGTAAAGGTCAGGGCAAGTGCATTAAAGAATTGACAGACAGTCCAATCTATCATATATCTCTTTACAGACATATGCATATTTATGTACTCAAACATGTAATTTTTTCCTTTAATTATTTTGTAATTTTAATGAATGGAAAGTTTGAGATATAAACAATATGGTGAGACAGCAACCCCATAGGCTCCTGAAACCTCCCCTCATATCTAGAGAAGTGATGCTGAAGTTACAGGTTCTTTGAACACTGTTGAAAATGCTGTGACCTCTTAGATATAGGAACTTCACCAAAGCATCAAAGAAGTGTCTAAGCTGTAGTTGCAGAATGAACTGACCGACTCGACTTGTCACTGCATGATTTTCATCCTGGAGATGAAGTCTACCTGTATTAAGAGTTTTTAGTGAATGAGTAGATTTCCTCTCTCCTTGGAAGATCTCTTCCGAGTGTTCTGACTACTCCTGCTGCAAGAAATCAAAAAGACATTTGGATAAATGAAAAAACCTCTTTTTCCTTTAGATCACAATGCATCATGTGATTTTATTTTTGTTATTTTTATTATGTTTATATTTTACTATGTAATTTTATTTTATTTGTTATTTTATTTGTGTTTTTGTCATTTTTACTTCTGATCACTCTTCCCTGTCTTTTCGCTCTTCCCAGGACACTGAAGAACAATAAACACCCATCTTTCTGCTAAGTTCATATATTTAGGAAGATGATTGTTTTTTTCTCTACCACTTGCTTTGTGTTTCACATTTGAATCAGTTTAATTGTGACAAATGGTATTGGGAACTGTGGGGGATGAGGAAGAGCTTTACCCAAAATGACTACTCAGATCACTCTGTAGAAGGCAGAAAAGTTGTTTATTGAAAACCTCCTGAGGATGAGCCATCCTATCATGAGATAAGAAAGAGAAAGCTCACGGAAGAGGGCTAGAGAATTAGTAAAGATAAATTGCTTTTATACAAAAAATTACATCATAAATAAGAGCGCTTTGAGAAGGGGAGGGGGAGGCATCTAATTGGTTGTTGCTATTTGGAGAGATTGGAATGAAAGGTTTCTGTTTCCCTGAAATCTCCTGATTTCCAGGGAACAGAAAGTCAGGCTTTCAGACTTAATCAAGCAGACAGTGGTCCAGGTAAGAGACTAAATATTGATAAATGTCAAATACCAATAAATGCCACCAGCTCGGGTTAAGTAAATATGTTTCTAACTGGCCAAGGCTCAAGTAAATATGAGCCTGCACATATTATACAGGTCAGAGGGGAAACACAGAAATAATAAAATAAAGAAAAGGAATTCATACATTCATGTAAATTCTTCACCTTATCTCTCTCTATTCCATACAGAACCTTTGTTATGTTGTTTTGATTCTCTTGGTTTTTTTCCTCAGGAAGACTTGAAGATGGAGGACCTGGAAAAGAATTTCCTTCCTTCATGGGATTTTTCTGGTTGAGGATTTTGTCACATATGGCAGGCTGGTTTCTTTTTTACTTTACTTATAACTATTTGTTAGACCTAGTATATATGCCTGAGTACCATCATTTTCCCAAGGTGTAAATCTAGACTTTCTTGTTGTTGCTTATTTTCACTATTTTAACCATTGTTTTTCCTCCGTCATTTACTTTCATGAAGCCCAGAAAAGACTCAATGCTATTATTAAATTGCATGGTGAAGTAGGGCACCCTTTATGTCACTTGAAGTTTATTGGACTTCATGGGTGTTGGGTATGTCATCATATACAGCAAGGAAAGACTAAATTTATGGGATGTTGACACAGATAGTCATTTTTTATAAAACAGTAATATCCCACAACTTTCATATACAATATGCAAAAATGGTTTGAGATGAGACTTGAGAGATGTTTTTTCCTCCACAACAAAGATTCTGTAAATCTTTGCAGATTTAGCTTTCGTTCAGTATAACTTGTATGTCCATAATATAAATATCCTAACCTGGACGAGCCCTAGGTCCGTGACTTTTCCTTGTCTGGGAAATGAGTACATTTAATTGAAGGTAAACACTTTCTAGGTAGTACAAAAGTACATTGCAATGTCTCTTCTTTTGGGTTTGCCTCTAGGAGTGTGTTTTTCCCACCTTTTCCTTCATATATACCTCCAGATTACAACCCCTATAACACCTTTGACTATGGTAAAGTATGTGATTAGATCCACAGCATTGCAATCTGTGGTCTAACTAAGGGAAACCTCTACATTGTGTTAGACCTGGTTTCTACAATAATTATGTAGAGCAACAGCACAAGTATGTTTCCATAGCAAACCTACGTGTCCTAAACTGGATCAGACACGTCAACAGTTTTGCTGGACAAAGTTCAGCTCCCACCAATCTTACATGGAGTCTAGTAGCTCTGGGTCAATTTTTCATCTGTGGAGATAAAGCCTAGATTTCCCTTTTCCCATAGTGATTTAGAACCTGTAGGATTGTTTTATTAACCAATCAGGGGAAATGGTGATGAATCTTCATGGAATTCAACATAACGTAATAGAGACACCACTACCTGACCCCAAAGACCCTTGGTAAAATCCCCCATGTTTTACTAAGTCTTATTCAAATGAGTTATAGGAAATAGGCTGTTCTTGCTTCATGTATGATTTTTACTTCTGTGCTATGCATTTACCATTGCCCTACATTGTGTGAGAAAATGACAGCTACCAGTCTTGTTACACCATTCTTATTCTGATTCTTTAGATATGAGAAACCCTACTGATTTGGTTTATACAGAAGGGATTAACTGGAACCAGGCCAGAGTGATATAAATTCTCCTTAATCAAAATTTAGAATTAATGAGATAAAAGAAAAACATGCCTCAAATGGAGTTCATTCAGTGTGGAAATCAAGAGAACCAATCAGATTTTATCTAATGAACACTGAGTTTGTGGTGTGCTATTATATGTATTCTCTTTCATCTTGTTATTCTGTTATTGCTTTATGGGAAACTATATTCTATAAACCATGTACATTTTATAACTATGTAGGCATGTAATTAATCTAGTTCTTTCCATTGTGTGAATTGAGCACTCCAAAAACCTTGTTGCCCTGTTCCCAAATTGACCAAAATTTATTCTTTCCTATTCTAAACTTGGAAAATTTCTAATCTTTCCTTCAAATAAAACAATGATTTTATATCTTTTTTTTCAAAGGAAAAATTGGCGCTTATTCTTTATATAAATGGGGATGAAAAATTGACAGCATTACTTATCAATGCTAATGGGAAGGTACTCTATTGGCATTTTTTCCACAATTTCTATCAGCCTATTGTTTACACTCAATAAAATAACATTTTGGTGAAAGAAGCACTTCTTTTCTTTTACATTGACTTGAATTATATGAAGATATGAAACTTGGCTAAAATTAGGATTTCATAATTCACATCAGATTTTACATTTATAAATAAATGAAGTATTTAAATTATCACAGTCCAGTAGATTTCCAGATTTTATACCCTATTTTATATCCTGGGTTAATTGAGTTGTTATCTTTATAGTTATATAGGAGTCCAGATCCAGTAAATAGACGGAGTATGGATATTAAATGAAGATCTATAAGTCGGGTGGGATTTGCCTAAGCAATCTATCTCTTGATCTGCAATCCAGAGATTATATATTCTTTAAATTAGTCTTGCAGTAACACCAGATGTCTCCAGGTGGCAGTGTGAACAGTAGCATTCCAGGGTTAATGTAAACAGCACACTTGGATCTTTCAGTTTGACATTAACTTTCAACAGTTATTAGCAGTAACAATATCAGTTTTGTAAATGGCAGTGATGAGCAGTAACAATGTACCATCATAACAGAGTTGAAAATAATACAGTTCATGATGCCTTGTTACTGTCATATTCATTCTTCACCAAGGTTACCCTAAATTTATCTCCAGCATGTCTTTCATTCATTATTACAGGAGATAGTGAGCCAATGCTTTGAACTATGAGACCTTATAGAAAACAGCTCTCATGTAATATTTGGACCCGGTCTTCCTGTCCATGGACTTATTAAAAACTGGCCTTCTACAGTATTACATGTTAATACTATGTTATAATATTGCATTATAATATAACATTATGTTATAATAACATTGTTATTATAATTTATTGGTATTGTTTGGTTCATTGTTTTTTGGTATGAAAAACCTGCTTCACTCTGTGTTTGGTATTTGCATTTAATGGAAAGTCCAGTGACCATTTGTTTCTGACTGCCCTGCTATTAAATTACTTTTGCTCTGTTTGTTTTCTCAGTTGTCATTAGTTATTATCCGTAGTTCCCTGATCAAGTAGACAACATTCACAATACTGTATGCAGTGATGAGTGGGTTCCTGAAGAGAGAATATGGAGAAGCTGGACAAAATCCACTGCATAGAGAATAAAAAATCTACTGATAGAAAGGAGCTAGTGATGATCTATTCCAGTTCCCTCATTTTGAACCTCAGGAAACTCTGGCCCAGGAAATTTAAGTGAAATGCTCAGTGTTCAATAATGGAAGACCTTTTCCCATGAAGGTAGAGGCCAGAACTCTGAAACAGTGTACTTGAATCTAGGTCAGCAAGGTACTTCTAGTTAAGCATATACTGAATACTTAGTATGGTAATGTTTGTGCATACTCAGTGTGTTGTAGTGATGTGATTGTGCTGAGACATTTAAGGGAGTCTCAGACACAGAAGGCTCTCTTAGCCACAGCTCTCAGCCATAGTCACAGAGAAGACTCCACACGTCAGATTCCCTTTTTGATCATCTTCCTGGTGCTTCTTCTGCCTCCTGCACTCCTGCACTAAGACCAAGTCTGATCCCAAGATCCTCCAAAAAGCTAGACTGAACATTACACATGAAGAAAATAATTATATTCAGCCTGGTTTTTAAAAGACTGGTGAGGAAACATTAATATCTTTTTTTAAGATAGGTTTCTCTTGATATGTTTTGGTTTATATATGCTCAGAATTTCTTCCAGTATATCTATACACTTCTTAAGTTTTTTCTGAGCAATTTTTGAATTGATTGTGAGCCATGAGAAAGCGTGATATAAGATCTCCTTGCATTGTGTGTCTACATCAAAGAAGGCTCTGTGATGTGTGCAGTAATTTTTAAAGAATCATAAATGCTAAAATTTAGGAACAACTTCACTCTTTGAGTGTTCACTTGGGCTATTTGTACCCAGCCTGTTGTAGTACCTTGTGAGCTCATGTTGTTCTGAACACACACAGTAGTAAAAACTATTCCTTGAGCCCAACACAGTGATGTCATTTTGGTCCTCTTTGAGAATGAAGGACACCAGCTAGTCAATCAAATTGTCACAGGTTAATTCTCAGGGAACTAAAATAAAAAGCAAAAATGCAGAAGTCAAAAATACACGAGTAGTAGACAATGACAATAAAATGGTAATTGGTTGAGATATCTCAAACAGAAGACATAGAACAAAATAAACATGACATGCTGAAATTCTAAATATTGAACGAATCAAAGAACAAATAAAAGAAAAAATAGGTATATGAAAGAAAAGTTTAATAATGAATAAATGCCAAATAAACTAGATGTGTCTAAAATAGTCTGCATAAGATAAAGCATATCTATAAGCATACATTAAGAACCTAAGAAAGAAAAAGATTAATTGATTGAGTATTCATTAGAAATACCCCAAACAAAGAAATATAAGACAACCACAAAAGATGAAACAATAATTAGAGAAGAAATGAACTGGAAACCAAAAACCCTGTAGGAATGATGAATAAAACTAAAATCTGTTCTTTGAAATTCCAATAAATCTGCTTACATATTAGAAAAGCTGGTTAAAGAGAAGAAGGTTGAAAATCTCATCAACAAAATATCAAATGAAATAACAGCATGAAATCACTGTGCAGTAGAATAAATAGAAAGATTATTTCTAAATCTATTATTTGCAGTTATATGATAAGAAATATGAGAACAAATAGAAAATAGAGGCATATCCTCAAAATCATAAACAACCCAAATTGGCAGAAGACTCAATAAAGATTTTAAATCATACAATCTCAGAGAAACAAATACTATTAAATGAGAAGGAACTGCCAAAGCAGTTTTGGGGGAGGAGCTCTCTGGTCCTAAAAGATTCACAGGGAATGTTCCAACTTTATCGACTAATTAGCATACCTAATTCTCAAATTATTCTCCAAATTTGACAAATAAAATTCCCTATTAGATTCCTTTTATGGGAAACATATAATTTTTATAACTCAACCAGGGAAATATATAGCATAAAAGAGTATTAAATAATATCATGAATAACATTTAATTTTAAATTTGTTAATAAAAGTCCGATGAATGGACTACAGCGCGAATGACTTCCTGAAGAAGTCATTTGTTGTGTTGTGTTCAAGTTGAATTTATGTCAGGGATGGAATGATATTTACATTTTATATTTTCAAGACGAATATTGTAATTGAAGTTATTATAAAATATTTTTATGTAAAAACTGGTAGTTTATTGCAGGATATTTTATGTGCTTTGGGGATATTTGAAAAGATAACCATATTTATTGCTTCTTCAGTTTGGGTATTACTTACAAAACAAAAATAAACAATACGATCCTTTGAGAAACAAATAAAAAATCTAGAATTATATGATATCTTTCAATAGATATGTTGTACTTTATACAAGGTTTTTTTTTTTCATATCTATGTGTACTAAAAACTCTGCAAATATTAGCAGGAGTTTTTTTTTAATACCATTAAATGTTTATCAGTAATTAAATGCACATGTCATATACAATGGGGAATCTTTCCCATTAAATATAAAAATTACACTTGGATATTTATTCTTCTTATTTTCATTTGATATAGTTGTGGAATTATTACCAATAGAAAGCAGAAAAGAGATCAAAATTGAAGGTATATGTTTAGGTAAAGAGATTATAACAGTATCTACATTTGCTGATAATGTAAGTGTTTACTTAAGTCCTGGGGAACCTGCCAAGATATTAAGACAATTTATGAAAGATTTCATGTTAAAAAACTCCCCAAATTTATTACTTTTGTAAGCAATACCCAAACTCAAGAAGCAATAAAAATGGTACCTTTTCAAATATCCCCAAAGCACATAAAATATCTGGCAATAAAGTACCAGTATTTAAACTACCTGAAGATCCCCCACCCACCATTGACCTTCAATTATAGTGACTGGGGGTGGGGAGAGACTGGTTCACAATCTAAACTATCCTAGGTATGAAGAATAAGGAAACAGAGATTAATGAATACAAAATCATAAAAGCATTCCCAACCTTATTTGGTATAACTATTGCTGTGGGAACATCTCACATTAGCAGTTTGGGGATGGAGATTTGGAGTTCCCGTTTCCAAGTCAGATGATTTTTGGTAAATGAAACTGAGGCCTTGGGTTCAAAGAAATTTATCCTAGTGACACTGAGAAGACTTCACCCATCACATTCAAGGATAAGAGTCTACCATTTGCTAAATCTATTGAAGTAGATGTTGAAACTGAGGTGAAGAAAACTGTTAAAAAGTGAAATGCATTAAAATAAATTTAAGTAAAATAACTGAAGATACTTAACTTTGTATTTATTTTTGAAAATGTT